>NC_042633.1:15662937-15962937 GCF_901001135.1 Rhinatrema bivittatum | reverse complement strand
AAACTGACTTGGATAAGGCACATTATCTTACAATTGATCAGACTTATATGGTGGGCACTGTGATGTCTCATTATCACTGTTGACCACATTAGCCAAGATGACTGAATGGCCAATTTGTCTATCTTCCATCATCTACTGTGTTACTATTTCTTAGACATGAGGTGAGGAATGATAGGAAGAAGCAGATTGATTGTTCTTACTATTGTGAAGGCTTGACCCTGTCATGGTACTGGTCCACCACTCCTCCCGATCCAGGCCACCTCTGTATCTGACCGCTGGGCTCCTTTGCACCGTCCTTTAGACTTTTAAAGTCCCAGGCCTTGTTACTGGCCTCAGCTGCCCTAGCCTGGCTTGGGCCCCTCTTTGAGCTGGGCTGGTAAAAAGAACCAGCCAAGCTCCCCCCAAAATAACACAAAAATGCAAGTTATTTAAACAGTCTGTATTGCGACAGGAAAGTCATTTTTCTACTCCTCACAGTAAAACACCTTGGCAACACTGATCATAACATGATCACATTTAAACTAATAACTGGAAGGGGGACAATAAGTAAATCTGCAGCTCTAACACTAAACTTTCAAAAGGGAAATTTTGATAAAATGAGGAAAATAGTTAGAGAAAACTGAAAGGTGGAGCTGCAAAGGATAAACGTGTTCAACAGGCTTGGACATTGTTTAAAAATACAATCCTAGAGGTGCGGTCCATATGTATTCCACACATTAAGAAAGATGGAAGGAAGGCAAAATGATTACCGTCATGGTTCAAAGGTGAGGTGAAAAAGGCTATTTTAACCCAAAAAAATCCTTCAAAAATTGGAAGAAGAATCCATCTGAAGAAAATAGGAAAAAACATAAGCATTGTCAAGTTAAATGTAAAACATTGATAAGACAGGCGAAGAGAGAATTTGAAATAAAGTTGGCCATAGAGGCAAAAACTCATAATAAAAACATTTTTAAATATATCGAGGCAAGAAACCTGTGAGGGAGTCGGTTGGACCATTAGATGACTGAGGAGTTAAAGGGGCTCTTAGGGAAGATAAGGCCATTGCAAAAAGACTAAATGAATTCTTTGCTTCCGTGTTTACTAATGAGGATGTTGGGGAGATACCAGTTCCAGAGATGGTTTTCAGGGGTGATGAGTCAGACGAACTGAACGAAATCACTGTGAACCTGGAAGATGTAGTAGGCCAGATTGACAAACTAAAGAGTAGCAAATCACCTGGAAATATGGTATTCATCCTAGGGTACTGAAGGAACTAAAAAATGAAATTCCTGATCTATTAGTTAAAATTTCTAACCCATCATTAAAATCATCCATTGTACCTGAAGACTGGAGGGTGGCCAATGTAACCCCAATATTTAAAAAAGGCTCCAGGGGCGATCCTGGTAACTATAGATCAGTGAGCTTGACCAGTCCTGGGAAAAATAGTGGAAACTATTTTCAAGATCAAAATTGTAGAGCAAATAGAAAGATATGGTTTAATGGAACACAGTCAACATGGATTTACCAAAAGTAAGTCTTTCCTAACAAATCTGCTTCATTAGTTTCAAGGGATTAATAAACATGTGGATAAAGGTGAACCGGTAGATGTAGTGTATTTGGATTTTCAGAAGGCGTTTGACAAAGTCCCTCATGAGAGGCTTCTAAGAAAACTAATAAGTCATGGGATAGGAGGTGATGTCCTTTCGTGGATTACAATCTGGTTAAAAGACAGGAAACAGAGAGTAGGATTAAATGGTCAATTTTCTCAGTGGAAAAGGGTAAACAGTGGAGTGCCTCAGGGATCTGTACTTGGACCGGTGCTTTTCAATATATATATAAATGATCTGGAAAGGAATACGACGAGTGAGGTTATCAAATTTGTGGATGATACAAAATTATTCAGAGTAATTAAATCACAAGCAGACTGTGATACATTACAGGAGGACCTTGCAAGACTGGAAGATTGGGCATCCAAATGGCAGATGAAATTTAATGTGGACAAGTGCAAGGTGTTGCATATAGGGAAAAATAACCCATGCTGTAGTTACACAATGTTAGGTTCCATATTAGGAGCTACCACCCAGGAAAAAGATCTAGGCATCACAGTGGATAATACTTTAAAATTGTCGGCTCAGTGTGTTGCAGCAGTCAAAATAATAATATAATAAGGTTAATAAAATAATAAGGTTAATAAAACAGAAAATGTTATAATGCCTCTGTATCGCTCCATGGTGAGACCGCACCTTGAATACTGTGTACAATTCTGGTCACCACATCTCAAAAAAGATATAGTTGTGATGGAGAAGGTACAGAGAATGGCAACCAAAATGATAAAGGGGATGGAACAGCTCCCCTATGAGGAAAGGCTGAAGAGGTTAGGGCTGTTCCACTTGGAGAAGAGACGGCTGAGGGGGGATATGATAGAGGTCTTTATGATCATGAGAGGTCTTGAATGAGTAGATGTGAATTGGTTATTTACACTTTCAAATAATAGAAGGACTACGGGGTATTCCATGAAGTTAGCAAGTAGCACATTTAAAACTAATCAGAGAAAATTCTTTTTTCACTCAACGCACAATAAAGCTCTGGAATTTGTTGCCAGAGGAGGTGGTTAGTGCTGTTAGTGTAGCTGGGTTCAAAAAAGGTTTGGATAAGTTCCTTGAGGAAAAGTCCATTACCTGCTATTAATCAAGTTTACTTAGGGAATAGCCAATGCTATTAATTGCATCAGTAGCTTGGGATCTTCTTAGTAATTGGGTAATGCCAGGTTCTTGTGGCCTGGTTTGGCCTCTGTTGGAAACAGGATGCTGGGCACGATGGACCCTTAGTCTGACCCAGCATGGCAATTTCTTATGTTCTTATGTATTGGTTAGGCATTTTAGCCAGCTGCTGCAGCCCTGTTGGGCAATTGTGCTGCAGTCAGCAGTCTTCCCAAATGAAAATCATGTTACACACAATAGGTTTCCTTAACTTATAAACAAAAGCATTTTTTTATACTATAAGGGATACCCCATCCCCCAACCAGGTCGCTTACACTGTCTCCATAGCAGAATCCGAGAACTCCTCCATCAGGGAGTCTACCTCCATGTCCTGTCGCTCCTCTTCTGAGGAGCTGGCCTTTTAAGCCCACCTTCACCAGCCCGGCACGCCCTCCTCCTCTACGGCCATGGACTCAGCTGTGTCTGATTCACTCTACATGATTCAAAAACCTGTTGCCTTTCATCCCGGGCCCATAGATCAGGTGGTGCCTCTAAAAACCTGGGAGTTGTAGTTCTCCTTGTCCCCTTCAGCACCCTTGGTGGTTTAACCGGGTTCTGTGTTACATTTTTCCTAGTCTAACTCCACAGTTTTGGCCTCTGTTTATCACACAGTGGGGCGGTTTTTAAATACCCTACACACGTAAATCCGGTCGGATTTATGCGTGCAGGGCACTCGCACGCTGGCGTGCCTATTTTGCATAGGCCGCTGGCGCGCGCAGAGCCCCGGGACGCGCGTAAGTCCCGGGGCTTCGTAAAAGGGGCGGGGAGGGGGCATGTCCGGGGTCAGAGGGTGGTTCGGGGCGGGACCGGGGGCATGGCGCCGGCCCAGGGGCGTGGTCGAGGCCTCCGGACCAGCCCCCGGGTCGGGTGATGGCGCGCCAGCAGCCCGCTGGCGTGCGCACATTTACATCTGCTTTCAGCAGGCGTACAGCTGCCAACAAAGGTAAGGGGGGGGGATTTAGATAGGGCCGGGGGGTGGGTTAGGTAGGGGAAGTGAGGGGAAGGTGAGGGGGGTGGAAAGAAAGTTCCCTCTGAGGCCGCTCCGATTTCGGAGCGGCCTCGGAGGGAACAGGCAGCGCGCGCCGAGCTCGGCGCGCGCAAGTTGCACAAATGTGCACCCCCTTGCGAGCGCCGACCACGGATTTTATAAGATACGTGCGGCCACGCGCGTATCTTATAAAATCCAGCGTACTTTTGTTCGCGCCTGGTGCGCGAACAAAAGTACGCGCTCGCGCAAAATTATAAAATCTACCCCTGTGCGTTTAGTGGATATGTGATGAAGAATGATAGAACATTTTAGATAGTTAGTAATGGTTAGTGAGGACATGGGATGAAAAAGTGTAGAAGGGGAGTTTTGATGGTTATTATTATGAGTTGAGAAGAAATGGGTGTGTGGAATAATAGGAGGAAGAAAATTGGTGGTTATAACTATGAGATAAGAAGTTGTTGGGATGAGAAAAAATAGTAGGGGTCAGTTTAATGGCATTACAGTGAGTTGAGAAGTCATGGGAGTGAGGAATAGAAGTGTTGATGGTTATTACAATGAGATAAGTAGATATTGGTATATGCATTGATAGGAGGGGAAGTTTAATGATATTTCTGGGAGTTGAGAAGTCATGGGAGTGAGAAATGCTAGGAGGGGTCAGGTTGATGTCTATTATTATGGATGTAAAGGACATCAGAAAAGTTAGGAGAAGAAGGGGATGATAAATATTTATTTTCACATTATAATATAATACTTGGTTGCCACTTCTGCTGATCTCTTTGCAAATTTCCTTGAACAACTAATAAAACATTCAAAAGATCAAAATTATTTCATGTAGCCCAAGATGCTTTATACAACATCTAGAGGTTCTAGAGACACCCAAACCATCTCTGAGGTTTGCATCAGTATTGCCTGAATTTTCAAACACAGGAGTGGTCAAATCCCAGCATATTTCCATGTGGCTAGGTCGAGCGTGTGCCAAGAGCTTTTTAAAAATGGCCCGGCCACACGCAAACCTGCCGGTATGGGTGGAAGTCTTGGCAGATCAAAAAAGGGTGGGTCGGGGGTGGGGTATGGGTGGGCCCAAGGGAGAGGCAGGGGCCGGCTGGGACAGTGCCATTAGATGATGTCCCGGGGAAGCTCGCACTGGCAGTCAGCTGGCGAGCGGAATTTACTTCTGCACCAAAGGAGCAGTAAGTAAAGAAAAAAATTGGGATAGATAGGGGTTATGGAAGAGAGGGGGAAAGGGTGGAATGGTAGGGTGGGGATATAGGAAAGTTCCCTCCCAGTCTGCTCCTTTATTGGAGCGGACTGGGAGGGAAATGGGCAAAGGCTCGATTGCATCGCCACGCATACTTTACAAAATTCCCCCCAATTGCGCGAGTTTCGACCTGCCTGCAAATACGTGCAGGAATGTTGAGATTACTTACCTGATAATCTCCTTTTCCTTAGTGTAGACAGATGGACTCAGAACGAATGGGATAGTATCCGCGTGCTAGCAGTTGGAGACGGATCTGACGTCAGCACGGGGTATATATATCCCCACAGGAAGCGTAGCAACTTAGTAATCTTCCTTGCAAAAGCTGTTATGGATGTGTGTACTGACGCTCAGTGAAAAGTGAAAACAGGATTCCCCTGACCGATTGATAGTAGCTGGAGACCGCCAGCATTCCCAACCGGAAGGCGTTGACACCTGGTAGAGTGTACGCTCTTATGTAAACAAATGACATGGCTTACCATGAATCGGTGAAACCCATGTACACAGGCAGCTGGGCGGGATGCTGAGTCCATCTGTCTACACTAAGGAAAAGGAGATTATCAGGTAAGTAATCTCAACATTTCCTGGCGTGTAGCCAGATGGACTCAGAACAAATGGGATGTACAAAAGCTTTACTCCCAGCCTGGGCGGGAGGCTGCCTGAGGACCATGTAGGACCGCCCTCGCAAATGCTGAGTCCTCCCTAGCCTGGACATCCAGACGGTAGAACCTGGAGAAGGTATGGAGGGAGGACCATGTCGCCGCTTTACATATTTCTGCAGGCGACAGCATCCTGGATTCTGCCCAGGATGCCGCTTGTGCTCTGGTAGAATGAGCCTTGACTTGTAGAGGCAGAGACTTCCCAGCCTCCACGTAAGCTGCTCTGATAACTTCTTTAATCCAGCGGGCGATGGTGCCGCGAGGCCGCTTCACCTTGCTTCTTCCCGCTGTGCAGGACGAACAGATGGTCCGTCTTTCGTAGTTCTTGTGTCACTTCCAGATATCTGGGCAGCAATCTGCCAATGTCTAGATGGCGTAACAAACGCCCTTCTTCAGATTTCTTCAAACCCGCCGTGGTAGGCAAGGATATGGTTTGGTTAAGATGAAACTGTGAAACCACTTTCGGTAGAAAGGAGGGAACAGTGCGAAGATGGATAGCCTCCGGAGTGATTCTGAGAAATGGATCACGGCAGGACAGTGCTTGTAGCTCTGAGATGCGGCGGGCTGAACATATAGCCAGCAAGAACACCATCTTCAAGGTTAGAGACCGGAGAGACAGGCCCCGAAGGGGTCTGAAGGTGGATCCCGCGAGGAAATCCAAAACAAGGTTAAGGTTCCATAAGGGCACTGGCCACTTCAGTGGCGGACGAATATGCTTGACTCCTTGCAGGAAGCGAGAAACATCTGGGTGCTTGGCGATGGTCTTGCCATCCCTCCTGGGACCATAGCAAGACAGCGCAGCCACCTGAACCTTGATGGAGCTGAGGGAGAGACCCTTCTGAAGTCCATCCTGCAGGAAATCCAACACAATAGGGATTGTGGTCGCATGTGGATTAGTGCCATGAGTGTCGCACCATGCTTCAAATACCCTCCAGATCCTTACGTAGGTGAGGGATGTGGAAAAATGGCGAGCTCTGAGGAGTGTATCTATCACGGGCTCCGAGTAACCTCTTTTCTTCAGTCTTGCCCTCTCAATGGCCAGACCGTAAGAGAGAATTGAGCTGGATCCTCGTGAAGGATGGGACCTTGACGTAGAAGGTCCCGGAGAGGAGGCAGGGGAAGAGGCTCCCCTGCCAGTAGTCTTCTCATGTCCGCGTACCAGGGTCTTCTTGGCCAGTCTGGTGCCACTAGAAGAACTAGGCCCCGGTGTTTCCGAATCTTGTGGATGATGGCGCCCAGCAGAGGCCACGGAGGAAAGGCGTATAGCAGAGTCCCTGGAGGCCATGGCTGAACCAGGGCATCGATTCCGTGGGAGAACGGATTGCGCTTGCGGCTGAAGTATCTGGGTACTTGAGCATTGGACTTGTCTGCCAGTAAATCCATGTCCGGAATCCCCCAGTGATCCACAATCATCTGGAAGGCTGTGGGTGACAGCTGCCACTCTCCCGGGTTTAGACGTTCTCTGCTGAGGAAGTCTGCTGTGGTGTTGTCCTTCCCGGCAATGTGGACGGCGGAGATGTCCTGAAGATTCGCCTCTGCCCAAACCATCAGTGGGGCGATCTCCAGAGATACTTGTCTGCTTCTGGTTCCGCCCTGACGGTTGATGTATGCCACCGTGGTAGCGTTGTCTGACATCACTCTGACTGCTCTGTTCTTCAGTTTGTGAGCAAATCGAAGGCATGCCAATCGGACTGCCCGAGCCTCTAGACGGTTGATGTTACACGCTGACTCTTCTCCGCGCCACCGCCCTTGTGCGGTGAGTCCTTCGCAGTGTGCTCCCCAGCCGCTCAGGCTGGCATCTGTAGTGAGCAGCGTCCACGTGGGAGAGGACATCCTCGACCCCTTGCTCATGTGGTCGGACTGCAGCCACCACCGTAACTGTGTCCTGATTCTGGCAGGCAGAGGTAGGTGCGTGGAATAGTTCCGTAGACGAGGGCTCCAGCGAGAGAGCAGGGAGTATTGTAGAGGTCTCATATGGGCCCTTGCCCAAGGTACCACTTCCAGGGTGGATGCCATGAGACCAAGAACCTGCAGATAGTCCCAAGCTATGGGCCGACTGGCTCCCATCAAGTACTGGATACGCGTCTGAAGTTTCAACCTTCTCTTGGTAGTGAGACTGACTGTGTCTGCCTGTGTGTCGAACTGTACTCCCAGGTATTCCAGTGACTGGGAAGGCTGTAGGCAACTCTTGCTGAGGTTGATTACCCAGCCCAAGCTTTCCAGAAGGGTGATCACCCTGTCGGTTGTCCGATGACTCTCCTCTCGTGATTTCGCCCTGATTAGCCAATCGTCTAGGTAGGGATGGACCAGAATTCCTTCCCGCCTGAGGGCCGCTGCTACCACGACAACCACCTTGGTGAAGGTCCGCGGTGACGTGGCCAATCCGAAGGGCAGAGCCCGGAATTGAAAGTGGCGACCCAGAACCTTGAAGCGTAGGTAGCGCTGATGATCCGGATGGATCGGGATGTGCAGGTATGCCTCTGAGAGGTCTAATGCCGTGAGGAATTCTCCTGGCTGTACTGTGGCCTTGACGGAGCGCAGAGTCTCCATGCAAAACCTCGGGACCCGTAAGTATCGGTTGACTGACTTGAGGTCCAGTACAGGCCGAAAGGTGCCACCTTTCTTGGGTACCATGAAATAAATGGAATAGTGTCCAGAATTCACTTCCCAGGCAGGTACTGGGATGATGGCTTTCAAGGACAGGAGCCTCGCCAAGGTAGCTTCCAATGCTGCCTTCTTGTGCATGGGACATGATGATTCCACAAACTTGTCCGGAGGGAGATGATGAAAGTCCAGATAATATCCCTCTCGGATAATGGCGAGGACCCACTGGTCCGACGTGATCTCGACCCATCTGGGGTAGAAGAGGGTTAACCTGCCCCCTATGGCTCCGTCCCCCAGATGAATCGGCGGATTCTCATTGGGAGGCGCGGCCGGGACCTGAGCCCGGACCTGCTCCCCTCTTGCGCTGCTTGGTCCGAAAGGACTGATTCCTGGCCTGAGGACGTGGTGTCTGGTAGCGACTCCTATAAGGAACAAAGCGCTGTGAACTACTGCCCCTGGAGGGCCTTGGAAAGGTGCGCTGGCCCCTTCTGAACCGATCTTCCAGAAGTCTAGGCACTGGAGAGGCACCCCATGTACTGGCCAGTTTATCAAGGTTGCTGCCAAATAGGAAAGAGCCCTTAAAGGGCAATCTGGTGAGGCGTGTCTTTGAAGGCACATCAGCCGACCATCTCCGGATCCAGAGCTGCCTCCTGGCAGCTACGGAGGAAGAGATCCCCTTAGCTGTTGTCCGGACTAGGTCTGATGCCGCATCCGTGAGGAACGAAAGAGCTGAGTCCATGTCAGCTGCAGGAGCGTTGTTCCTAACCTGTGACAAACAGGCGCGTGTCACCACTGTGCAGCAGGTCACAATCCGCAAAGATAGAGCTGCCACCTCAAAGGTCTGCTTCAGAATGGCGTCCAGTCGCCGGTCATGAGGCTCCTTGAGGGCCATCCCCCCTCGACTGGAATGGTAGTGCGCTTGACCACAGCGCTAATCAAGGCGTCCACCTGAGGGCACGCCAGCAGGTCCTGGATAGCCGGTGCCAATGGGTACATGCCCGTCAGGGCCCGGCCTCCTTTGAAGGAAGCCGCTGGTGCCGCCCATTCTAAATCTATCAGTTGTTGTGCTGTTTGCAAGAATGGAAAATGGCGGGCTGTAGGACGAAGACCTTCCAGCAGGGGGTTCTGCGCAGACGGTACCGTAGCGCTAGGACCTGTAATATCCAACTCCACCAGACACTGAGACACCAGGTCGGAGAGATCCTCCTTGGGGAAGAACCGCCTCATGGTTCTATATGGCTCAATCCCTGGGGGAAGTTCCCCCTCGTCCGGGAGTTCTGACTCATCCGGTGAAACCTCCTCGTCTGACTGATCTGGACTGTCCAGCTGCGGGAGGACCCACTCACGATAAGGGTGTGAGGGTCCAGGAACTGGATCCGCAGGAGCCGCCACCGCAGCAGCCGCCGCAGTCGCAGCCACCGCAGGAACCGCAGCAACCGCAGGAACAGCAGAAACAGCAGGAACCGCAGGGCCTGGACGAGAAGCCGTTTGCATCTGTACAAAGGCATGAATCCCCTTAAAGAGATCCACCCAGGAAATGGAAGCAGCCTCTAATCGCCGGGGTACAAGATCCCCCGGGATTCCCGAGTGGTCGAGACTGCCCGCTAAATCCGGGGTAACCCCTGGGGAACTGTCGGCAAATCGTGGCTGAAACGGGTCCTGGCCTGAGGGTCCCACGGCCTCCTCACATTGGGCACATAGGGAGTCTGGCTCTTCACTGTGCGTAGCTCTAAGCTGGCAGGCAGAGCAGAGGCCAAGGGCTTTAATGCCTGAGGCAGGCGGCGGCGCCGCTGAAGATGCTGATGCGTTCTGTTCCATTTGAAAGAGAAGCGGCAGTAATATACGCTTAATATAACAGGCGCACAATAATAATAATAATATGCAGCAGCAATATGCGCTTAATACAACAGGCGCTTAACCAGAAGAACAATATGCAATATGTTCTCAGTAGTAGGCGGTCAGAAAAACAGCTGAAAAGTACGCAATATGCAGCCCACAATACATGCCTAAAGGCTTTCAATAAGCGCTCAGCAAGAAGCGATTAGCAATATACGCTCAATGGTATTCAATAGGCTCTCAGCAATATGCGGTTAGCAATATACGCTCAATGGCATCCAATAGGCTCTCAGCAATATGCAGTTAGCAATATACGCTCAACGGCATTCAATAGGCTTTCAGCAATAAGCGGTTAGCAATATACACTCAATGGCATTCAATAGGCTTTCAGCAATAAGCGGTTAGCAATATACACTCAATGGCATTCAATAGGCTTTCAGCAATATGCGGTTAGCAATATACGCACAACGGCATTCCATATGCTCTCAGCAATAGGCGGTTAGCAATACACGCTCAGTAGCATTCAATATGCTCTTAGCAATAAGGCAATATACGCACAAGGAGGAATAGAGCTGCGCCTATTATGGGCGCTCAATACCTGAACAAGGCCCACAAAATGGCGCCCTCCACGGCATGCCACGCCGCCGATCCTCTGTTCCTTGGAGACCAGAAGTAAAAGATGTACGCCTTACCTGATCCTCGGTGCTTCCCGGCTGGAACCCGGGTGGTCTCCGGCTGTGGGGGGAGAGGGCAAGTACCTTCACTGCCGCGTTTGAGGATATGCACCCGCTGCCTCGTCCACGCCAGGACCGGGGCGCCTCGTATGCCTCACCCGAACCTCGCCCGGGGGCTAAGTCCCTGCCGCGATTCGGCCACCGGACCAAGGACTTAGACCTCCGGGGGATCACGGAAATCACCCCGGGAAACTCTACTGGGGGAGGGACCTTAGGGTATCATCGCAGGAGTGCGGGGCTCGATGCTGTAGAAGTTTTAGTTGAAGAAAGTAGAAAATAGAAAGTAGATTTGGAAAACACGCTCAGCGAGCGTGCAGGCTCTCCAAACTGCTTTGAAGACGGAAATTACTAAGTTGCTACGCTTCCTGTGGGGATATATATACCCCGTGCTGACGTCAGATCCGTCTCCAACTGCTAGCACGCGGATCCTATCCCATTCGTTCTGAGTCCATCTGGCTACACGCCAGGAAATCGTATTTTATAGCCTGCACATGCTGACGTACGCATGTTATCAAATAACCCCATCTATGTGCACGCAACGGGAACTGCTTGCACGTGAACGCACGTTTGCGGATTTTAAAATTGAACCCCTTAGAAGGGAGCGTCGTCTGGTTCTAAGAATGACAGCTCAGACCTACAAAGACACTCAAATGAGCAGGAGATCCATGAAATTGCTATTAGAATAATAAGTCCTTTCTTTTCTTTTAAATAGCACAGAACAGTTGAGTTTGCAGAGAAAAGAAATGCATTAACCTTATTTAGAAGTTCCTTCAGTTAAACAAAAGAATGATTTTAAGCAAACAACATTCTCCCACCCTGACCCCCAGCAGTTATTGCAAAAATTTCAGAGGAAATGGTTTGATGCGGATCTCCAAATTCCCATGGGTTAGATACATTTATGGAATATTAGAGTACAATACAGAGAGGCAATCTCCCAAAAGAGAGACAAGTCTAAAAACCAGCAGATAGATAGTAGGGAATACACAATAAATGAACAATTTTCTCAGTGGAAGGGAGTGGGCAGTGGAGTGCCTCAGGGATCTGTATTAGGACCCTTACTTTTCAATATATTTATAAATGATCTGGAAAGAAATACAACGAGTGAGATAATCAAATTTGCAGATGACACAAAATTGTTCAGAGTAGTTAAATCATAAGCAGATTCTGATAAATTGCAGGAAGACCTTGTGAGACTGGAAAATTGGGCATCCAAATGGCAGATGAAATTTAATGTGGATAAGTGCAAGGTGATGCAAATAGGGAAAAATAACCCATGCTATAGTTACACAATGTTAGGTCCATATTAGATGCTACAACCCAAGAAAGAGATCTAGGTGTCATAGTAGATAACACATTGAAATCATCGGTTCAGTGTGCTGCGGCAGTCAAAAAAGCAAACAGAATGTTGGGAATTATTAGAAAGGGAATGGTGAATAAAACGGAAAATGTCATAATGCCTCTGTATCGTTCCATGGTGAGACCTTGAATACTGTGTACAATTCTGGTCGCCGCATCTCAAAAAAGATATAATTGCGAAACAGAAGGTACAGAGAAGGGCTACCAAAATGATAAGGGGAATGGAACAGCTCCCCTATGAGGAAAGACTAAAGAGGTTAGGACTTTTCAGCTTGGAGAAGAGACGGCTGAGGGGGGATATAATAGAGATGTTTAAAATCATGAGAGGTCTAGAACGGGTAGATGTGAATTGGTTATTTACTCTTTCGGATAGTAGAAAGACTAGGGGGCACTCCATGAAGTTAGCATGGGGCACATTTAAAACGAATCAGAGAAAGTTCTTTTTTACTCAACGCACAATTAAACTCTGGAATTTGTTGCCAGAGGATGTGGTTAGTGCAGTTAGTATAGCTGTGTTTAAAAAAGGATTGGATAAGTTCTTGGAGAAGTCCATTACCTGCTATTAAGTTCACTTAGGGGTAGATTTTTTAAAAAAGCGCGTTTGCGTACTTTTGTTCGCTCACCAGGCGCGAACAAAAGTACGCTGGATTTTATAAGATACGCGCGTAGCCGCGCATATCTTCTAAAATCCTGGATCGGCGTTTGCAAGGCTGCCGATTTTGGGCAGCCGGCGCGCGCCAAGCCGCGCAGCCTGTCTCCGTTCCCTCCGAGGACGCTCTGAAATCGGAGCGGCCTTGGAGGGAACTTTCTTTCGCCCTCCCCTCACCTTCCCCTCCCTTCCCCTACCTAACCCACCCCCCCCGGCCCTATCTAAACCCCCCCCCCTACCTTTATCCACGGATTTACGCCTTCCGGAGGGAGACGTAAATCCATGCCCGCCAGCGGGCTGCTGGCGCGCCGAGACTCGACCCGGGGGCGGTTCCGGAGGGCGCGGCCACGCCCCCGGAATGCCCCGGCCCTAAACCACGCCCCTGGGCCCGCCCCCGAAACGCTGCGTCCCGCCCCCAAAATGCCGTGTCGTTCGGCCCCGCCCCCTACACGCCCCCTTCCGAAAACCCCGGGACCTATGCGCGTCCTGGGGTTCTGCGCGCGCCAGCGGCCTATGGAAAATAGGCGCGCCGGCGTGCAAGGCCCTGCTCGTGTAAATCCAGGCGGATTTACACGAGCAGGGCTTTTAAAATCCGCCCGTTAGAGAATAGCCACTGCCATTAGCAATGGTAACATGGAATAGTTTTTGGGTAATTGCCAGGTTCTTATGGCCTGGATTGGCCACTATTGGAAATAGGATGCTGGGCTTGATGGACCCTTGGTCTGACCCTGTATGGCATGTTCTTATGATAAATATATATGCCTAAAATATTGTGGACAATGAACCAATAAAATCATAAAAATATATATATATTTATGACATAATTATGTACAATAAAATGTATCTAAGGTAAATATATAAACCATAAATTTATAACAGAGTGACTACTGCACAGTCTGCTATTCCAAATCTTAATAGATCAGCTGATAGACACAAAGACAGGAAAGTAGAAATTCAGGAAAAATCCTGACGTGGCCATGTTTCAGTGTTAGGGTTGCCAACCAGCTCCAGATTTTCAGGACACGTTGACCCAGTCCTGGCTTTACTCATTGATGCTGGAACTTATTCTGATTTTCCTATTACACTCCCTTAGAAAATCAAGACTATAAATAAGTACCTGCGTGCAGGGGAATAAAACCAGGACTGGATGAACCTGTCCTGAAGATATGGAGCCGGTTGGCAACCCTGTTCAGTATTCATAAGCGGTATTATGAAATTCACTTGATAGGGGCAGCCCGGACTATTTTGAAAAACATCTACTGCCGGGCCCAGAGCTTAAGAGGCACTCTGGTCACCTAATACACCATCGGTACTTCTATCATAGTCCAGGAAAGATCCAGATGATGGGCTTGGATGGAGAGCCGGCATCCAAGGGGGGAGGAGAGGGGATGATTTTTAAGTCAAAGTGGTAGGATTGTGGCAGGGCCTGTCTCCCCGGAGGTTTAAACCTTTAAATATGTTTTTAATTACTTATCGGCTGCCTTCATGGGCAGCAGGAGGTGTATAGAGATCCCAGAGATATTTACACATCTGGGAGGGTGTTAGAAACATAGAAATGACGGCAGAAGAAGACCAAACGGCCCATCCAGTCTGCCCAGCAAGCTTCACACATTTTCTCATATACTTATCTGTTTCTCTTAGCTCTTTGGTTCTATTTCCCTTCCACCCCCACCATTAATGTAGAGAGCAGTGATGGGCCGACTTAAAAAAAGATGGGGCATCCATTTTTATTGGAGTGGTTTACAGGCCTCCAAACCAAAAGGAAGAGCTGGACAGAGATCGGGTTGAAGACATCCACAGGATAGCAAAGAAAGGAGAAGTGGTGATCGTTGGAGACTTTAATATGCCAGATGTAGACTGGAGAATCCCATCTGCAGAATCTAATAATAGTAGAGAAATAGTAGATGCCCTGCAAGTAGCTTTGTTCAAACAAATGGTAATGGAACCCACGAGAGAAGGAGCTATACTCGACTTAGTGCTCACTAATGGAGATAATGTCTCAGACGTCCAGGTGGGTGCCCACCTCAGCACCAGTGATCATCAAACGGTATGGTTTAATATCACAAAAAGGACACGGAAAAGAAGCACAAAAACCCAAGTTTTGATGTTCAAAAACACAGACTTTGAGGAAATGGGGAAGTACCTGGAGGAAGAACTAAAAGGCTGGGAAAACGAGAGAGATGTGGATCAACAGTGGACCAATCTAAAAGGAGCAATTACCAAGGCAACTAATCTATATGTTAGAAAAGTAAAGAAAAGCAAAAGAAAAATGAAACCTATCTGGTTCTCAAAGGAGGTGGCTGACAAAATAAAGGCTAAAAGAACAGCGTTCAAGAAATATAAAAGATCCCAAAAGGAGGAGCACAAAGAAGAATATCTGGTAGAACTGAGGGAGACGAAGAAATTAATCAAGATGGCAAAAAGTCAAACGGAAGAGAGGATTGCCAAAGAGGTAAAGAGTGGTAACAAAACATTTTTCAGAATCATCAGTGAAAAGAGAAAAGTTCAAAGTGGTATAGTGAAATTGAAAGGTGGAAAGGATCAATGTGTGGAGAGAGACGAAGAAATGGCAGAAATATTAAATGAATACTTCAGTTCTGTGTTCACTAAAGAGGACCCAGGAGAAGGACCGTCACTAGTTAACAAGAAACTGGAGGGGAATGGAGTAGATGTAACTCCATTTACAGTAGATAATGTATGGGAAGAGCTGGTGAAACTGAAAGTGGACAAAGCCATGGGGCCTGATGAAGTTCATCCCAGAATACTGAGGGAGCTCAGAAATGTGCTGGCGGGTCCGCTGTGTGTCCTGTTCAATAGATCCCTAGAAACGGGAGTGGTGCCGAATGATTGGAGGAGAGCGGTGGTGGTCCCGCTTCACAAGAGTGGGAACAGAGAAGAGGCTGGTAACTACAGACCGGTTAGCCTCACTTCGGTGGTGGGAAAAGTAATGGAGTCACTGTTGAAAGAGAGAATAGTGAACTATCTACAGTCGGGAGAATTGCTGGACCAGAGGCAGCATGGATTCACCATTGGAAGATCCTGTCAGACAAATCTGATTGACTTTTTTGACTGGGTAACCAAGGAATTGGATCAAGGAAGAGCACTCGATGTCATCTACTTGGACTTCAGCAAAGCTTTTGACACTGTCCCGCACAGGAGACTGGTGAATAAAATGAGAAGCTTAGGAGTGAGTGCCGAGGTGGTGGCCTGGATTGCAAACTGGTTGACGGACAGAAGACAATGTGTGATGGTAAATGGAACTCTCTCTGAAGAGAGAGCGGTTTTAAGCGGTGTACCGCAGGGATCGGTGTTGGGACCGGTCCTTTTCAATATCTTTGTGAGCGACATTGCGGAAGGGATAGAAGGTAAGGTATGTCTTTTTGCGGATGACACTAAGATCTGCAACAGAGTGGACACGCCAGAAGGAGTGGAGAGAATGAGACGGGATTTAAGGAAGATGGAAGAGTGGTCGAAGATATGGCAGCTGACATTCAATGCCAAGAAGTGCAGAGTCATGCATATGGGGAGTGGAAATCCGAATGAACTGTATTCGATGGGGGGAGAAAGGCTGATGTGCACGGAGCAGGAGAGAGACCTTGGGGTGATGGTGTCTAATGATCTGAAGTCGGCGAAACAATGTGACAAGGCGATAGCTAAAGCCAGAAGAATGCTGGGCTGCATAGAGAGGAATATCGAGTAAGAAAAGGGAAGTGATTATCCCCTTGTACAGGTCCTTGGTGAGACCTCACCTGGAGTATTGTGTTCAGTTCTGGAGACCGTATCTCCGAAGAGACAGAGACAAGATGGAGGCGGTCCAGAGAAGGGCGACCAAAAAGGTGGAAGGTATTCATCGAATGACTTATGAGGAGAGATTGAAGAATCTAAATATGTACACCCTGGAGGAAAGGAGGAGCAGAGGTGATATGATACAGACTTTCAGATACTTGAAAGGTTTTAATGATCCAAAGACAACGTCAAACCTTTTCCGTAGGAAAAAAATCAGCAGAACCAGGGGTCACGATTTGAAGCTCCAGGGAGGAAGATTCAGAACCAATGTCAGGAAGTATTTCTTCACGGAGAGGGTGGTGGATGCCTGGAATGCCCTTCCGGAGGAAGTGGTGAAGACCAGAACTGTGAAGGACTTCAAAGGGGCGTGGGATAAACACTGTGGATCCATAAAATCAAGAGGCCGTCAATAAAGAGTGGTTGGCTTGCCAGAACGACGGCTACTGCCTGGAGATAATACCCTTATTCAATAAACATACACATGGTTACTGTGACACCAACATTGCTCTAAGCTACAACAGCAAGAGGAAATGTGGAAAAAAGGATTCACACTCACAAAGCGGGGAGTAGCTGGCTTGTTACGGCGGTTACTACCCCAAACCAAATAAGCCTGATACTTCACGTTCAACCCATATCCAGCATAGCTCTCTGCTTCAACGGCAGGGAAGAAGAAAAACTGATACTTCACGCATATCCAGCATAGCTCCCTGCTTCAACGGCAGGGGAGAAGAAAAACTGATACTTCACGCATATCCAGCATAGCTCTCTACTTCAACGGCAGGGGAGAAGAAAAACTGATACTTCATGCATATCCAGCATAGCTCTCTGCTTCAACAGCAGGGGAGAAGAAAAACTGATACTTCACGCATATCCAGCATAGCTCACTGCTTCAACGGCAGGGGAGAAGAAAAAAGGATTCGCACTCACAAAGCGGGGAGTAGCTGGCTTGTTATGGCGGTTACTACCCCAAACCAAATACGCCTGATACTTCACTTTCAATGCATTTCCAGCATAGCTCTCTGCTTCAACGGCAGGGGAGAAGAAAAACTGATACTTCACGCATATCCAGCATAGCTCTCTGCTTCAACGGCAGGGGAGAAGAAAAACTGATACTACACGCATATCCAGCATAGCTCCCTGCTTCAACGGCAGGGGAGAAGAAAAACAACCAATAAGGGCTGAATAACATAGTCTGGGTAAAACAAATAAGCATGGGTGTAGCTTGCTTATTGCGGCGGTTACTTCCCCTACTACCCCTAACTAATCAAGCTTGATATTTCACTTGGATGCACCTAATCTGCTCCTTTCAGACATGCCAGCTCCCAAATTCTTGGGGACACCTTTGTGAGACATTTTGGGGCCAAGTAATGGAAAAGTATTTTTCCCAACAGTATTTTACTGCCGGGGGAAATACTGCAGGATTTACAAAGCAACAGGAAGTTGCTTAGTAAATGACTTCCTTAAAGTGTAAGCCCTCTGGGACTAAGGAAATATCTACAATACCTAAAAGTAATCCACTCTGAAGTATAATGCAAGGAGGAAAATAAATACATAAAAATTAGTTCTGACTGTTGCAATGTTTCTCCCATAGAAGCCTTTCCAAGGTACAGACTGGTGAGCCCTGGATTCTGGGGTGGTGACTCTGCTACTGAGCTAAAGGTCCCAGTCTGCTTCTAATTAATGAAGAATAAATCAGAGTCAGATACAAGGGAATCTGAAGCTGAATTTGATTGATTGAAAAGATCCAAGTCAAATATTAATGTTTCTGAAATTGGACTTTAATCAGATCAAAGAAGGTTCCTCCCATCACTACTTCTGAGCACCTTGTTAATCAATTTTTATGAAGACAGGGGGATCATCTAACCTGTGCATAGTCTTCATTCCACGTAATGGCACTGGTGTTGATTTTGATGTCCTGGCCACGGGCAGCTCCAGAGTCATAGTGGCCAATGTTTACACTGGCAACGGAGCCACTTGGAGTCAGGTAACAGTTATAAAAGTCATAAGCAGCCGGAGGGTTTCCATTTTTGTCAAAGAAAATCTCCCGGCCCATGGTGTTCTGGAATCGCACCTTCCAGACATAATGCAGGAGCTGTGCGGAGAAAAGGAGACATGCTTGCATTGATTTTATACAGTGACGGCCTGATTTCATGGGTGTACAGCTGTGTATCAGCCTTGACAGCTACATCCAGAATTTATAATGCATTTCTAGCTGAGAAACAGGCATATTACTCAAATATAGAGTATTCTGATAATCACTGAAGTCCACACACCTAGAATGTGGCTTAAAATATCTCTTCAGTAACACTAACTACAATTATCTCACTTCATTCTGAGCTAACCAGGCTGTTGACTCAGGCTGCTGATCTTCTTGATAGGCTAAATGCATAGTTGAAATCTACCCAAGATAAAAGAGCACTAGTGTTTATTAATCGTTCACAGAAAAATAAAATTAAAATAAACGAACACCTTAATGTTAACAAAAGTGGCAGGAACAAACAATCAAGTGACCCTTATACAAATAAGTGTATATAAGTTAAATACTGCTCAATTGCAGACTGTGCACTCCTATGGCGTGAGTGCTAATACATTTCTTGTCAATGCTTGGCCATCCTGGCACAATTACTTTCAAGCAGACCTAAGTATGTTACAACAATAGGGGCAGATTTTAAAATGTAGGCGCACGGCATACATTTCTGCGCACAACCCAGCGTGCACAAACGTACGCCCGATTTAACAACATGTACGTGCAGCCGTGCGCATGTTATAAAATCAGGGATCAGCGCGAGTAACAGGGTGCACACTAGTGCAACATGCACGCGCCGAGCCCTCAGGGAGACCAGCTGCCTTCCCCCGTTTCCCCCCCCCCCCCCCCCCACCACCTTCCCCTACCTGTCTTGCCCCCCAGCCCGAAACCCCCCTGTACCTTTGTCGCACAAGTTATGCCAGCCAGAATCAGGCGTAACTTGCGCGCACTGACCCAGCAGCCTTGCAGAGGCCTCTGGCCACGCCGCCGCCCTGCCCCCAGACCGGCCCACCCCACCCCCTGACCTCCCATTTTTTCAAGCCCTGGGACTTACACGCGGTACCCATGTGCATACCCCCCTACGTGCGTAAATCCTCTGAAAATCTATCCCATAATGAACACAAAAACCATTTAAGCACGAGATTTTCTTTAGCTTGATAAATACAATGACAATGTTGGAAAGTATAAAAAATGAGTAGCCAGTCTATTATCCAAAAAGTGCTTGCAAGAAATCAGAAAGCAAATAGGTAAGGGGTTCCTCCTGGGTATGGTGTAAATTGCCCCGACAAGGCCCTTATAACACCACAAGCAGCTGCTTCAGGGGGAATCCCTGGTATAAAGAACACCCAATGATCTTGTCATGAGACACAGATGGCTGCGACCACTGATGCTCATCTCTTTCTTTGCTACATTGACATCGTTGGGGAAAGTGGCGGCCTCTGCCAGCTACCACTGACCTGCCTGGCGTCTCCGGGATGGCGTGGGCGCTGCCGACCAACATCTTGCCTTTGGGATCACCTAGGCGCGCGTATGCATGGACCAGCCTTAAGCACATCATGGCGAGAACCTCAGGGGCGTCCCCTCCAGATGATGTCATCACTCCACGATACTTAAGCCGGCTGGCCCTGCCTATGGACGACTTGGCAACGAGTTCCCTCATTGCTGAATCCGCTTCGCTCACTACGGACTTCCCGTTCCAGTTACTGCACACTTGGCGTGAGACGCTCTGGGTACTTGCTCCTTGGGGGCCCTTCCTTTTCTCTGGCTATCCGCTCCTCGGAGGGCCTTCTTGCCTTGGACTACTGTCTATCCCCGCTTCCTGGGGCCTCGGCTGGGACCTTCGACACTGGGAGTATCTTGCTCTACGGACCACTACCGCACCAGCTTAATGTGGAATCCACTCCGGTGTATCCCGCTCTGTGGGCCTCTACCATATCTTCGCTAGTGTGAAATCCTCTTCTGCGTACCCCGTCTAGTACGATACCTCTTCGGTGTTCCTCGAGCTGCGGACCTCTACAGTACCATCTCTAGCGGGAAACCCTCACCGGTGTACCCCGTACTGGGGACCATTACCGTACCATCTCTAAGTGAGGGACCCCTTCATCAGCCCGCGCTGCAGGCTACTAGCGAATCATCTCTACAGAGGAGCTTCATTGGTATACCCCGCTCTGCGGACCACTGACGGACCACTGCAGACCACTCCAGTTCATGCCTTTGATTACTATTCCTCCTCCCCCTCCCCGGACAGTAAATTTGTTCTCTCCATAATGTATAGTCACTGAACACCCTGCTTTCACCTTAAGTACATCCATTCGCACCAGTTTTATATCTAACTTTCTCAGGTCATACTTTCTTCCATGATTGTAAATGCATATTGGCCTCTATGATTGTAAATAATTTTTAGGTTTTTTTGACCTTTATGATTGTAAATAATGTTTCAAGTTACCATGTGTTGTTTGAATAATTCCTGCCCCCCCCCACCCCCCATATATGGCTCCCAGTTTCACCTTGATGGCGCTTATTTATTTATTTATTTACTTACTTACTTAACATTTTTATATACCGCAATTCATGTAGCAAAGTTACATAGCATTTCGGTTTACATTGAAACAATAACAAGCATGTAAGAATGCAATTACATTAAAAACAGGGGAGTGAACTAGGATAAGAGAGAACATAAGGCATAATAATAGTTATAAATATATATTAAATAATAGTTATATTGTGAATTTTTTGAAAGATTGATTATAGCTCTGGGAGAGAATTAGATTAATAAATTATACGGACTATGGATCATTTATTTGTGACGAGGGAGAGAGATGAAGTGTTACTATAGTTTGTATTCTGATTGATGGACTAGTGCGTAGACTGACGGATGGTAAAATAAGAAACGAGTAATTGCTTGGCTTTAATTAAATGCTTGCTCGAATAACCAGGCTTACCCACTTTGTCCCCAAATTAATGTTTCATTGTAAAGCCTCTTGCTACGTTATGTTACATATAAACCGATGGGATGTTCACAACAACTGTCAGTATATAAAATTGTTTAAATAAATAAATAAAATAAATCTTCACTACTGTGGTATTCCGCCTGGGTATACCCCACCACACAGACTCTGAGACTTTCTCCTGCATTCCCCGCTTCCCGGGCAGTGTCTCTCTATCTCAATAATAAAGACTCTGTTCCACAGCTGGGACCACGCCTCCCGACGGTGAGGCTCACAGGGCTCCTCCCTGTGGGCAGTGCCATCTCTCACCTCGGCCCAGAGCCCACATACCTACAAATACTAACAGATCTTTGTTAGGCTTCTCATCTAACGGGAGAGAAACCAAGAGTATATGGGCTAAAATGCCAATTGATTTGTTAATTGTTAATTACAGATGAATTGGTCACTTACTAGACTGGTGTAGGAGTTTCAAACATAATGAGAGTAGAAAGGTCACTCAACATCAGGAGGCCATTTAGTGTGCAGAGAAAACAGAAGCAGACTTAACTCAAAACTCAACACACTGAAGGAATGTGAAAGTCAAGCAAGGAGAAATGCACATCTCAATAAAAATCCACTGTGTCTGAAAACGCGGGCAGACCCCCTCTTCAGGTTGCCTCTCAGTAAGGATCACATTTGAAAATGTATTTCCTGTGGCTAAGCCTTCCTCCCGCTGAGCATTCTCACCAGCAGGAACCTATAATGAAGTATCTCTCTCTCTCTCTCTCTCTGTATATATATATTTATTTTTTTTTTGTTTGCCATAATAATATCTTGTGCACTGCAAATAAGGTTTTCAATTTTTTCTCTTATTGCCAGTTAAGATGGTCCAGTCCTGATTTTAATGGTATCTGGGTTTTTCTAAGAGAAATAAGAATAGGTCTTCACATGTAATGTGGTAAAACCAGAACTTGATCAGCAGATATGGGACCGACCATGAAGCCTATCTTTAGAAACAGTGACTTCAACCATCCAAGGTAAAGTACTCCTTGAATGGGGCAGCTGATATCATTCCAAGGGAGCTGTGACTTACCTTCTTGGCCAAATCTGTGGTTCACAAGACAAAGTAGGCTCATCTTGGGGGAAGGGGGCAAGGGCATGGTTGGAATTTAAGCCTATAGAAGTCAAGACTGGAGGGACTCCAGCAATAATGTGGTTATAAGCAACGGGAGATGGCACAGAAGGAGATTTGCAATGGTGTTTCTCATTGACTGCTCTCTTTAATAATTGATTTTGTTTCCTTGAAACACACCAGGAAAGCCAGTAGCCAAAAGCCGGGGTTGGAGCCAGTGGTCGGAAGCCAGTGGTCGGAAGCCAGAAGTCAGAAGCCTGGGTCGGAAGCCAGTGGACGAAACAGCAACTAGTAGCTCTCACAAGAGATTGAACCTTGTTGCAAGGCAAGGGAGAAGGAAGCCAAGCAGGGTTATATACTTGCAGCGCCTGACGTCAGCCTAGGAGGTGGAGGTGTTTTCTCCCGCGCTGGGCCCTTTAAATGTCCGGGCCTTGCGCACGCGCCTAGGGGGCAGGACCAGCAGTGACGTCGGCGGCATCTCCCCTGCCGAGGGAACGCCGTGCCGGAGGCCTCAGGCCCGACCAGACCTCAGCCACCTGCCGCTGCATGCCCCAAGGTAGGTGGGGGACCGGCCCGCGGACCTCCACAGGTCGGGCACACAACAGTACCCCCCCTTCTATGCCCCCTTCCTGGGGGCTTCGGTTTAGCAGGGTGATGTAGATTAAACTGTTGAAGAAGGGCTTTATCCAAACTTTTGGAGGCTGGCTCCCAGGAGTTTTCCTCGGGGCCATAACCCTCCCAGGAGAGGAGGTACTCCCATCGTCTGAGGTGGAATCGTACATCTAGTACCTCTTTCACTTGGTAGATGGTGTCCTCCTGACCCTCAGGCATGGTCGGTGCAGGGATCTTTTTATGGAAGATAGACAAGACCAGTGGCTTGAGCAAAGACACGTGGAATACGTTCTGCACCCTAAGCGTTGGTGGAAGACGGAGGCTGTATGTGACCGCGCCCACCCGGTCCAAGATTGTGAATGGCCCAATGTACTGTGGAGCCAGCTGCATCGAAGGAAGCCGCAGGCAAAAGTGTTTGGTACTCAGCCATACCTTGTCCCCAGGGAGAAATGATGGAGCTGGATGTTGAAGGTGGTCGGCATACTTCTTCGCTGTGACAGCCGTGCGTTGAAGTTTCTCCTGGGTAGAGCCCCAGAGATGGTGTAGCTGCTGGGCTGTGAGTTGTACGGCTGGGGATGGTACCGTCAATGGCAAAGGCAGGGGGGGGGGGTCAAAGACATCTCCCATAGACAATATGGAAGGGAGACCTGCCGGTGGCCGAGTGTCTATGGTGGTTGTAGGAGAATTCTGCCCACGGAAGTAAAGTCACCCAATCGATCTGTAGATCTCCCATGAAGGCTTGAAGGAAGGCTTTCAAGGTCCAGTTTGTGTGCTCTGCTTGGCCATTGCCTTGGGGATAAAAGGCAGTCATGAAGTCCAACTGGACCCCAAATTTCTTGCACAGTACTCTCCAATATTTAGCCGTGAACTGTGAGCCCCGATCGGAGGCAATATGGAGAGGACGTCCGTGTAGGCGAAAGATGTGCTGGACAAAAAGGCTAGCGAGCTCAGGCACCGGCGGTAACTTAGTGAGGGGGACAAAGTGGGCCATCTTCGAGAGCCTGTCAATCGTGACCCATATAACCGTTTTCTCTTCTGAACATGGCAAGTCCACGATGAAGTCGGTGGACAAATGGTTCCATGGCTCGGTAGGGATAGGTAACGACTGAAGGAGCCCCCATGGGCACCAGTGGGTATCTTTTGCTGAGCACAGGTCAGGCAGGAGCTGATGTAGAGACGAACATCCCTCTTTACCTGAGGCTACCAGTAATATTTGGTCAGTAGATCCAAAGTCCGGGCAACTCCCGAATGCCCTGTGGTCAAGGAATCATGAGGCCAAGACAATAACTTTTTATGCAGGCGAACGGGTATGACCGTCTTACCCATAGGAACCACCTCTGAAGCTGCAAGAAGGACTTTGGCTGAATCGAGGATATAGCGCGGCAGATCCGGGTTGTCTTCCGTTTCATCCGTGCGTGAGAGGGCATCCGCCCTAATGTTCTTGGAGGCTGGCCTGTACCTGAGGAGGAAATTGAACCAGCTAAAGAAGAGTGACCATCGGGCATGCCGAGAATTAAAGCGTTGGGCTCAGCACAAGGATTCGAGATTCTTGTGATCCATTTAGACGATCACGGGGTACTGGGCCCCCTCCAGCCATTGTCGCCATTCCTTCAGTGCGAGTTTAATGGGCAGGAGCACCTTATCGCGGATACTATAACTTCTCTCCGCCTGAGAGAATTTTTGGGAATAATATGAACATGGTAGGGATTTGCCTTTTGTGGATAACTGGCTCAGAATGGCCTCTACCGCCACATCAGCGGCGTCCACCTCCACGATGAGCTGATGCTGTGGATTTGGATGGTAGAGACAGACATCGAGGAGGAAGGCTTCCTTCAACTTCTGGAAAGCATCTATTTCCATCTGGGACCACTTCTTCACATCGGCACCCTTCTTGGTAAGGGTCGTAAGTGGTGCTAACATCCGGGAAAACTGGGGTATGAACTGGCGATAGAAATTGGCAAAGCCCAGGAAGCATTGTAGGGCTTTGACCCCTACCAGCTGGGGCTAATCCCGAATGGCCGCCACTTTATCAGGGTCCATATGGAAACCCGTGGATGAAACTATGTATCCGAGAATTGGCAAGGACTCCTGCTCAAACTGGCACTTCTCTGGTTTGGCAAAGAGACGATTGTCCGAAAGTTTCTGTAGTACTTGCCGCACTTGAACTCGGTGCGTGGGCAAATTCTTAGAGTATATCAGCACGTCGTCGAGATACACTATAACCGAAGTATGCAACATATCCCTCAAAACCTCAATCATGAGGTTCTGAAAGACCGCAGGGGCATTGCACAAACCAAAGGGCATGACTAAGTATTCGTAATGCCCATCTCTCATATTGAAGGCGGTCTTCCATTCATCACCGGGTCGTATTCGTACCAAATTGTAGGCACCCCTGAGGTCCAACTTGGTAAAGACCTTTGCTCCTTGCAGCTGGTCTAGTAATTCTGGAATCAAAGGCAATGGGTACCTGTTCCGTCACGTGATGGCGTTGAGGCCACGATAATCGATACAAGGATGCAGGGACCCATCCTTCTTGGCCACAAAGAAGAATCCGGCCCTGGCAGGAGAGTTAGAGGGCCAAATGAACCCTCTGTCCAAATTCTCTTGAAATATGAAGACATGGCCTGAATTTCCAGAAGCGACAGGGGATAAACCCGTCCCCTGGGAGGCATCGTGCCAGGAACCAAATTAATGGCACAGTCAAAGGGCCAGTGTTCCGGGAGACGTTTAGCCTTCTCCTTAGAGAAGACATGTTCAAAATCTTGGTACTGTGGTGAGAGAGCCATGGGCGTGGTCAAGAGAGTCACACTAGGACAATGAACATTCGTCAGGCAGGAGTCAAAACAAAACAGGCCCCAAGCTGCGATCTGAAGGGTATCCCATTGTATGACTGGGGAATGTTTCTGTAACTAGGGCAAACCCAAGATGACAGGATGCATAGACTTCTCCAAGATAAAGAATGAAATTTCTTCTACGTGCAGGGGACCTGTACAGAGAATCAGAGGCTTGCTGCAGGTGGTACCGGAGGTACGACGGCAGGAACTCCATCTAACCAATTGGCCGGTCTCTGTACGGTCTCCATCAGGGAATCAATGCAGATTTGCTGCTGTTGCAATCACTGGGCAATTCCGGGAATGGAGTTTAAGCCCGCCATGTCCGCCGGGTTCATGGCCTTGCAAACTGTTGGATTCATGGACTCTTGAGCCGGCAAGGACAGATGAAGACTCACTGTGAGAAGGCCCACGGTGCATGTCGAAGCTGGGAGGCAGCACTGGACAGGAGACTGGAGGGATCTTCTCCACTGGAAGCCCGAGGTTCCCCCGGGAGGAGCCTGTGAGGACCCGAGGCGCTTGGACTTACGTGTGGTCTCCTGTGGGTCGGTGACAGAAGAGGAGTTCCCGAGGATCCAGACGAGTGGAGTGAAGCTAGGAGACCAACAGAACTTCACCACTGGAAGCCCGCGGTCCCCCCGAGAGGAGCTCGTGAGGACCCGGGCCACTTGGACTTAGGAGAGGCCTCCTGGAAGGAAGTTGGAGACGAAAGCCAGTAGCCGAAATCCGGGGTCTGAGCCAGTGGTCGGAAGCCAGAAGTCAGATGCCAGTAATCGGATGCAAGTGGTCGGAAGCCAGAAGTCAGAAGCCGGGGTCAGAAGCCAGTGGACAAAACAGCAACTAGTAGCTCTCACAAGAGAGTGAACCTTGTTGCAAGACAAGGGAGAAGGGAGCCAAGCAGGGTTATATACTTGCAGCGTATGACATCATCCTAGGAGGTGGAGCTGTCTTCTCCCACACTGGGCCCTTTAAATGTTCGGGTCTTGCGCGTGCGTGCGCCTAGGGGGCGGGACCAGCAGTGATGTCAGCGGCGTCTCCCCTGCTGAGGGAACGCCGTGCCGGAGGCCGCAGGCCTGACCAGGCCTCAGCCATGCTGACGCTGCATGCCCCAAGGTAGGTGGGGGACCGGCCTGCGGACCTCATCAAGTCGGGCACAAAACATGATTACTTGGCACAGGAAACATGATGACTCTGGAAGAAATATGCACCTCTGTGCACCCTACACAACCTTTGGGCTGGTCGTGGACCATGCCTGAAGTGAAGTAATCTCTGGACTTACTTGGGCATGGATGGAAGCTGGGCAAGGGGGCTTCAATGACCAGGAACGGAATTCATGAACTCAGGTCTCAGGAGTTCAAAACCAGGGACAGGGCCATGGCATTTAAAAACAAGGGACTTCCAGTGATTTGATCAGCGAAGAAGACAGGCCTTGGTGCCATTAGGCACCCTACACAACTCATGTTAAGGTTGCATACCATGACACTGGCATGCCTGAAAAAGTGGACATGAGAGAAGACCTGGAAGGCAGGACTCGGCAACAAGGACTGGAACATCAGGGACTTGACATCAAGGAGAAGCAGAAGATACAGGGACCATCAATAGACCAGGAACTTGGAACAAAGAACATGGAGCTCCCACAAAGAACAAGGAACACGAAAACCTGAAGGAAAGAAGAACTTGAACTCTGAAAACTCTGAAGACTCCTGGAGCGAAGAGGTGGGACAGGTACTCCAGGATGAAGCAACTCCTTCTCAGGGTGAGGAACAGCAGATTAATGAGACCTTTTAAAGGGCTGGCTAGATGAGGAGGTAAAGATGTCATTAGGGAGGTTCCACATAACGTTTCCCACCACAAGCCGTTTAAATGTTCAAGATGGCCGAGCATGCACATGCCTAACAGAACCCTGGCAGGAAATGGAGTCAGCATCATCGAGGGAGCTCAATCCATGCTCGAATGCATTAGAGCAGTGGCAGCTAGGGCAGCAAGAAGCTGGCCTGAGACGGCGGTGCCCCAGGGCCACATGGAGACAGCAGGGGTGACCCGGGGGATAAGGCAACACTGGAGATCATGGCATTCCAAGGTTGCACTGGGAAACAGGAGCAGAAAGTGGCAGCATTGGGGGTGAATAAGCCACTTGCAGACCTGACCGAGAGCAGCAAATGCAACAATTTTCAGTAGAAATATGTAAACAGCTCTAGAGTAGAATTAGAACATAAGAACATGCCATACTGGGTCAGACCAAGGGTCCATCAAGCCCAGCATCCTGTTTCCAACAGTGACCAATACAGGCCATAAGAACCTGGCAATTACCCAAAAACTATTCCATGTTACCGTTGCTAATGGCAGTGGCTATTCTCTAAGTGAACTTAATAGCAGGTAATGGACTTCTCCTCCAGAGTAATTGTGCGTTGCGTAAAAAAGAACTTTCTCTGATTAGTTTTAAATGTGCCCCATGCTAACTTCATGAAGTGCCCCCTAGTCTTTCTATTATCCGAAAGAGTAAATAACCGATTCACATCTACCCGTTCTAGACCTCTCATGATTTTAAACATCTCTATCATATCCCCCCTCAGCCGTCTCTTCTCCAAGCTGAAAAGTCCTAACCTCTTTAGTCTTTCCTCATAGGGGAGCTGTTCCATTCCCCTTATCATTTTGGTAGCCCTTCTCTGTACCTTCTCCATCGCAATTATATCTTTTTTGAGATGCAGCGACCAGAATTGTACACAGTATTCAAGGTGCAGTCTCACCATGGAGCGATACAGAGGCATTATGACATTTTCCGTTTTATTCACCATTCCCTTTCTAATAATTCCCAACATTCTGTTTGCTTTTTTGACTGCCACAGCACACTGAACCTATGATTTCAATGTGTTATCTACTATGACGCCTAGATCTCTTTCTTGGGTTGTAGCACCTAATATGGAACCCAACATTGTGTAATTATAGCATGGGTTATTTTTCCCTATATGCATCACCTTGCACTTATCCACATTAAATTTCATCTGCCATTTGGATGCCCAATTTTCCAGTCTCACAAGGTCTTCCTGCAATTTATCACAATCTGCTTGTGATTTAACTACTCTGAACAATTTTGTGTCATCTGCAAATTTAATTATCTCACTCGTCATATTTCTTTCCAGATCACATTGAAAAGTAAGGGTCCCAATACAGATCCCTGAGGCACTCCACTGCCCACTCCCTTCCACTGAGAAAATTGTCCATTTAATCCTACTCTCTGTTTCCTGTCTTTTAGCCAGTTTGCAATCCACGAAAGGACATCGCCACCTATCCCATGACTTTTTACTTTTCCTAGAAGCCTTTCATGAGGAACTTTGTCAAACGCCTTCTGAAAATCCAAGTACACTACATCTACCGGTTCACCTTTATCCACATGTTTATTAACTCCTTCAAAAAAGTGAAGCAGATTTGTGAGGCAAGACTTGCCTTGGGTAAAGCCATGCTGACTTTGTTCCATTAAACCATTTTCTTTCTATATGTTCTGTGATTTTGATGTTTAGAACACTTTCCATTATTTTTCCTGGCACTGAAGTCAGGCTAACCGATGTGTAGTTTCCCGGATCACCCCTGGAGCTCTTTTTAAATATTGGGGTTACATTTGCTATCCTCCAGTCTTCAGGTACAATGGATGATTTTAATGATAAGTTACAAATTTTTACTAATAGGTCTGAAATTTCATTTTTTAGTTCCTTCAGAACTCTGGGGTGTATACCATCCGGTCCAGGTGATTTACTACTCTTCAGTTTGTCAATCAGGTCTGCCACATCTTCTAGGTTCACCGTGATTTGATTCAGTCCATCTGAATAATTACCCATGAAAACCTTCTCCAGTACGGGTACCTCCCCAACATCCTCTTCAGTAAACACCGAAGCAAAGAAATCATTTAATCTTTCCGCGATGGCCTTATCTTCTCTAAGTGCTCCTTTAAACCCTCGATCATCTAACTGTTCAACTGACTCCCTCACAAGCTTTCTGCTGCCAATAGGGAGGAGGAATAGCCTAGTGGTTAGAGCAGTGGGCTACAAACCAAGAGACCAACATTCAAGTCCTGCTGTTGCTCCTTGTGACCTTGGGCTAGTCACTTTACACTCCATTGCCACAGGTACAAAAAAACTTAGATTGCAAGCCTTTTGGCTGAATGTAAACCAGTGTGATATCTCAGATTTAATGTCAGTATATAAAAAAACCAATAAATAAATACATTTTAAAAAGTTTTTGCAGTGAGTTTTTGCCTCTGCGGCCAACTTCTTTTCAAATTCTCTCTTAGCCTGTCTTATCAATGTCTTACATTTAACTTGCCAACCTTTATGCTTTATCCTATTTTCTTCTGTTGGATCCTTCTTCCAATTTTTGAATGAAGATCTTTTGGCTAAAATAGCTTCTTTCACCTCCCCTTTTAACCATGCCGGTAATCGTTTTGCCTTCTTTCCACCTTTCTTAATGTGTGGAATACAGCTGGACTGTGCTTTTAGAATGGTATTTTTTAACAATGACCAAGCCTCTTGGACATTTTTTACTTTTGTAGCTGCTCCTTTCAGTTTTTTTCTAACAATTTTTCTCATTTTATCAAAGTTTCCCTTTTGAAAGTTTAGCACGAGAGCCATGGATTTGCACACTGTTCCTCTTCCAAATTTGATCATATTATGATCACTATTGCCAAGCGGCCCCACCACCATTACCTCTCTCACCAAGTCCTGTGCTCCACTGAGAATTAGATCTAAAATTGCTCCCTCTCTCGTCGGTTCCTGAACCAATTGCTCCATAAAGCTATCATTTATTCCATTCAGGAATGTTATCTCTCTAGCGTGTCCCAATGATACATTTACCCAGTCAATATTGGGGTAATTGAAGTCTCCCATTATTACCACACTACCAATTTGGTTAGCTTCCCTAATTTCTCTTAGCATTTCACTGTCAGTCTCACCATCTTGACCAGGTGGATGGTAATATACTATCACTATAGTCTTCTCCAACACACAAGGGATTTCTACCCATAAAGATTCAATTTTGTATTTAGTCTCATGCAGGATGTTTATCCTGTTGGACTCTATGCCATCCCGGACATAAAGCGCCACACCTCCTCCCAGGTGCTCCTCTCTGTCATTGCGATATAATTTGTACCCCGGAATAGCACTGTCCTATTGGTTATCCTCTTTCCACCATGTCTCTGAGATGCCAATTAAGTCTATGTCATCATTCACTGCTATACATTCTAATTCTCCCATCTTACTTCCTAGAAACATAGAAACATAGAAATGACGGCAGAAGAAGACCAAACGGCCCATCCAGTCTGCCCAGCAAGTTTCGCACTTTTTTTTTTTTTCATACTTATCTGTTTCTCTTGGCTCTTAGTAACCTTTAGGTTCTATTTCCCTTCCACCCCCACCATTAATGTAGAGAGCAGTGTTGGAGCTGCATCTAAGTGAAATATCTAGCTTAATTAGTTAGGGGTAGTAACCGCCGCAATAAGCAAGCTACACCCATGCTTATTTGTTTACCCAGACTATGTAATTCAATCCTTGTTGGTTGTCTGTATATAGATCCACTTTTCTTCATTCCCCCTGCCATTGAAGCAGAGAGTTATGCTGGATATGCATTGAAAGTGAAGTATCAGTCTTTCTCCCCTGCCGTTGAAGCAGAGAGCTATGCTGGATATGTGTGAAGTGTCAGACATTCTCCCCTGCTGTTGAAGCAGAGAGCTATGCTGGATATGCTTGAAGTGACAGACATTCTCCCCTGCCGTTGAAGCAGAGAGCTATGCTGGATATGCTTGAAGTGTCAGACATTCTCCCCTGCTGTTGAAGCAGAGAGCTATGCTGGATATGCTTGAAGTATCAGACATTCTCCCCTGCCGTTGAAGCAGAGAGCTATGCTGGATATGCTTGAAGTATCAGACATTCTCCCCTGCCGTTGAAGCAGAGAGCTATGCTGGATATGCATTGAAAGTGAAGTATCAGGCTTATTTGGTTTGGGGTAGTAACTGCCATAAAAATCAAGCTACTCCCTGCTTTTTTGTGAATGCAAATCTTTTTTTTTTTCCCCCCACATTCATTTACGTCCTGTAGACATTATGGATCCACAGTGTTTATCCCACGCCCCTTTGAAGTCTTTCTCACTTCTGGTCTTCACCACTTTCTCCGGAAGGGCATTCCAGGCATCCACCACCCTCTCCGTGAAGAAATACTTCCTGACATTGGTTCTGAGTCTTCCTCCCTGGAGCTTCAAATCGTGACCCCTGGTTCTGCTGATTTTTTTCCGATGGAAAAGGTTTGTCGTTGTCTTTGGATCATTAAAACCTTTCAAGTATCTGAAAGTCTGTATCATATCACCTCTGTTCCTCCTTTCCTCCAGGGTGTACATATTTAGATTCTTCAATCTCTCCTCATAAGTCATTCGATGAAGACCTTCCACCTTTTTGGTCGCCCTTCTCTGGACTGCCTCCATCTTGTCTCTGTCTCTTTGGAGATACGGTCTCCAGAACTGAACACAGTATTCCAGGTGAGGCCTCACCAAGGACCTGTATAAGGGGATAATCACTTCCCTTTTCTTACTCGATATTCCTCTCTCTATGCAGCCCAGCATTCTTCTGGCTTTAGCTATCGCCTTGTCACATTGTTTCGCCGACTTCAGATCATTAGACACTATCACCCCAAGGTCTCTCTCCTGCTCCGTGCTCATCAGCCCTTCTCCCCCCCCTCGAATACAGTTCATTCGGATTTCCACTCCCCATATGCATGACTCTGCACTTCTAGGCATTGAATCTCAGCTGCCATATCTTCGACCACTCTTCCAGCTTCCTTAAATCCCGTCTCATTCTTTCCACTCCTTCTGGCGTGTCTAGTCTGTTGCAGATCTTAGTGTCATCCGCAAAAAGACAAACCTTACCTTCTATTCCGTCCGCAATGTCGCTCACAAAGATATTGAACAGAACCGGTCCCAACACCGATCCTTGTGGTACACTGCTTAAAACCGCTCTCTTCAGAGTTCCATTTACCATCACACATTGTCTTCTGTCCGTCAACCAGTTTGCAATCCAGGCCACCACCTCGGCACTCACTCCTAAGCTTCTCATTTTATTCACCAGTCTCCTGTGCGGGACCGTATCAAAAGCTTTGCTGAAATCCAAGTAGATGACATCGAGTGCTCTTCCTTGATCCAATTCCTTGGTTACCCAGTCAAAAAAGTCAATCAGATTTGTCTGACAGGATCTTCCCCTGGTGAATCCATGCTGCCTCTGGTCTAGCAATTCTCCCGACTGTAGATAGTTCACTATTCTCTCTTTCAACAGTGACTCCATTACTTTTCCCACCACCGAAGTAGTTACCAGCTTCTTCTCTGTTCCCACTCTTGTGAAGCGGGACCACCACTGCTCTTCTCCAATCACTCGGCACCACTCCCGTTTCTAGGGATCTATTGAACAGGTCATACAGCGGACCCGCCAGCACATCTCTGAGTTCCCTCAGTATCCTGGGATGAACCTCATCAGGCCCCATGGCTTTGTCCACTTTCAGTTTCTCCAGCTCTTTCCATACATTTTCTACTGTAAATGGAGTTACATCTACTCCACTCCCCTCCAGTTTCTTGTTAACTAGGGACGGTCCTTCTCCAGGGTCCTCCTTAGTGAACACAGAACAGAAGTATTCATTTAATATTTCTGCCATTTCTTCGTCTCTCTCCACACATTGATCCTTTCCACCTTTCAATTTCACTATACTACTTTGAACTTTTCTCTTTTCACTGATGTATCTGAAAAATGATTTGTCACCTCTCTTTACCTCCTTGGCAATCCTGGCAAGACTTCTGGCATTAGCATACAAACATTTCAAAGTTTGTTTTTTGTTTGTATTTTCATTCTGCTTTTTAATTGATAGGGATAAGTTAGAATTTTTTAGCTCAGGTGAGTTTTCAGTTACAGGCACTTGGACTACTTTTCTTATTATTGGAACCTCACTGTCGGGATGCCCTAATTCTAATGCATCATTAGTATCCTTTGGAGATACCTCTCTCCGAACCATGTGCTACTGAATGACTGTCGGCTTTCCCCCTTTGTTCTAGTTTAAAAGCTGCTCTATCTCCTTTTTAAAGGTTAGCGCCAGCAGTCTGGTTCCACCCTGGTTAAGGTGGAGCCCATCCCTTCAGAAGAGACTCCCCCTTCCCAAAACGTTTCCCCAGTTCCTAACAAAACTGAATCCCTTTTCCTTGCACCATCGTCTCATCTACGCATTGAGACTCATTGAGAGTCCGGAGCTCTGCCTGCCTCTGGGGACCTGCGCATGGAACAGGGAGCATTTCAGAGAATGCTACCCTGGAGGTTCTGGATTTAAGCTTTCTACCTAAGAGCCTAAATTTGGCTTCTAGAACCTCCCTCCCACATTTTCCTATGTCGTTGGTGCCCACATGTACCACGACAGCCGGCTCCTCCCCAGCACTGTCTGACATCCTATCTAGGTCCGCCACCTCACGCGTCTCCTATGGCTTCTTTGGAGACATCTTTGCATAGAGTCACAGTCATCTCATATGTCCTGGACAAACTGTGTTCAATGCAGGTTGTGATGCCTTTTGTCAGATTGACTGGAAAAGGATCTTGTACCTCTAAAGCTGGTGTATAGTTTATTTGGATAAACTTTATATTTATGCAATAAAATTTATCCAAATATGCAAAGAAAGAGAGAAGCCTAGAATGTTCCTAAAAATCAGTGCATTATTTCAACAAAAAGAAGGAAATGTTTTGGAAAACATAATTGGGGTCATTTTCAAAGAGCTGGTCAGATCTCTGCACAGAACTTGTGATGGATTTGCTGAGTCTGCATAAGTGGATTTTTATTTACCCGAAAGCACGTACAAATTTTTCACCACATTTATCTTTTTAGCCGCATAGTAAAGAGCTATTCCACAAAGCATTTTGGAAGTGTGTTTGGGAATTCTACATGTATATTTTTATATTAAAAAATGTACAGGCACAGCAGACAAGCTGCCAATGTGCTCACTTTATAGAAATCAGGTGATTCTATATGCTCCGGATGAAACTCTCCATTCATCATCCCATCCATTGCCCAGGCCACGCTAACCAAACCTAATAACAGGGACTTCTATTGCCCGGTCCCTAAACTGTGCTAAACTATCACAAAGGACATGAGAGCCAGAGAAGACTACCTGGGATAAAGAAAAAACTGCAAGGATTGGCTTTTCTGATTAGCTTTCCCATTATTTAATAATTGAGTGACTCCTCCCTTCCACATTACCACACATGGCAGAACCATACCTGGGAGCTTCTGATTTCTATTAATCCTGAGATCACTGTGAATTAGAAAGGGGGGGTGCATGCGGGTGCTGCAGTAGTTTGTGCAAACATTTTCTTTCATACATACACACACTAACACACACATACATTCTCTCTCATTCCTTCTTTCACACACACAAATGATCATTCTCACACACACTCACTCCTCATTTTCACACACTCACAGCTTCTCACACATGCTCACTCACTCATTTCACTCTCTTTTCCATACACAAACATTCTCTCTCTCTCATTCACACACATGATCAGTCATTCTCTCTCCTCATCCTGAACCCACCAGAGAAAAAGCTTCCCCCTCCAGGCTCACAGGTCTCCTCCTGCTTCTTCTGCTTTTCCCCCCCAACAGGTGCCAACAATCCTCTTTGAATTTCCTTCCCCCACATCGGGCCCAGGCTGGTACTGTTTCTTCTTCCTCTGTGCAGGGGTCGATTGTTCTTTTACACGTTCCACCTCCTGCTTAGGGACCTGACTGATCAGCTTTCTCCTTCTTCTGCTTGAGGTTTGATGCTATTCCTTTTGTCAGCTATATGGCCTGAGTCCCACACTCCTCCTCTTCTCTTCCCCGCATGGACCAGGTAACTTTCAATTCTGAGGCCTGGAGTCTCCTGGCCAAATCCAGAGAGTTCCAGGAATAGACAGAACACTTGCCCTATGCACTTAGGGGCGGATTTTCAGAGCCCTGCTCGCGTAAATCCGCCCAAAACCGGGCGGATTTAGGCGAGCAGGGCCCTGCGCGCCGGTGAGCCTATTTTACATAGGCCTCCCGGCGCGCGCAGAGCCCCGGGACTCGCGTAAGTCCCGGGGTTCTCCAAGGGGGGCGTGTCGGGGCGTGTCGGGGGGCGGGCCCGGTCGTCGTGGCGTTTCGGGGGCGTGTCGGCAGCGTTTTGGGGGCGGGTACGGGGGCGTGGCTACGGCCCGGGGCGGTCCGGGGGCGTGGCCGCGCCCTCCGTACCCGCCCCCAGGTCACGGCCCGGCGCGCAGGAGGCCCGCTCGCGCGCGGGGATTTACGCCTCCCAGAGGGAGGCGTAAATCCCCCGACAAAGGTAAGGGGGGGGTTTTAGACAGGGCCGGGTGGGTGGGTTAGGTAGGGGAAGGGAGGGGAAGGTGAGGGGAGGGCAAAGGAAAGTTCCCTCCGAGGCCGCTCCGATTTCGGAGCGGCCTCGGAGGGAACGGGGGTAGGCTGCGCGGCTCGGTGCGCGCCGGCTATACAAAATCCATAGCCTTGCGCGCGCCGATCCAGGTTTTTAGCAGATACGCGCGGCTCCGCGCGTATCTACTAAAATCCAGCGTACTTTTGTTTGCGCCTGGAGCGCAAACAAAAGTAGGCTATTCGCGCGCCTTTTAAAATCCGCCCCTCAGCTCTTAATTATTCTTGTGTTGATATTTACTGCTTATTGCCCACCTATTTATGGAGGCACCATATTTATGTGATGCTTGATATACAGCTGATTGACTTACTGTACCTACTCTGTTTCAACCAATAAGTGACTATTGTAATGTCTGACTATATATATTTTTTTTTTCTAATGTATTCACTGCCTTTGTATCACAAGATATGTTACTATGCTTCATCATTAGGAACCTTCCAATAATGGGAGGGTCATGGGAGGTGTGAAGGAGGTAGTGAGTGAAAGGTGGGTTCTTTCACCAGAGATGATAGGTTTTAGAAGTGCTGTATAATATTGTACCATAGGGGGAGTTATTAAGAGGATTTCTGAAGTTTTAGAACCTGAATCTTTTTCTGAAGAGATAAGAGATAATGTGTGGAGATATTAGAATACAAGGGTCTCTCCCTGGTATGAGCTAAAGAGTTAAGACCAATCAGATGGAGTGGAACACCTAATACATAATCCCTCATCATCCATCTCAGTGAGTTGTGTGGTGAAGGAGGAGACGTTTCCTGTTCTTCAGTGGGGCCTAAGGGATGGATAAGGCCTTAATGAGGACCTGAGAGGGAAAACTCTTCATTTGTACCGTACCCAAGTGAGTAACTGTTTTGTGCTTTTGGACTATCTCATGAACTGCGAACTCTGCATTGCTTACATATTCAAGATTTTGTCCTTTTGCAATAAGTTATTTTTTTCTGTGGAATGCCAAGTTGTGTGGACTACATTTATAAATTACTCGGGGCCCCAATCCTGCTCCCCACAGCATGAATTCATGCATTTTTCCAAAGGCTGCAGCAGTCGGGGGGAATAACGGAGTTTAAATATATTTCTCATAGAATTGTATATATGCAGCATTTTGCACAGAGCACCAATTTGACGTGGCAGTATATAAGTAATGGTCGTGCATCCATGTGCGTGCAGTTTCTGGAGCTTGCACATGGGAGCGATTATTTTATAACATGTGCGCATCAGCACACACGTGTTATAAAATACGATATTTGCACGCACATCAGTGGCAGATCTTAAAATTCGCACGTGCATACGCAGGCAGCACGTAATGGGGGGAGAATTTTTTATTAGATTGGGTTAGAATCAGATTGGGAGGGAAGTTCCCTACCTCCCTACCTAACCTTCCTCCCTCTTCCTCTCTCCTCCCCGACCCCTAATCCCTTCCTAGCTACTTACTTTTTTTGTTTCATTACTTACTGCTCCTCTGGTGCAGAAGTATTCGGTACATGCAGGCCGGCTGCCGGTGGGCGCTTCCCCGGGACAGCGTAGAATGGCGCTGTGCTGGCCTGGCCCCTGACCCACCCCTCCAGCCCACCCCTTTGAAGAGGCCTGGCACTTGTGCACATACTGGGGTTTACACGCATAGCTGGGCCCGTTTTAAAATGCGCGCGGCGCGTGCAAGGCCAGGCCATGCGCGTAATACCCACTTTTTACAGTGCAGGCCTTTGAAAATCGATCCAAATCATTTTTGAATTCCACTTAAGAATCCGCACAACTTTCAGCCACTTACAAAATCAAAAAGAAATGTTTTATAAATATTTTCTTTAATCGCTATGAATTGTATTATATTGTTTTATGATTTATAATTGTTTACATCTCCTTGGGCAATCAAGTATGGATCTGCAAAGTGATTAATACATTTTAATAAATAATAAATAATTATTAATTTATGTATACAAGTAGCTGGTGATTTAAGACAAGTCAAGGCTGTCTAGGCTGAAAAGTCTATAGTACACATTCTTCTGCAGTTAAATGCCCTTTTAAAAATGTACTTCATACTGCGTTTCATTGAAATTTAGTGAACTCTACAGGTCATGCATACTTATAATCACATATCACAAGCAAAAATTGGCCCATACCTGCCAAGGCTCAAAGTGTTTGATGTCACCACACGTCCCATTGAAGAAAGGTCCTTTTCCAGGTTCACAGGTATACATGGCATGTAGGGCATGGGCCACAATGTACACAGCAATATAATTGTTATAAACGGACTGTAGGATTGGCAGTTCAGGGAAACTGATATTAAGGGTCCTCAAGTCTTCCTTCCCTGTGCAGAGTTTCCTTTCTCTGCTTAGTTCTTGAAGAGTGGCCTGGTCCATGTTGGGGTCAGCCCACCTGCAGCCAAATGATTCTTCCCAAAATTGCCCAACAAAGATGTCTTCTGTAGCTCTTAAAGGATGAAGGTTATAGAGGTATTCTTTGAACATTGGAATGTTGCCTGCAGGAACAGTGATTGCAATTGTTCCTTTCAGAAATTTAAAGAAATCCTTTTCATTAAATATTGGAAAAGGACCCCAGCCATCTGAAGCAATCCAGACTTTCCCAGATATGTCACTCTTTGAAATTGCCAGCATCACTGGATAGAGATTCTCGGAAGTGGAAAAGACCACAATGACCCTTGCTGTCATCTTCTTCACCACCTCCACAATGCGCTGAATCTTCTCTTTAGAGTAATACAGGGGGATGATTTCATAGAAGGCAACACAGACCCCAGCCTTGACCAGCTCTTCTTTTAGCATCTGACTCCCAATCAGTCCATAATCATTATTCTCAGCGAGGATTCCAACCCATGTCCAACCAAAGAAGTTTATCAACCGGGCGATGCCCAGAGACTGCAAATCATCACTTGGAACAGTGCGGAGGAAAGAGGGAAATCGACTTTTATCACTAAGAGTAGCTACAGTTGAAGCATAGCTGATCTAGAAGAATTTCACCAACAGCATTAATTCGTTTTTGTTCCGCTTGATCAGCATTTATAAGATTGATAACATAAATTATTTTTTCCTTTTCTTACAGGGTATCTCAGGACACACTAAATATTTTCTTGCCTTAACCATGTCCTTAAGAACACAGGTGATCAATCTCTTCAAGAACATCCATCCATTCTCATTCTTAACAATAAGTAATAGCAACCATAATGACTTCCCATACAACCACATTTTTAGTCTGTTTTTTTAAGGGTAGCAAGCAATGCATTGAAATTCTCATTACAACTTGCCAGAGCAGCAGGATATTCCATAATTTGTTATAACTGATCCATACCTGTGTCTGTTTATAGACTCCCAGTAGCTGAGCTATGGGTATGGACATCCGAGACTGGTTATCTCCAATCACTGCAGCTAATGGAGATGACCCCCTGCAGGCATAATTTGGAATGGGGTCTTTGTTTCCGGTGAGTTGCCACATTGTACCTTGCAGGGACCTGGACTGAGCATTGCAGGAGTCGTATATCCAGAGCCCCAAGCTGATGTTGGGCAGTAGGTAGCTGTTTTTGTTAATTTCATTCAAGGCAAAGGCCATGACATTCACATGTTGGTAAAAACCTAACTGTAGTCTAAAAAATATCAGAAAACATCCATGGAAGGTAAGCTTATGTACAGCAAGGAGTGTATTTTTTAAAGGAGTTAAATGGGTAAAAGTAGCAAATATAAAAGCAATTTAGAGAGTGAAACCTTTTGAAAATTCAGTGCTATGGAGTGTATTTTCAAAGGAGTTACGAGCATAAAAGTAGCAGTTTGCAACAGTTTTTTATGTGCTTAAATCCTTTTGAAAATGATCTTCATAGCTTACATTTTCAATACCTCATTCCAATGGCAATGCACAAACCCAGCTGATTTACAAACACAAGATATTCACATGCACTGAATTTAAATATCAGCTTATTCTGTGGATAAAACTGTGCACATTCACTTAAATGATTAGAAAATTCAGTGCATGCATACAGCTTTGGAACATGCCGCTACAACTCACCCTGAGTGCCTCTTTTCTATAAATGTGCATACATTATGCAACTAAGTGTTGCGGCCCCGGTCGCGGCACTCGCGACCGGGACCTTACCTTGCTCGTCCGGGTTTCGGAATCGGGTTCGCTGCAGGGGTCCGCCGGGTCCCAGGCCTGTTCTTCGGCGGCGTTTCCGTGTGGGCGATGCCGCCGGGACGCCGGAGCCAGCTGCCCTCCTCCTAGGCGCGCGTGCGCGCAGAGAGCCCGAACTTGTAGGCCCTTTCCCGCCACTCGATGCTCCGCCCGCCTCAGTGACGTCAGACGCCGGTGGGTATGTAAGGCCGGCGCCTGCCTTGGTTAGACGCCTTGCAAAGAGGTTACTTTGGGGTTCCTAGTTGCTGTGTGCCTCGGAGTTCGCTAACGTCTGTTAGTATCCTGCTTCTGTGCCTTGCTTCAGTTCCAGCCAGGTTCCAGCCTCAGTATCTTGCTTCAGTTCCAGCCTGGTTCCTGCTTCTGTGCCTTGCTTCAGTTCCAGCCAGGTTCCTGCCTCCGTATCCTGCTTCAGTTCCAGCCTGGTTCCTGCTTCTGTGCCTTGCTTCAGGTCCAGCCAGGTTCCTGCCTCCGTATCCTGCTTCCGTTCCAGCCTGGTGTCTGCCTTGATCCCGGATCATCATCTCTGCATTTCACTCGCCTAAGTCCCAGCGGCCGGACTCCTACGGGCTCCTCCCGGGGGAGTCTCGGCTTCCAGGGTGAAGACCTCTTCCTTGTTTTCCTAAGTCCCAGCAGCCCGACTCCCACAGGCTCCTCCTCAGGATTACGGGTTTCCAAGGTTCAGGCCTACTCCTTCACCTGGCCCAGTGTCCGCCTCCCGGCCTGCACCTCTCTCCACGGAGACAGTGGTCCACCTTTCCCAGTCTCCGCAAGGCCAGCCCAAGAGTCCACTAAACACTCGCAACAGATTGCAAGGCCATGGACTCGGCGGACATGCCGGGCCTTCAGGCCATTCCCGGAATGGCCCAATGAATGCAGCAACAACAGCATTGCCTTGATGTGCTTGCAGCTACAGTGGAGCAACTGGCTGCTTGCTTGGACACGATGCTTACAGACACCCCGCCTGCTGCACCACCTGCCTCTGTGGTGAACACTAGTTCTGCTACCCAGATACCCGTACCTTCACGCTACGCTGGGGAGGCTAAGACCTGTCGAGGGTTCTTGAATCAATGCTTCATACGGATCTCCCTGCTTCCCCAGCAGTTTCCTACGGATGCGGTCAAGGTTGCTTATATTCTATCCTTGCTGGATGGGAAGGAGCTAGTATGGGCCTCGCCGCTATGGGAACATAATGATCCCTCACTTGAGGACCTATCACGATTCATTTCCAACTTCAAACAAGCCTTCGACGAGCTGGCTCGGCTAGTCACCGCCACGTCTGAACTGTTACAGTTGCGCCAGGGAGGACGCTCCTTGGCAGACTATGCCATGGATTTTCACATGCTTGCCCAACAGGTGGGATGGCAGGACGACAGCCTCCGAGCAATCTTCCTGGAGGGCCTGGCCGGACGTATCAAGGATGAGATAGCCGCTCGCGACCTCCCAGAGGACCTCAACGGTCTTATAGAAATGGCGGGGTGAATCGACCGTTGCATCCAGCAGAGGGCCAGAGAGCAACGACCTGTCAGACGGACACCCTCATTGGCTCCTGCGTTCTCCAAACCATTATCCTCTTCCAAGACAATTCGTCCGGAGGTCACGACCAGTGAACCCATGCAAGTGGGGCATTCCCCCCCTCTCCATTGAGGAGAGACAACGTCGCCGTGCCTTGGGCCTCTGCCTCTATTGCGGCCAGAAAGGCCATTTCCTGGCGCACTGCCAAGAACTTTCGGAAAACGCCAGAACCTAGGAGGTCTTGAGGAGCTCCTCCTAGGTTGTGCAGCTGCTCCTCAATGTACTGTACCCATTACCCTGGAGTATCCGGGTGGGTCCCTGGAAACTCTCACCTTCCTGGACTCCGGAGCAGGGGGTAACTTCATCCTGAAGGATGTAGTACACCAGTTACAAATCCCCTTGCAGTCTCGGGAGACGCCTCTGTGGATTACCTCCATCCAGGGAACACTTCTTCCAGGCCGCATCACAGCCTCCACGACACCCATAACCGTATGCACCGGGGCGATACATTCGGAGGAGATAGCTTTCCTGGTATTGGAGAAGGCCGTCCACCCCATGGTGCTAGGCTTGCCGTGGCTACAGAAACACTCTCCCACCATTCAATGGGATACCTTGCAGATTATCAAGTGGAGCCCGTACTGCTTTTCCCACTGTCTGAAGGTTCCAAAGGCCCCAGGACTTCCTCTTCTGCACTCTGCCATCGGTCTTCCCGCACCCTACGAAGACTTTACCGATGTGTTCTCCAAGTCTAAGGCGGAGATTCTACCCCAGCATCGCCCTTTCGATTGTGCCATCGAGCTACTACCCGGGACAACACCTCCTCGGGGTAGAGTGTACCCCTTGTCCTTACCTGAGACCCGGGCCATGTCAGAGTACATCTCTGAAATTCTGGCAAAGGGCTTTATCCGTCTGTCCAAATCACCCGCTGGGGCAGGTTTCTTTTTTGTCAGCAAAAAGGACGGCTTGTTGAGGCCATGCATTGATTATCGGGGTCTCAATGCAATCACGAAGCGGGACCCGTTAATTCCCGAGCTCCTGGATAGGTTGCAGGGGGCAAAAGTGTTCACAAAACTAGATTTACGAGGTGCCTATACCTTAGTGCGGATCCGTCCTGGGGACGAATGGAAGACCACCTTTAACACCCGGGATGGGCACTATGAGTATCTCGTTATGCCCTTTGGACTATGCAACGCCCCGGCGGTGTTCCAACACCTAATGAACGAGATACTTCGAGACCTTCTGAATACCTCAGTCATCGTCTACCTAGATGAAGTGTTAATTTACTCCCACGATCTGGCTTCGCATCGCCAGCAAGTTCGTCAAGTTTTACAGATCTTCAGGGACAATGGTCTATATGCAAAATTGGAGAAGTGTTGCTTTGAAAGAACTTCCCTGCCGTTCCTGGGCTATATAGTCTCCGCCTCCGGTTTTCAGATGGACCCTGAAAATGTGGTCGCCATCAGAGACTGGCCTCGACCGAGAGGGCTAAAGGCGTTGCAACGCTTCCTCGGCTTTGCCAACTTTTATAGACATTTCATCCTTAACTATTCACGTATTGTGGCCCCGCTCACCTCCCTTACTCGGAAGGGAGCCAAACCAGTGGACTGGCCCGTTCCCGCCTGCCAAGCCTTTGAAACCCTCAAGGAGGCCTTCCTGCAGGACACCTGCCTTCATCACCCAGACCCCCTCCGATCATTCGTGATGGAGGTGGACGCATCTAATGTCGCGTTAGGGGCTGTGCTTAGCCAGTGCTCTGACTCCGGACAACTCCTCCCCTGCTCGTACTTTTCCAGGAGATTCTCAGTTGCCGAAAATAACTACAGCATTGGGGACAAGGAGTTGTTGGCCATTAAGCTCGCCTTCGAAGAATGGAGGCAGTGGTTGGAGGGAGCCAACTACCCCATCATTGTATACACCGACCACAAAAACTTAGAGTTCTTGTGTCATGCCCAGCGCTTGAACCCAAGGCAGGCTCGCTGGTCCCTGTTCTTCAACCGTTTCAACTTCACGCTTTGTTACCGGCCTGCCTCTAAGAACGTCCGGGCTGACGCCTTGTCGCATTCCACTGAGCTGGAGGAGGCTGAGGATCCACCCCAGTACATTCTGGATCCCGCGAAGATTAATCTCTCTGTGACTGCAGTAAGCTCCCAAGGGAAGACAGTGGTTCCTCGATGCTCTCGAAGAGCGGTCTTGCTCTGGGCCCACAACTCCCTCACAGGGGACCATGCAGGCTGTGACCGAACCCTCGATCTGGCAAATTGGTTTTACTGGTGGCCGACGTTGAAACAAGATATCCGTGCCTTTGTGGATTCCTGCCCCACCTGTGCCTTGCAGAAGCCACGCACGGGGAAGCCGTGGGGCCTTCTGCAACCATTACCCATTCCGGTAGAACCTTGGACCCACATCTCCACTGATTTCATGGTGGACCTCCCAGCTTCCGAAGGGAACACTATCATCTGGGTAACCATGGACCGGTTCTCCAAGATGGCTCACTTCGTCCCTTTGCCTAAGTTACCATTGGCCCTGGAACTGGCTCAATTATTCACACACAAATTCAAACCAATCATACCACTGGTCAATAATTCATATAACAGGTTTTTGCCAAGTATATATATGTAGGCCCCTCACTCCAAGGGTCTGTAAAATCCCACAGACTCCCAAATGGTAGGGGGCCACCTTACTTTAATTATAGCATCGTTTTTTTGAATTTTACTTTTTATATTAGAACTTCCCAATCTCAATCAAAATGTTCAATGATCGCTTTTACCACGTTCAATCATCGCTTTTATAACATCAAGTTTAAAGATACGAGAGGAACAATCACTACTCATCTGCTCCAATCTTGGTTGATCTCCCTCTCCCCGACACGCGCGTGTTTTGAACAGAAAGTTCTGCTTCAGGGTGTTTCCTTCTGTATCTGTTTCTTAAACGATCTTCCCAACTTCGGTACTGCGATTTCCCATCTTCGGTATATCTCCTCTTGGCTTATTTAACGCATCTTAATTTCTCAGCAGCCCCATTGAGCCGCGTCTGCATGCACGTGTCGGGGAGAGGGAGATCAACCAAGATTGGAGCAGATGAGTAGTGATTGTTCCTCTCATATCTTTAAACTTGATGTTATAAAAGCGATGATTGAACGTGGTAAAAACGATCATTGAACATTTTGACTGAGATTGGGAAGTTTTAATATAAAAAGTAAAATTCAAAAAAACGATGCTATAATTAAAGTAAGGTGGCCCCGTACCATTTGGGAGTCTGTGGGATTTTACAGACCCTTGGAGTGAGGGGCCTACATATATACACTTGGCAAAAACCTGTTATGAATTATTGACCAGTGGTATGATTGGTTTGAATTTGTGGGTACACATTTAAGGTATACTGGAATACAGTGGTGTATGGGTATAAGGTTGTGATTGATATCAATTATTCACACAACACATCTTCAAGATTCACGGTCTACCCCAAGACATAGTGTCCGATCGAGGCCCTCAGTTTACCGCCCGGTATTGGAGAGCCCTATGTAAAAGATTCAATGTGCAACTCAGCTTATCGACTGCATTCCACCCTCAGAGCAATGGACAGACGGAACGTACCAACCGGACCTTAAAATGATCCTTCGCTCCTTCGTCAATCAGCGACAAGATAATTGGACCAAGCTACTGCCATGGGCAGAATTCTCATATATCAACCATACGCATTCTGCCACAAGAAGCTCGCCCTTCCTTGCAGTCTATGGGAAACAGTTGCGACCGCCACTACCCCTGCCTCTTCCGAGCGCACTACCCACGGTGCAACTTTCCACTCGGCAACTACAATCTCTGTGGACTTCCATTCAGAGAAAACTTGCCAAAGTGGCCAAGACCGCCAAGAGATGGGCAGATCGGCATCGGCAGCCAGCACCTATCTTTCTTCCTGGAGACCGAGTTTGGCTCAGCACAAGGAACCTACAGCTTCGAATCCCGTCCCGAAGGTTGGCCCCAAAATACTGTGGGTCCTTCTGTATTGCTGAGTGTGTGGGATCAGTATCTTATTGTTTACGCCTACCTTCTTCCATGCACGTACATAATGTGTTCCATGTCTCCTTGTTGAAGCCCCTTATTCTCTCCAGGTATCACCGTCGAGTTCCTGATTCCACAGATCCTGCTGTACCTGATGAGCCAACCTAACAAGTTCGGGAGGTTCTAGACGTCCGGTTCCATCACCGACACTGGGAGTATCTATTTGCCTGGGAGGGCTGCGGTCCCGAGGACAACACATGGGAACCAGCCCGTAACATGTTGGATAAAGAGCTTCTGCTGCAATTTCAACACCAACATCCAAGTATACCTGGGCCTGCTAAGAGGGGGCGTAAGAGGGGAGGTACTGTTGCAGCTCCGGTCGCGACAATCACGACGGGACCATACCTCGCTCATCCAGGTTTCGGACTCGGGTTCGCTGCAGGGGTCCACCGGGTCCCAGGCCTGTTCTTCGGCGGCGTTTCCGCGGGGGCGACACCGCCGGGACGCCGGAGCCAGCCGCCCTCCTCCTAGGCGCGCGCGTGTGCAGAGAGCCCAAACTTGTAGGCCCTTTCCCACCACTCGATGCTCTGCCCGCCTCAGTGACGTCAGACGCCGGCGGGTATGTAAGGCCGGCGCCTGCCTTGGTTAGACGCCTTGCAATGAGGTTACCTTGGGGTACCTAGTTGCTGTGTGCCTCGGAGTTCGCTAACGTCTGTTAGTATCCTGCTTCTGTGCCTTGCTTCAGTTCCAGCCAGGTTCCTGCTTCTGTGCCTTGCTTCAGTTGCAGCCAGGTTCCAGCCTCAGTATCCTGCTTCAGTTCCAGCCAGGTTCCAGCCTCCGTATCCTGCTTCAGTTCCAGCCAGGTTCCAGCCTCCGTATCCTGCTTCTGTTCCAGCCTGGTGTCTGCCTTGATCTCGGATCATCACCTCTGTATTTCCACTCGCCTAAGTCCCAGCAGCCGGGCTTCTACGGGCTCCTCCCGGGGGAGTCTCGGCTTCCAGGGTGAAGACCTCTTCCTTGTTCTCCTAAGTCCCAGCAGCCCGACTCCCACAGGCTCCTCCTCGGGAGTACGGGTTTCCAGGATGAAGGCCTACTATTAAGTTGATCCGCCAGTCTTATACCCCTAGCTAATTTCTAGTTTGATTTATTTCAATTTTTGTAAGTTCTATGTTATCAGCTATATATCATTACTTATATCTGTTGGATTGTAAAGCTTGTTGCTAATTTAATGTTCATTGTAAACCGAGGTGATGTTTGCTAACGAGCCACGGTATATAAAAATCCTTAAATAAATAAATAAATAATACTCCTTCACCTGGCCCAGTGTCCGCCTCCCGGCCTGCACCTCTCTCCATGGAGACAGTGGTCCACCTTTCCCAGTCTCCGCCTGGCCGGCCTAAGAGTCCACTAAACACTCACAACACTAAGTGCATATTCTCTGGAGGTTATTGAGGATTTATGTGGGATACCTCCATGTTTAACCATATAAAAGAAGCCAATGTCTTTGAAAACTTTCCCCATGTTGTACGTAGAAAAAAGTATGATGAATGATAAGTATCATAAGGTCCATCCAGTCTTACTTCTTGATGCAATGCCCCAGTTGATCTATGGTTTCCCCTTGTTTATTTACAGTGAGGGATACTTTGGGCTTATCCCAGGATTTCATGAAATGTTTTTACCTCAAGCATCTTAACTGGAAGGCAATTCTATGCAAATGGTGTCCTCACACAGAATGAGAAATTAATCCTGACTGAAATTTAAGAACCCGAGTATCATTAATGGGTCATTGGCAAAGCAAACAAAAATGAACCAAAAACATCTAAGGAATTTAAATTTGTGTAACAAATTTAAGGGAAAATGAGGTAGATAGCAATCCAGCAGCTGGATGGCAGCGCCTTTGATTCTCAGAGCATGGTCACAGAAAGAATATCATCACCTTGTTGTGGCAGGAATTTATCCTTTAGCTAGGATCTGCTCTCTTTGTGATGAGATATTCTCTGACATTGAAGATGTGCCTTTATGGGTGATTGCATAGGTAGGAAGGATTGGGACTGCAATTATTATTGCAGAATTGATCATTAGGAATGTAGATAGATGGGTGGCGTGTAGACATGAATATCAGTTGGTAACTTACCTGCCTGGTGTTAAGGTAGGAGAACTCATGTGTCATCAAGAAAGGATTTTAAGGAGTGATGGGTAGGAGCCAGCTTTCATATAATGTGTGGCTATCAAAGAAGGTGCAGATAAGAAGATCTGAAAGCTAAATTAATACTTTAAGGTATGGAATTAAAATCCAGAACCTCCTGGGAAATATTCAGAGATGTTCCAATTACCCACAAAGACCCCAGAGGCAGGCTGAGCTACAACTATCAAAGTGTGGATGAGTCAATGGTGCAAGGAATAGGGTTTTAAATGTGTTATTCCTGGATTTCTAAATCCTCTCTGACAGTTTGGGAGTTATTTTTAGGCATTAACAACTCATCTATCATGTGAGTCAAATTATTTTTTATTGCAGACAGATGAAGGCACTACAGTGGTTAAAAAGAATAATAGTCATTGTGTATTATTGTGACTAAACTACAAGTTGTTAGATTTGTTAGATTTGTATTTAATTTACATAAGAACATAAGACTTGCCATACTGACTCAGACTTAAGGTAGCAATTTATTGACTTCATATAAACTCCTGTTATTCCCCTCCCACAGTTATTGTAATTCATTTGACTGTTCATATAAACCACTGTTTTTACTTGTATCTCGGAGTGAAGACCTGGCCGCCTCCCACAGTTATTAATGTAAACTGTTTGATTTTTCATGTAAACTGTTATTATACCTGTAAACCAGAGTAAAGGCCAGTGCTAAACTTCAGTATATAAAAACATACAAATAAATAATTAAATAAACTTGTTAATCACTATTTATTACTATGTAAATGAAAGTGTTTTACCATAATGCATAAAAAATATGGCAATAAAATAAAGGTAAATGAAAACAGAATGTATTGAAAATTAAATAAATGTAAATCAAACACTATAAAAATAAAAAAAAAATATTATCATTAAGTGGCCAATTCATTGGCTGGATCCCACGAGGTAGATAGATTCCATTCTGCTTGTCCCCGAGACATGCAGTGGATTTCTGCAACTCCACATTAATAATGGTTAATAAGTTGCCATACTGGGTCAGAATGAGAGACCATCAATCCCAGCATCCTGTTTCCAGCAGTGGACAATCCAGGATACAAGTACCTGGCAAGTACCCAAACATTAAATATATCCCATGATACAAATGGCAGTAATAAGTAATGGCCTTTCCCTAAAAGCAGATTATGGACTTCTCCATCTCCTCTATAAACTTGTCCAAGCCTTTTTTAAACCCTACTAAGTTAACTGCCTTAACCACATTCCCAGGTAGTGAATTCCAGAGCTTAATTGAGGAAAATAATTTACTCTGATTTGTTTTAAATGTACAACTTGATAACTTTATGGAATGCCCCCTAATCCTTCTATTATCCTAAAAAGTAAATAATTGATTCACATTTACTCATTCTAGTCCACTCATGATTTTGAAGACCTCCTTCATATTTCTCCTCAGCCATCTCCTCTTCAAGATGAACAGCCCTAAGCTCATTAGACGTCACTCAAAGGGGAGCTGTTCCATCCCCTTTAGCATTATGGTCACCTTTCTTTGTTCTTTTTCCAGTGCATCTATAGCTTTTTGGAAATGTAATGACCTGAATTGAACACAACACAAAAGCTGCAGTCTCAAAATGGAGTGATACAGAGGCATTATGACATTCTCAGTTTTATTCAACATTACCTAATAATTTCTAATATTCTGTTTGCTTTTTTGACTTTCACAAAACAGTGAGCCAACAATTTTAATGTATTGTCTGCTAGGATGCCTAGATCTCTTTCCTGGGTGGTAACACCTAACTTGAAATATAACATCGTGTGACTACAGCATGGGTTATTTTTCCCTGTATGCATCACCTTAAACTTGTCCACATTAAATTTGATCTGTCATTTGGATGCCCAATCTTCCAGTCTCTCATGGTCCTCCAGCAATGTATTATACTATCTGCTTGTGATTTTACTACTCTGAATAATTTTGTGTCAACTTAAAATTTGATCACCTCACTCATCATTCCCCTTTCCAGATCATTTATAAATATAATAAAATGCACCATTCTCAGTACAGATCCACTGACTATTTTATCCTACTCTTGGTTTTCTGTCTCTAACAGTTTGCAATCCATAAAAGTTCATTGCCTCCTTGGAAGCCTCTCAAGGGAGACTTTGTCAAATGCCTTCTGAAAATCCAAATACACTGCATCTACTGGCTCACCATAACCACATGTTTATTAATTCCTTCAACAAAATGTAGCAGATTTGTAAGGCAAGACTTATTTTGGGAAAATCCATGCTGTCTGTGTTCCATTAAACCATGTCTATGTCATGTAATAATTGTAGGAGGACCTTGTGAGACTGGAAGATTGAGCTTCAAATCACTGATGAAATTTAACAGTGGACAAGTGCAAAGGATGTATCTAGGGAAAAATAACACTTGCTGTAGTTACACAATGTTAGATTCTATCTTAGGAGTTACCACCCAGGAAAGAGATCTAGGCGTCATAGTGGATAATACATTGAAATAGTCAGCCCAGTGTGATATAGCGATCAAAAAGCAAACAGAATGTTAGGCATTGTTAAGAAGGGAATGGAAAATAAAATGGAGGATGTCATAATTCCTCTGTGTCACTCCATGGTGAGACCATACCTTGAATACTGTGTGCAATTCTGGTCACCGCATCTCAAAAAGCATATGGCTGTACTGGAGAAAGTGCCGAGAAGTGCAACCAAAATGATAAGAGGCCAGGAAAGGCAGCCCTATGAGGAAAGGCTAAAGAAGTTAGGGCTGTTGAGTTTGGAGAAGAGACAACTGAGGGAGGAAATGATAGAAGTCTACAAAATCATGAAAGGACTTGAACAAGTTAATGTAAATCAGTTATTTACTCTCTCAAATAATAGAAGGACCAGGGGGACCTCCATTAAGTAAGGAAGTAGCTCATTTAAAACAAATCAAAGGTAATTCTTTTTTACTCAGCGCATAGTTAAGCTCTGGAATTCATTGCCAGAGGATGTGGTTACAGCAGTTGGGGAACAGCCATTCTGTAATGGGCTCGATGCACCTTTGGTCTGAACTAGCACAGCTGTTCTTATGTTCTAGAGGACATTCCTCAACATCAGCAAGTAATAGATTTAAATTACATATTAATAGGCATTTCTTTTTTCTTTCGATGAACAATTAGGCTGGGAATTTCTTACCAAATTTCTAGAGGACAGATCCTTAAAAAAAATATTAGCCAGATAGACTTGGGGGTCTCCGCTTTACTCTTCTGGGAATAAGCAACAATGGCGCTTCCTATTCGGATCTGTTGGGTTTTTCCAGGTGACCTAGACTGTCCACTGTTGAAGGCAGGATGCTGGGCTTGATGGACCATTGGTCTGCCTCTTCATGGCATGTCTTATATTCTTATGAATAAGGGAGTAGAAATATAGAGAGGTAACTTTGCAATGATGCTATAATGAAATTATATAGAACAGCATGGAAATGAGAAATAAAAAGCGCAGGGGAAATAATCTGTCACTTACGTGTCGCAATGCTGGATGCTGGGGGCCTCAATGTAAGGAATCGGGGGGTAGGTTTTAGCATTGTGAACAGGGATGATCCCCCCTATAATGATGTCTCCCTGCTTTATGTATCCTGTCACATTCACACTGCTCAATCCACAGTTGACTTTAGCAGATTTATTAATAGGGACTGACAGTATCAGGAAATAAGTTAGTAACATCAGCATAATTTCCTGCATCGAGCTGTGCTGGTCTCAACCTGTCTTTCCTTCAGCTTTTACCTTGGATGGAGTAAAAAATAAACCAGATTATCACGTGTGAATGTAAAGGGCTATGGATAGAGGTTAAAGTTAGCATTAGGCTAGGGATAGGTTAGGATCATAATCAGGGTTAGGGTTAAAGTTTGATTTTAGGATAGGGTTAGAGAGGAGTTTAGGGTTAGAGAGGAGTTTAGGGTTAGAGTTACTGTTAGGATTAAGGTTAGGATTAAGATAAGGGTCAGAATAAGTGTTAGGGTTAGATATTGGGATGTGGTTTGAGAAAAGTTTAGGATTAGATTTAGGGTTAGAGTGAAGGTTAAAGTCAGGATTAGGATTAAGATATGGAACAGTGTAAGGGATAGGGTCAGGGTTTGGGATAGGGCTAGGATTAGGGTTAGGGTTTGTCACTGTTACTGTGAAGAATTCTTTTACTGAAGGGCCTGATTTATAAAGCTTTTCTCCAATTAAAAATCAGGAGTGAAATTTCTTAAAAACTGCATGCAAAATCTAATAAATGACCAAACTCCATTCCCACAGCTGCTTTTCAAAAACCATCCATCCAAAACTATAAACACGGAAAGATCAGGGTTCAAAGCAATTTATATGGGTAATTAGAGATTTTTCGAGGTAAACTGGCCCTCAGGAAACTGCCCCCCCTCAATCCAGCTAAAAGTAAACTTGTTCATCTGCTGGCATTTACAGGAGGAGATCCTGGGGTTTGTCTTAGGCAGGATCAGAAAATAAATCACAAAAAGCCAGTGCAAATGTCCCCAGGAGCAGTGACCCAGGGCAAGGTTCAGCATGAAAGACCACACACATCCTTCCTCTTTGAGAGCCGGGGTAAAGTCCATGGGTGAACAGAATGCAAGGACTTTGTCCTAAGGTGGAAAGTTTTACATCTGCCCCTCACCAAGAGAGGAGGTTTCAAAGGGAAGTGCAGGGTAACAAAGGAGAGAGGGGCAGGGAGAGGAAAGACAGGGGCAATAACTAGAGATACAGGAAATACTGAGGGGAGAGAGAGGCAGGGAGAGGAAAAGCAGGGGCAATAACCAGAGATACAGGAACTACTGAGGGGTGAGAGAGAGAGGCAGGGAGAGGGAAAAGCAGGGGCAATAACCAGAGATACAGGAACTACTGAGGGGAGAGAGAGAGAGGGGCAGGGAGAGGAAAAGCAGGGGCAATAACCAGAGATACAGGAACTACTGAGGGGAGAGAGAGGCAGGGAGAGGAAAAGCAGGGGCAATAACCAGAGATACAGGAACTACTGAGGGGAGAGAGAGAGAGGGGCAGGGAGAGGAAAAGCAGGGGCAATAACCAGAGATACAGGAACTACTGAGGGGAGAGAGAGAGGGGGGCAGGGAGAGGAAAAGCAGGGGCAATAACCAGAGATACAGGAACTACTGAGGGGGGAGAGAGAGGCAGGGAGAGGGAAAGCAGGGACAATAACCAGAGATACAGGAACTACTGAGGGGAGAGAGAGGCAGGGAGAGGAAAAGCAGGGGCAATAACCAGAGATACAGGAACTACTGAGGGGGGAGAGAGAGGGGCAGGGAGAGGGAAAGCAGGGGCAATAACCAGAGATACAGGAACTACTGAGGGGAGAGAGAGGCAGGGAGAGGGAAAGCAGGGGCAATAACCAGAGATACAGGAACTACTGAGGGGAGACACAGGAGCAGGGAGAGGAAAAGCAGGGGCAATAACCAGAGATGCAGGAACTACTGAGGGGGGAGAGAGGGGCAGGGAGAGGAAAAGCAGGGGCAATAACCAGAGATACAGGAACTACTGAGGGGAGAAAGAGAGGGGCAGGGAGAGGAAAAGCAGGGGCAATAACCAGAGATACAGGAACTACTGAGGGGAGAGAGAGAGGGGCAGGGAGAGGAAAAGCAGGGGCAATAACCAGAGATACAGGAACTGCTGAGGGGAGAGGAGAGGGGCAGGGAGAGGAAAAGCAGGGGCAATAACCAGAGATACAGGAACTGCTGAGGGGGGAGAGAGGGGCAGGGAGAGGAAAAACAGGGGCAATAACCAGAGATACAGGAACTACTGAGGGGAGAGAGAGGGGCAGGGAGAGGGAAAGCAGGGGCAATAACCAGAGATACAGGAACTACTGAGGAGGGAGAGAGGGGCAGGGAGAGGGAAAGCAGGGGCAATAACCAGAGATACAGGAACTACTGAGGTGAGAGAGAGAAAGGCAGGGAGAGAAATAGCAGGGGCAACAACCAGAGATACAGGGGCAGGAGGGGGAAAAGCAGGGGTAATAAGCAGAGATACAGGAACTATTGAGGCGAGGGGGGAAGGATAAAAGCAGGGGCCAAACTCAGTGATAAAGTTCCAGGAAGGATAAAATCAGGGGCAAAATGAGGAAATACAGGGGCAGGAGGGGGAAAAGCAGGGGTAATAACCAGAGATACAGGAAGTACTGAGGGGGGAGAGAGTGGCAGGAGGGGAAAAGCAGGGGCAATAACCAGAGATATAGGAGTAGGGAGGGGAATAGCAGGGGCAATTATCAGAGATATAGGAACAGTGAGGGGAGAGATGGGCAGGGAGATGAATAGCAGGGACAATAACCAGAGAGAATGGAGCAGAGAGGCGCATGGATGGGGCAGGAGGGGAAAATCAGGGGCAATTCCTGGAGACACCAGAGCTGATGATGGGGAAGAGAGGGGCAGGGGAAGGGGAAGCAAGTAGAATAGACACTGAAATCTGATTTTCCAAGAAAACCTCTAATACAATTCATATCTCTGGTAAAGAGGAATGTTCTTCCCATCCCCTGAAAGCCTATGGAGCAAATTTTAGTGCCAGGCAAAAAAACAGCCAGGGAAATGTCAGTTTCATTTGCTCTGCTCTTGACTGCAGCGTCTGTAAGGAAAACAAATCTTCAAAATGAAATTTATAGAAAACTTGGGGTGCTTCTGCCTGCAGTGGTTTTCTTTTACAGCCCGTGTTTTGCTGGCTCCTTTTGTTTCCGATCCCGATACTTAAATCCCATCCTGCAGTTTTCTGTTCTGCGCTATCATTCAGCTTAGTGGCAGATTCTCATACGTTATCTTAAAGAAATATTTTAAATCTTACTCACTGCCATCTGACGTCCTTCAGAGCAAAGCTAGAGCTCTCACACACAGGGTCTGATGCAGCTGCTCCCGACTACCCTCTTATAACTTTCACTTATTCCCCATCATAATGAACAATTTCCATGATGGGATAATAGCTAATTGCTTTATGATTGTCGCAGGCCCTGGGGGGAGAAGATGTGATTGATAAACAAAGGAACAAAACTTTGAAAAGTAGATAGAAGGGACATTACTGTTTCATGAGTGTGCAGTGTTAAAAGGAGACCTGCCAGCATCCATAGTCTGGAATCAGCATGAGGGGGGTGCAAAGGAGACCTGCACCTTCTCCTCAGGTTAAGGAATTAGGAGATAAGAAATGCCATGTTGGGTCAGAACCAGGGTCCATCAAGCCCTGCATCCTGTTTCCCAGCACTGGCCAGTCCAGATCACCTGGAAGTTCCTGGCTAATCCAAATTTGAAAAGCCTGTTTCATGTTGCTCTCCCCAGCAAAGCCTCTCTGGCTAAAAGTTTATGGAAATGTCCTTCAGAGATGTTCTCGATAATCAAAGTGCAGACACTAGGGGTGTGCATTCATTTTCAACGTATTGGCAATCCACAACGTATATGTCCTTATTCTTTGTATTTGTGGAGTCACGAAACGTATCGCGACTCCCCACGAATATATTATCCGTTCCATACATTTGACAGACCGCGGCGCGCATGCTTTTCTTAGCTGCCATTTGCAATCTGAGACCACCATTTGGGTGTATCCATAGTCAAAACCCAGTCCTTTCCCGTGCATCATCAGTGACCTCACAGCCTTGTCAGAGTGGGTTGGACAGGTTGGCAAGGAGACCAGAATGCAACGTATCAGCGATAAGAAGTTTTGCAATGCAGCCAATCGCGCTGTCACTCAGTGCTCGGTGACGCTTTTCCTGATCACCCAGCACTATATATACTTAAGCACGCGGCGTGCCAGGCACCTTCTTTGCAGGGGTGATCTGGGGAGGCCGAGAGGTGGTCTGTCTCCGCGGAACGTGGTTGCACTCAGAGCTAGTCTGAGTTCTCAAATCTGTATTCAATTGCTAGCTAGGCTGGTTACTTAAAGAGAAAAAGATATTTGTTCTTTATTTTCCTGCAGTGCTAGCTAGCCCTGTTTTTTTTTTTAAGCACTTTTTTTAGTTGATCTGAGACGGTCTCTCTGTGCCAGGGAGAGAAGCTGCTAGCAGTGGCATTTTGTTTAATTCACCCTCTGGGCTAGGTTCCAAGCACCATTTGAGTGTTGTGGGTGAGAGAGATATATTCAATTTTTAGCTAGTTTGCTAGAATTTGCATTGAAAAATATATTTCATCGATTTTACTGCTGTGCCAACAATTCCAGATTTTTTAACTGCATTTGTTTAATTGAACTCACTCCGTTTCTCTGTGCACTGGGCATCAGTGCCAGTGGTGGGTACTGGGTAGTTTAGCAGACTCAAGTATATTATTGGGACAGTCTATGCAGTGAAATCCCCAGTGTGCCTCTTTTGTATTTACAAGCTCTGTGTATGCACATACATTACATTAGTGCATATCAAGGCACTGTATCAGTGGGCTGGCAGTTTAGCAGACTCAAGTATGTTATTGGGACAGTCTGTGCAGCGAAATCCCCAATGTGCCTCTTATGTATTTACAAGCTCTGTGTGTGCACACACATTACATTAGTGCATATCAAGGCACTGTACCAGTGGGCCGGCAGTTTAGCAGACTCAAGTATATTACTGGGACAGTCTGTGCAGCGAAATCCCCAATGTGCCTCTTTTGTATTTACAAGATCTGTGTGTGCACACACATTACATTAGTGCACATCAAGGCACTGTGGCCAGTGGGCCCCTAGGCAGTGACATTAAATCCATAATGTCAGGGAAAGCTTGATGTGGTCGAGTGATTGGGACTGGCAGAGGAGGCACTTCAAAAGGCACTAGTGCCTGTCCCCCATTAAAGGTAAAAAGGGACCTGTTGCAATCTAAATTCTTTGGAGGGGCAGGCAGTTCCATCTGAAAAAAAAAATGAAATCTAAACATGATGCATCACCACCACCACCGGTTTCTGACCTTGTAGTTTTGGAGGTGAGGGAAGGGGAGGTTGAGTCATGCAAGACAAAAAGTCAACACCCAAAAGCAGCAGTGGGACAGCAGTCTCAACTTAGGATCACGAAAGACATCTGTGATCTGGAGCCACTTTAAAGTTACAGAGAACCCGCGGTTTGCTTGGTGTAATTACTGTGGCAGGGCTATTAGCAGAGGCAAGCAAATGGGACATCTATCTAATTTTGGCATGATGCATCATATGAAGAGGAAACACCCAACAACAATACTGCCATCTGGGGATGGTGTCAGTACCAGTCAGGGGACCCCTTCCAAGCAGCATAAAGTGGTTGAAAAGGAGCAGAGTCAGCCCACGCCATCATCCCCTTCTAGCAGTCAGATGGCAGGCCAGCAACCCCCTGACATGTGGCAGAAGTGACAACCCACCATGGAGGAAATGGGGTGGAGTGCGGTAACACTATCCCATGGTAGGAGGCAGGCAGTCTCAAAAGTTGTAATCAGGAGCATTGGGGAAATGATTGCCCATGATGACCAGCCCTTGCAGTTAGTGGAGAATATGGGTTTCAAGTGTTTTCTGAAGGTCATAGTTCCAAATTACAAAGTCCCCTCCAGAACCACATTTAGCAGAAAGGTCTTCCCCAGCCTGTACATGCAGTGTCGCAGTCGCATGCAAGCGCTGCTAGCTAAGGCAGAGGGGAGTGTGCATTTCACCTGTGATATCTGGACCACCATGAATGCTGCACACTCTTACCTCTCGCTGACAGCACACTGGTGGGACCTGGCTGAGGCAGGGGCAGGCAGCAGCTCTATTACTGAACAGGTATCAGGGTGGAGGTGGGCTTTAATGCACACCCACCTGACAGACCAGGCCCATACGTCAACCAATATTCTAGCATGCATCAAATAAATGCTGGAGGGCTGGCAACTACACCAGCGAGACAGGAATCCTCAGGCAGGGTTCTTTGTCACAGACAATGGTCCAAACATGGTTAAGGCAATAAACCACAGGCGCTTTAAGAACATCCTATGTTTTGCACACACTCTGCACCTGGTAGTGAAGTCAGCTCTGGGGTTGGAGTCCAATGATCAAGAGAATGAATACGTGAATAGCTTAATTCAGTAGTGCAGTAACATAGCAGCGCACGTCCACAGAAGTGAGAAGGCGGGGCAGGTTCTCCGACAAAAGCACAATGATTTAGACATGCCTCAGAAGCGTCTCATTCAAGACATTACCACCCAGTGGAATTCCACCTTTATGATGCTCGAGAGGTTGGTGGAGCTGCAGACACCCCTTTATGAACTTTCTGGTACAATGAACATAGGTGTGCAGACTCCCCTAGGGCATCATGATTGGTTAGTCATGAGTCAGCTGGTAAAATTCCTGCAGCCCTTCAAGGATGTCACGGAGGAGCTGAGTTCCAGAAGTGCCATCTTGGCTGACATCATCCCTATAGTTAATTTCCTGGATGATAATTTGGAGGCCTTTAAACAGGAAGAGGGAATGACAGTTGAGGTGCTGCATTGTCTGGACGTTTTGAAGCAGCAGGTGGAAGAGAGATTAAGGCCTTTAACAGAACAGAACACATACATGCTCGCCACAGTCTGTGATCCCCGTGTGAAAGGGAAACTCGCCCTACAGTACGATTGTCTCTTATTGGTGAAGGACATGCTGTTAGCAAAAGTCCGTGAACAGGAGCACCATAGGCAGAGACAGATTAGGCGTGAAGCAGAGGTGGAAACAGTGGGCACATCAGAGAGTTGTGCTAGCCCAAGCAGGAGTAGCACTCTGTCAGCAACAGCTAGTACCTCCTCCTCCTCCACTTCAGAATGCCAAAGGCATGTTGCCTATAAAAATTCATCTGTTGTGCGACGGCCTAGAGAGAAAGCAGCTGGCATGAGTGACTCTCAGCCCACCCAAGCAAAGAAGACACCAGCACAGCTGTCAGTGACACGATATCTCTGAGCCGACAGAGAACATGCAGACAGATCCGCTGGCATATTGGGCACACAAGTCCACTGTCTGGCCACACCTAGCCAAAGTGGCTCAGTGATATCTGTCATGTCCACCAACTAGTGTGCCCAGTGAATGTGTCTTTTCAATGACAGGGGATATCATGAGCCCTCACCGCTCAAGGCTGACACCAGAGTTGATGGAAATGCTTGTGTTTTTGAAAGTAAACCTGCCTTTGCTTGGGTTTCCAAATTTTCCCTGTGAATGGCAAGATGAATAAAAGCATTTGAAAGCCTTGCAGCAGCTCCAACTGCCTCCTATGCTCTAGATAATATAAGCACTGCAGCACATGTACCTGACCTGAAATGCTGTGCCTGTCCATCCACTGTCCAGGCTGTACGTCCCTACAAGGGTCTGACCTCAAACGCTGTGCCTGTCCATTCACATTTGGAATGTATGAACATAAAAAGCTGACTTAAGATGCTTGGAGCTTGCATATTTCATATGCTCAATATTTTTCATGACCTTGCCAACAATAATATTTCTATTACTATCGAAAACTGGGGGTAGTTGCACTCTAATTCATCCTCTGTGTTCCCATTGTTTACAGAGGCACTGTGTAAACCACAAAGTCAACATAGGTTGATATTGTAGATTTGGACTTGAGTAACGGTTTTCTTATTTCTGAGAGATCTTCATGTTCCTTTGTCATTAACTGAAGTGCATAAGTACAGTTAATAGCTTCTGGGTATTCAAAAACAATCTCCAACTCAGTTCCTGCTTCACAAATGGCAGTCTCTATTGCTCTAAAAGCATCCTCTGTTGAATTATCTTTCAGAAATGAAAAAGATGCCATTTTCTTCTGGCAGTGAACCAGTTCAGGAAGAAGTGACAGGTCAAACCACAGCATACCTGTACAAAGAAAATCCTCGAATGCTGTGCCTCTCTGTCCAGGCCTTATGTCCCAAAGAATGTGTTACTTCTATCCTTGAATGCTGTGCCTGCCCATCCAGGCCTTATGTCCCTACAAGGGTTTGACCTCTGTCCTCCAATGCTGTGCCTGTCCGTCCAGGCCTTATGTCCCTATGTGGATACTTTCTCTAATAGCACATGGAATACACCAGATATCTCAATCATTAAACAAAATAGTAAGTGGATACCTAATGGACCAACCAATCCAGTCATACATACCTATGAAGCACTGGTACTTAAAGACATAGAAGAAAAGGAGAATCAAATTAAGTTTAAGAATAATTTTGTTAGGCTCAGGCTTGTGGACCCTTGGCCGACGAGAGGATGGAATACCTTTCAGCGGGTCCGTAGGCTCTTTCATCGGGTGGCGAGGCAGACCAGGAGGCAGGACCAGTTGACCCTGGGCACTGGAGGCTGAGGCGAACACGGAGATGATGAAGAGCCGAGACGAGGCACTGTGTCTTCACCACTGGTGGTCTGCGGTCCCCCCGAGAGGAGCCCGTAGGTGGACCTAGGGAGGTCAGGGAATGGTGCAAAGGCCAACTGGAGTTTCACCCTGGAAGCCTGTGGTCCCCCCAGGAGGAGCCCATAGGGACCTGGGCCGCTGGGACTTAGGTGGGCCCTTGGAGACGGAGTCCTGAAGAAGTCCTAGGTCGAGTACCAGAGGGTCAATGCTCACCAGTCCAAAGTCGTGTACCAGAGAATCACCGCTTGCCAAGCCAAGGTGAGGAACCAGAGAATCACCGTAAGCCAATCCGAAGTCAGGAACCAGAGAATCACCATAAGCCACTCCGAAGTCAGGAACCAGGAACACCAAGACGAAACAGGAACCAGCGTCCAAGCACAAAAAACTCACCGAAGCAAGCAGACTAGACAGCGTTGGGACGTTGCCGAGTCAAGGAATGAGCAGAGGAAGTCTCCTTATATATTTCCTCTGCTCAGGCTCCTAAGGAACAGCTGTGGTGAATTAAAGGGATCAGGTCCCTTTAATTCTAATGAAGGGGCGCGGCCTCGCGCCTAAAGATGGCGGCGGCCATCTTTGATTCCCTCCGCTGAGGAATCGCTGCAGGAACAGCACGGGAGCAGAGCAGGGACGGCCCTCTGCCCCGAGGTCAGGCCGGGGAGCCGCGCCGAGCACCGGGTCAGGGGTTTCCCGGCGTTGTCATGGCAGACCACCGCCGCGGAGGAGGTAGGGGAGCGTGGTCATGGCGTCCCACGACTGTGGAGCACAATAGTACCCCCCTCTTTAGGGCGCCTCCCTGGAAGCCTGGGTTTAGTCGGATGGTCTCTATGGAACTGATCCAACAGGCTCCGATCCAGGATGTTAGCCAGTGGCTCCCAGGAGTTCTCTTCGGGACCGAAGCCCTCCCATGCCAATAGATACTCCCATTTCTTGTGATGTTTTCTCACATCTAACACCTCCCGGACCTGGTAGGTGAGGTCATCCTCAGAGGCAACAGGTTGAGAGAAGGAGGCCTGCTGGAGGGCCACGACAATACCAGAGGCTTTAAGAGGGAAACGTGGAACGTATTGTGTATCTTGAGGGTACACAATACTTGAGAGATAATACTTGAGAGATGGGAGGAGACGAAGTTGATATGAGACCGCACCCACCTGCCAGATGATGGGAAACGGCCCAATGAATTGCGGGGCCAGTCGCAATGATGGCAGCTTCAAACGGATGAACTGTGTACTTAGCCAGACCTTTTGGCCGGGTCTAAGAGGTGGGTAAGGTCTTCCCCGTTGGTCCGCATACCTCTTTGCCGCCTGACTGGCCTTGATTAGGGCACGTTGTGTGGATACCCACAGGCGGTGTAGTTCTTCCGCCGAGAGCTGGGCTACCGGAGATGGCACTGTGATGGGCACGGGCAGAGGCAGGCGTGGCTGTTTTCCATACACAATTTGGAACAGGGAAGACCCCGTCACCGCAGTGATATGGGAGTTGAGAGCAAATTCGGCCCATGGTAACAGGCTAGCCCAGTCATCTTGCTTTTCATTGACGTAGATGCGGAGGAACTGCTTCAACGTCTGGTTGGTTCTCTCCGCGAGGCCATTGGTCTGAGGATGATAGCCTGATGTGTAATCCAAGGTGACGTCGAACGTTTGACAGAGGGCCCTCCAGAACTTGGCCGTGAATTGAGGCCCTCGATCCGACAGAATACTTTGAGGCAGGCTGTGTAGCCGGAAGATATGCTGGACGAACAGCTGGGCCAGCTGTGGCGCAGACGGCAATCCTGGCAATGGTACAAAATGTGCCATTTTACTGAAACGGTCGACGACCACCCAGATCATGGTGTTGCCGCTGGATCGAGGCAGATCCACCACGAAATCGGTTGCCATATGGGTCCAGGGTTCCGAGGGCGCTGGTAAGGGTTGAAGTAAGCCCGGAACTGCCCCAGGGATCCTCTTGTGGCGGGCACACGACTGGCAGGACTCCACATACGCCCAGACGTCTTTATTCATCCGCGGCCACCAGTAGTACCGCGCAGGGTCTGTAATGTCCGGGATTGTCCAGGGTGACCGGAACAACGTGAGTCGTGAGCCCAGGCCAAGGCTTGTTTTCGCCAACGCGGCGGAACTAGTGTCTTCCCGGGTGGGATGGTCGTGGTGGCCGACAACATGATACGGGATGGCTCAATTATAAACTGCAACTTCTCGGACTCCTCCGTAGACTCAAACACCCGTGACAAGGCATCGGCCTTCACATTCTTCCTAGCCGGTCTGTACCTGAGGATGAAATTGAAACGGGTAAAGAACAGGGCCCAACGGGCTTGTCGTGGTTTGAGTCGCTGAGCCCGATGCAGGTATTCTAGATTCTTGTGGTCTGTGAAGACTGTGAATTGGTGTTGAGCCCCTTCCAGCTATGGGCGCCACTCTTCTAAGGCCACCTTGATGGCCAGGAGCTCCTTATCGCCGATGGCATAATTCCGTTCTGCCGGCGAAAACTGACGGGAGAGGAAAGCACACGGATGTAGCTTATGGCCGTCGGAGGCCTGACTCAGCACGGCCCCTACTCCCTCCGAGGATGCGTCCACCTCGACAAAGAATGGCCGCTGCAGGTCCGGGTGTCTGAGGCAGGGTTGTTGCATGAATGCCTTCTTGAGGCGACAGAAGGCGACTTCTGCTTCCGGAGGCCAATTTTTGGCGTCTGCGCCTTTTCGAGTCAGGGCCGTCATAGGAGCCACAATGGAGGCGTAGTGAGGAATGAAAGAGCGGTAATAATTGGCGAAGCCCAGAAACCTTTGGAGTGCCTTCAGTCCAGACGGCTGTGGCCATTCCCGAATGGCTTTTAGCTTTAGTGGATCCATACGGAATCCCTGACTGGAGACTATATATCCCAGGAAGGGGAGAGACTCCTGCTCGAACTGGCACTTTTCGAGCTTCGCATATAATTTATGTTCCCTGAGGCGTTGCAAAACTTGGACGACGTGTTGGCGTTGAGAGGCTAAGACCTTGGAGAAGATCAAGATGTCATCTAAGTATACGACCACGCACTGGTACAAGAGGTCGCAGAGGATCTCATTCATGGTATTCTGAAATACGGCAGGGGCATTACAGAGCCCGAACGGCATCACCAAATACTCATAGTGGCCGTCTCAGGTGTTGAATGCCGTCTTCCATTCATCCCCCTCCTTGATTCGAATGAGGTTGTAAGCCCCTCAAAGGTCCAGCTTGGAGAAGATCCTTGCTCCTTGCAAGCGGTCAAAGAGCTCTGAGATGAGTGGCAGAGGGTAGCGGTCCTTGACCGTTATCGCATTCAAGCCCCGGTAGTCTATGCAGGGGCGGAGTGTCCCGTCCTTCTTCCCGACAAAGAAGAATCCGGCCCCTGCGGGGGATTTGGACTTCCGGATGAAGCCTCTCTCTTAGTTTTCTTTGATATACTCCTTCATGGCCTGCGTCTCGGCAGGCGAGAGGGCATAGGTGCGACCACAAGGAGGCTCCGTGCCAGGGAGGAGGTTGATGGCCCAGTCGAAGGGGCGATGAGGTGGAAGAGTCTCAGCCTTCCGTTTTGAGAACACATCTGTGTATGCGGCATATGGAGCTGGCAGGCCTGGAAGGGTGATGGAAGCGATTGGGCAGGATACTGGAACCACCGATTGGAGGAAATTGCCGTGACAATTCGGCCCCCAACGAGCCAACTGCAGGGTCTTCCAATTGAATTGGGGCTCGTGCTCCTGGAGCCAAGGAAGTCCCAGGGCAATCGGATGGATGGAGTACTCCAGGACATAGAATGGCGTCCATTCATGATGCAGGACCCCAGCCCTCAGCTGGACAGGAATGGTGGTGTGTGTCACCCGTTCCGGAAGAGGCTTCCCTTGGATTGAGGAGATGATCAAGGGATGAGACAGTGGGACTTGAGGAATCTTTAAATGCTCTACCAGGCCTTTCATGACGAAATTCCCACCGGCGCCGGAGTCCACCAAGGCCAGAGTGTGGAATTCTCCATCCGCTGAGGTTAATGCCACTGGCAGGATTAGCGGGGCTGCAGGGGAGGTACGGCCCAGGAAAAGACCCCCTTCCGGTCCTAGGACCGAGAGTTTCCCGACCGTGTCGGGCAAACTGCAATCCGATGACCCACTGCTCCACAGTAAAAACAGAGTCCTTCCCTCTTTCGCCGTTGCCGCTCCTGTGAAGAGACTCTCCCACGACGCAATTCCATGGGTTCCTCGGTGGGGGCTTGTGGAACGGTTGAGGCTCTCCTAGGAGGGGTCAGGGACTTCCTCGCTGCTTTTACCTCAGGAAGGCGAAACCGCATACGATGGTCCACGCGGTTGGCTAGTTCTATCACGCCATTGAGGTCGTCCGGCAGTTCTTTCGCGGCCAGTTCATTTTGCAGGCGTGAGGATAGCCCTTCTAAGAAGATCCCATGGAGGCAATCTTCTCTCCAATTTAACTCTGCGGCTAGGGTGCGGAATTCAGTTGCGTATTCGGCCACAGTCCGAGTTCCCTGTCGCAACCGAAGTAATTCCGAAACGGCAGTGGGCTTACGGATCGGCTCATCAAATACCTGTCAGAAAGCGGACAGAAAACGAGTCAAGTCTTCAAAGACAGGGTCTCTTCTCTCCCACAGATGAGAGGCCCAGATCAGGGGCTTTCCGTCGAGTAGGGACATAATGTAGCTGGTCTTGACCAGGTCGCTGGAAAACTGTGCAGGCAGCAAAGAAAAACGGACCTGGCACTGGCTGAGGAATCCCCGGCACAACTTCGCATCTCCGTTGTATCGAGAAGGTGCCGGGAGTTGCGTGGGGGCACCTTGCCCCAGGTCGGACCCTGGGATCCTGGACGGCGTGCGGCTGAGTAGAGCGGCCCTCCTTGAGCCCCAGGCGGAGAGGGGGTAGCATAGGGTTCATGGGCCCTAATGCCTCGAGGCGTTGGGTGAGGCCTCTGCACAGCTGAGACTAGGCATCGAGGGTCTGCTGCCTATTCTTTAGGCGCTGGGCCATTCCCGGAATGGCCTGGCGGGTGGATGCCTCCGCCGGGTCCATGGACTCGGCAATCTGTTATGCTCAGGCTTGTGGACCCTTGGCCGACAAGAGGATGGAATACCTTTCAGCGGGTCCGTAGGCTCTCTCGTCGGGTGGCGAGGCAGACCAAGAGGCAGGACCAGTTGACCCTGGGCACTGGAGGCTGAGGCGAACACAGAGATGATGAAGAGCCGAGACGAGGCACTGTGTCTTCACCACTGGTGGTCTGCGGTCCCCCCAGGAGGAGCCCGTAGGGACCCGACCGCTGGGACTTAGGTGGACCTAGGGAGGTCAGGCAACGGTGCAAAGGCCAACTGGAGCTTCACCCTGGAAGCCCGTGGTCCCCCCAGGAGGAGCCCGTAGGGACACGGGCTGCTGGGACTTAGGTGGGCCCTTGGAGACAGAGTCCTGAAGAAGTCCTAGGTCGAGTACCAGAGAGTCAACGCTTACCAGTCCAAAGTCGTGTACCGGAGAATCACTTTTTGCCAAGCCAAGGTCAGGAACCAGAAAATCACCATAAGCCAATCTGAAGTCAGGAACCAGAGAATCACCGTAAGCCACTCCGAAGTCAGGAACCAGGAACACCAAGACGAAACAGGAACCAGCGTCCAAGCACAAGGAACTCACCGAAGCAAGCAGACTAGACAGCGTTGGGACGTTGCCGAGTCAAGGAATGAGCAGAGGAAGTCTCCTTAAATACTTCCTCTGCTCAGGCTCCTAAGGAACAGCTGTGGTGAATTAAAGGATCAGGTCTCTTTAATTCTAATGAAGGGGGTGCGGCCTCGCGCCTAAAGATGGCGGCGGCCATCTTTGATTCCCTCCACCGAGGAATCGCTGCAGGAACGGCGCGGGAGCAGAGCAGGGACGGCCCTCTGCCCCGAGGTCAGGCCAGGGAGCCGCGCCGGGCACTAGGTCAGGGGTTTCCTGGCATTGTCGCGGCAGACCGCCGCCGCGGAGGAGGTAGGGAGCGCGGTCGTGGCGTCCCACGACCGCGGAGCACAACAAATTTGACTAAGAATCAGAAACTTGCCGTCAGATCACTTAGCAATGATAGAAGTATTATTATTAAATCTGCAGATAAGGGTGGGGCAGTAGTGGTTCTGGATAGACAGAAATACATTCATGAGATCGAACGGCAACTTGCAGATAAAAACTTTTATAGCAAATCAGCTGTAGATCTGACTGTTAAAGTTAAAGAATCAATTGACAATTTACTTTCTATAGCTAGTGCCTCGAAAAAGGAGTTAAGCTATCTTCAGCTAGATAACCCAGTAATGCCCACCATTTATGTACTACCCAAAATACACAAATCCCTCACTGACCCTCCGGGGAGACCGATAATTTCAGGAAATTGTTCCCTTTTGGAACCCATTTTTAAATTTATTGATCTTTTTCTTAGACCGGCTGTATCATCTATACCATCATATGTACGGGACTCCTCAAACATAATTACCATGTTGCAAGCATTATCGAAGCTTAGTAATAACATTATTCTGGTAACATTAGATGTTGAATCACTGTACACCAACATCCCATTAGAAGGAGCTTTGAAAATCATTGAAGAGCAATTGGTCAATAGACAATTACATAAAAGAATACCCACTCATTTTATTATAGACCTTGCCACAATTGCTTTATATAACAACTTCTTTGCTTTTATTTATTTATTTATTTAACAGTTTTTTATACCGACCTTCATAGTAAATAACTATATCGGATCGGTTTACAATTTAACAAGGGGAATAACTGGAGTAACAATTCAAGTAAACGAGAGATAACGATAGGCAGGAATAAGTCAAAGTTACAATCAACAGGGAAAGAGAACTTGGAAGCTTACAACAAGCTGGAAGGAAGAAAGGCCGGTAATAAATAAGTGGTGTTACCATAGAGCGTATGAATTAAAAGCTTAAAACAGTGCTTTAACCTGAAAGTCTCCAAGTCCAATTTTCGTGAAAAAGAGTGCCTGACTGGGTAGAGGTGAAGGACAACTAGTTATTTTCTGGTGGATCAGGGAAGGCTTGGTGAAAGAGCCAAGTTTTAAGTCTTTTTCTGAATGTTAAAAGGCAGGGCTCTAGTCTGAGATTTGATGGGATGCTATTCCAGATCGATGGGCCTGCTATCGAAAAAGATCTGTCTTTGGTCGTAGCGAGGCGTGTGGCTTTAGTGGGGGGAACATTCAGAGTGCCTTTGTGAATATCTCTAATTGGTCTGTTAGAGGAGTAGAGTTTGAGTGGTATTTCCAGGTCAAGTTGAAGATGATGATGGATGGTTTTGTGGATTAAGGTGATTGATTTGTAAAGAATTCTGAAATTCACTGGTAACCAATGTAGGTTCCTGAGTATGGGTGAGATGTGTTCACCGCGGCTGGTACTGGTCAACAATCTCGCTGCCGCATTTTGTATCATCTGCAGAGGTTTGGTAGTGGATTTGGGGAGTCCTAGGAAAAGGGCACTGCAGTAATCTATTTTGGCGAACAGTAGTGCTTGGAGGACTGTCCTGAAGTCATGGAAGAATAATAGTGGTTTAAGTCGTTTTAGAACCTGTAATCTGTAGAAGCAGTCTTTAGTTGTTGTGTTGACCATTTTCTTTAGGTTTAGTCGATTGTCTAAAATTACCCCAAGATCTCTAACCTGCTTACAGGTAATGAGAGAGTTGTTTGGTGATGGTGTGGAGATATTGATATCGTTTGAAGAGATGAGGAGAAGCTCTGTCTTAGAGGCGTTGAGGACCAAGTTTAAGCTGTTGAGTAGATTGGTGATGGATAGAAGGCAGTTATTCCAATGGGTGAGTGCTTTCGAGATTGATTCTGTTATGGGGATTAGAATCTGCACGTCGTCTGCGTACAGATAATGAATTAGATTGAGATCTGTTAACAGTTGGCTGAGGGGGAGGAGGTATATGTTGAAGAGGGTTGGGGATAAGGAGGATCCTTGTGGTACACCCAGAGTTGATTTTGTTAGGGGTGACTCTTTATTGTTAATTTTGACTTTGAAAGTCCTATTGCTGAGGAAGGACTTGAACCAGTTGTGGGCAGATCCGGAGATGCCGATATCTGCTAGACGATCCAACAGGATGGTATGGTTGACGGTGTCGAAAGCCGCCGAGATGTCTAACAGGACTAGTAGAAAGGATTGTCCTTTGTCTAACCCCATAATAATATGGTCTGTTAGTGAAATGAGGAGGGTTTCAGTGTTGCGTGATTTACGAAAACCATATTGCGAGGGGTGTAAGATCTTGTGGTCTTCCAGATAATCAGAAAGCTGGGTGTTTACCAGTTTCTCCGTTAGTTTAGCGACGAATGGGAGGTTGGAGATGGGTTGGGTCTAAATTGTGTTTCTTGAGGAGGGGCTTGAGTGAAGCGGTTTTTAGACTGTCTGGGTAGCTTCCATGGGTTAGAAGGCTGTTTATGATGCTGGTCAGAGGTCCTGAGATCGATTTTGGGATGAGAAGCAGGAGTCTCGATGGAATATTATCAGCCGAATGGCTAGATGGTTTCTGTCTTTTTAGCAGTGATTCTATCTCTTTAGTGGAGATTGATTCGAAACAGTCAAATTTGGGTCTATTTAGAGAGTTGGAATTCTCGCCTGACTTGAGGGGAGTTGTATTTGTAATAAGTATTTGTAATAATATTTTTAATAAGCAATACTATATTCAGACCAAAGGAGTTGCCATGGGCTCCTCTATGGCACCTTCAATTGCCAATTTATACATGGCTAAATTTGAGGAAATGTATTTGTACAATCATCAATTCCAAGATCAAATAATAATTTAGAAAAGGTATATAGATGATGTATTTATGTTATGGGCAGGAGATGAAGAACAATTACTTGCATTTAAAGATTGGCTTAATGATTTGGATAAAAATCTCAAATTCAACATGGTCTACAGTTCAAGCAGTATTCCATTTTTAGAAATTTTAATTACACATACCAAAGAAGGCTTTTTAACTGACATCTTCAGGAAACCCACAGATATGAACAAATTGTTAAGATTTGATAGTTGTCACAGTAGGCCGTTGGTTAAAAACTTGCCTTATACACAGTTTTTAAGACTTAAAAGACTTTCCACAAAAGATGACACTTTTTTTGTAAGCTCTGTAGAGATGAAACAGAGATTTATGGCACAAGGTTATCCAGAAACCTGTGTCAATGATGGTTTCCAAAGGGCAGCCAGTTGTAATCGATTGTCACTCTTAACTCCCAAAATAAAAAACAATAAAAAAAAACAAAAGTGGTTTGTCCTATTACATTTACAAGTATGACCAATGATATTAGTAAAATTTTTAAAAAACACTGGCACATTGTACAGATTTTACCAGTTTTTAAAGTCAAAGAAGTGATGATTGCCAATAAGCGTGACAAAAATATGAAAGATATTTTGTCACCTTCCTCACTACCAATTGTTAGACCACAAGACATAAGACCAGCAGGCCACAGACCTTGCAGGAAATGTAGTGTATGTAATGTTAATTTGAAAACCACAAGTATTAAAATAGGCATAACAGATAGAGAATATGTTTTGAAATGTTTTACCAATTGTAAAAGCAAGGGAGTAATATATGTGGCCATTTGTCCTTGCAAAAAGATGTACATAGGCAAGACCATTAGACCACTTCATAAACGTATAATAGAACATAAGAGTGCAGTAAATAGAAAGATTGATGGAAAACCTTTAGTAGCACATAGTATTGAAGTAGGACATCAGTTTGATGAATATAGATTTTGTGTTATTAAAAAACTAAATAAAAATTGGAGAGGAGGTAATTTTGACCAGTACCTCTTAAGGACAGAACAACAATTCATTTTTGATTGGAATACTATGTCACCCAATGGCCTGAATAATGAAATTGATTTTTCTGTTTTTTTATGATCCAGTGCTCTATTTATTTTTATTTATTTATTTATTTGTGGTTTTTATATACCGGACTTCGTAGGATAACATCAGTTCGGTTTACATTATAACTTCAAAATCAGCAAAACAGAGGCTTTACATAGAACTTATAGGAAAACAGTGAATAAAATAAAATTAAATAAACTATACAATGAACGAGGCTTAAATAGAGAGACTTAAATAGAGGTTGTTGGATAACTGAGATGGTATTTAGAGAAATGATTGGGGGATGGAGTGGGGGGGAAGAAAGAAAGGGGGTAGAGGGGGATAAGAGGTTGTTTTTTCGATTTTGTTTTTAAGTTTCTGGTTTAATGATTCTGCTTTCAGGAAATATGTTTTTTATCCTTGTGGTCTTTATTTACTTATGTATATGTCAAGACTTTTATTGATTTTTAGATTTAATGCAGTTGACCATCTATATTAGTCTAATGGCCCTTAGGTTGTTTATTTATTTATTTTACTGTATCCATCAATTTGTATAATCAATGAATTTTACCTGTGTGGTTTTATGGTTCATATTTTTTAAGTCTAATATTGTTTGTTGCCTCTAATTATATTGACCTTTTAGTATTCCCTTGTCTGCTGTTATGGATAATTGGTATATGTTCCCATATAAACATGTTTACATTTTTTCCCAAGTTGTGTGTTCCTATTGGTGCTAAGTTTATATACATTTTTAATATATTTGCATATTTTATTCATCATTTATTATTTATTTATTAACTATTATCTATTTTTTATTTTTGTAGGACTGTCTTAGTTTTTCAAAATAAAAACTTAGTTTTTAAAAAATGGTATGCAAATGAGGATCCAATTGGTGCTATGCTATTATGAAGCACCATTTCTCTATATTATTTTTAATTAAAAAGTGCACGATCAAGAAGGTTAATTATCTGTACAATGCTTTTCATATTTTTATCATTGACAGTTCATAAAAAATGGCGCGAAAAGGAAGGTATAAGACGTTGGGATGACGCGCAGCCCGGTACTTCCAGTAAAACGCTGACCGACTGTAAGCTGATGCTATGGCCGTCAAGGCAGTCTGTGACTAAAATTTGTTCGACTGAGCCTTCAGCGATATGCATTCCCGTTAGAAGTGTGGCGGTGAGGTTTTAATAATTTGTTTCACTTCTCTTTATTTATCTCCAAAGGTCTGGTGCATTTTTTAATTTAGAATATCCATGCACACACCTCGGTAATAGTTATGGCATGGTGCATAGTGTAGCTGCACTTTCTAGATACAATTTTTACATACTAGTAATTAGGGATGTGAATCGTGTTCTCGATCGTCTTAACGATCGATTTCGGCTGGGAGGGGGAGGGAATCGTATTGTTGCCGTTTGGGGGGGTAAAATATCGTGAAAAATCGTGAAAAATCGTTAAAAAAATCGAAAAATCGAAAAATCGAAAAACCGGCACATTAAAACCCCCTAAAACCCACCCCCGACCCTTTAAATTAAATCCCCCACCCCCAAATAACTTAAATAACCTGCGGGTCCAGCGGCGGTCCGGAACGGCAGCGGTCCGGAACGGGCTCCTGCTCCTGCATCTTGTCGTCTTCGGCCGGCGCCATTTTCCAAAATGGCGCCGAAAAATGGCGGCGGCCATAGACGAAAAAGATTGGACGGCAGGAGGTCCTTCCGGACCCCCGCTGGACTTTTGGCAAGTCTCGTGGGGGTCAGAAGGCCCCCCACAAGCTGGCCAAAAGTTCCTGGAGGTCCAGCGGGGGTCAGGGAGCGATTTCCCGCCGCGAATCGTTTTCGTACGGAAAATGGCGCCGGCAGGAGATCGACTGCAGGAGGTCGTTCAGCGAGGCGCCGGAACCCTCGCTGAACGACCTCCTGCAGTCGATCTCCTGCCGGCGCCATTTTCCGTACGAAAACGATTCGCGGCGGGAAATCGCTCCCTGACCCCCGCTGGACCTCCAGGAACTTTTGGCCAGCTTGTGGGGGGCCTCCTGACCCCCACGAGACTTGCCAAAAGTCCAGCGGGGGTCCGGAAGGACCTCCTGCCGTCCAATCTTTTTCGTCTATGGCCGCCGCCATTTTTCGGCGCCATCGAAGACGACAAGATGCAGGAGCAGGAGCCCGTTCCGGACCGCTGCCGTTCCGGACCGCCGCTGGACCCGCAGGTTATTTAAGTTATTTGGGGGGGGTTCGGGAGGGTGGGGGATTTAATTTAAAGGGTCGGGGGTGGGTTTTAGGGGGTTTTAGTGTGCCGGCTCACGATTCTAACGATTTATAACGATAAATCGTTAGAATCTGTATTGTATTGTGTTCCATAACGGTTTAAGACGATATTAAAATTATCGGACGATAATTTTAATCGTCCTAAAACGATTCACATCCCTACTAGTAATGAAATATGCTTTGACATGTAATAGTCCTTAAGTACTAATGCTGTCGCGGCGGGCTGTGTCTAAATCCTGTGCAATTGAACCTTTGTATAGTGCAATACTGATAGAATTGTGGCGGTGAAAGGTCTGGCATCTTCTAAATCGGTATATCTATGCACAAACCTTGATAATAGCTAAAATAATGTGCACTATGCAGAAGCATTTTTTAGATAAAATTTAAAATACACAAATAATGAAATATGCATGGGCAATTAATAGTAAACGGCTACAGATATAGGACTTCTTCGTACCCAGTAGATACGTTTTCATAACTATGGGGCGGATTTTCATACTCCGTGAATAGGCCTACTTTTGTTTGCGCTCCAGGCGCAAACAAAAGTACGCTGGATTTTAGTAGATACGCGCGGAGCCGCGCGTATCTGCTAAAAACCTGGATCGGCGCGCGCAAGGCTATCGATTTTGTATAGCCGGCGCGCGCCGAGCCGCGCAGCCTACCCCCGTTCCCTCCGAGGCCGCTCCGAAATCGGAGCGGCCTCGGAGGGAACTTCCTTTTGCCCTCCCCTCACCTTCCCCTCCCTTCCCCTACCTAACCCACCCACCCGGCCCTGTCTAAGCCCCCCCCTTACCTTTGTCGGGGGAGGCGTAAATGCCCGCGCGTCAGCGGGCCTCCTGCGCGCCGGGACGCGACCTGGGGGCGGGTCCTGAGGGCGCGGCCACGCCCCCGGGCTGCCCCGGGCCGTAGCCATGCCCCCGGGCACGCCCCCGGAACGCTCCCGACACGCCCCGAAAACGCCACGCGGTTCGGGCCCGCCCCCCGACAAGCCCCCCGACACGCCCCCTCCGAAAACCCCGGGACTTACGCGAGTCCCTGGGCTCTGCGCGCGCCGGTAGGCCTATGTAAAATAGGCTTACCGGCGCGCAGGGCCCTGCTCGCCTAAATCCGCCCGGTTTTGGGCAGATTTAGGCGAGCAGGGCTTTGAAAATACGCCCCTATGTGTTTGCGTTTCTATAGTTTGCTATACTTAGTTATGAGTGGCCACAGTTCTGGTATTATTGTTTTTTATTGTTGTGTCCCTCCCGACACAGCCTCGGCGAAACACGGGTTCGTGTCCGGGGACCCTCGCTTTGAGCATCTGATTGTATACACTGGAGTTGCCGTTCTCTAATAAAGAACATTTTGGATTTAAAACCCATTTGAATTTTGGACTGTGTTTACATGGATCCAGCACTCTTTGGAGTATATGTTGCATTTTGAGTGCTGGCTGTTGCTCATTTGTTGTTGTGGATTGCTCTCCTTATATATGAGCGTTTAAATGGCCGCCAACTCCGATGACCAGACCTTCAGCTATTCAGAAGAAGCCTTTCAAGCTGTCCTAACTGATGCCCCATTCTTTGAGGATTCAGCAACTGATGATTTCCCCACTATATCATGGCTTGATGCGATAAACTCACAGAAACGTCTGACTCGTGCGGAATTACATGCCTCAACTCTAATCGAATATTGTAGAGTTAGAAGGATTCCCCGGGGGTTGCGCGTACAGAAAGAACCCAGATTACACACTGATAATCCGGCTTTTATTGCCCGTTGGAATAAGATCCTGAATAAATGCTCTTTTGATTTGATGCTGCTGATCATCGAGACCACTAAGGAGCTGATCGGTCCCTTGAAGAACGAAGTGGACTCTAACATCCAGGCAATTCAAACCAGCTCTTCCTCTTTGGAGTTGTTTGAGCAGCAGCTTCTTGAATTTGACGAAAATCTTGAGAAATTTAAAAAGGATCTGAAGGCGATAAAGTTTAGGAAATTTCAGAGGGACGACACAGATTACCGCAAAGGATTTATTTATTTATTTAGCATTTTTATATACCGAAATTCATGTAGCAGAGTTACAAATCAAATCAAAAGGATACGTCTACCAATGGATGAACCCAACTCGGCTACAAAAGAAGATGGTGACTTTCACGCAATCCTCCTCGGACGACTCCTTGGGAGAAGATGCGGCACCCGCGACATCATTAGCCGCTCGAAAACCTTCTACTTCCTCATCTCTTATACCCCCCACTTCTGGACAATACTCTTCTATTGCCTCTTCTTTTTTAGATTCGGGACAAGCCCCCTGCAGCAATCGGGGCACACGATCCAGGGGTCGCCCCTACACAACCCAACATTCGACTCGTACAACCCGGCAACAACCGGACCCATGGCAATGAATACTGAGGTTGTTTTCAATTTATCTTCCCGAACTTTGTCTAACAATGAGTTAAGGTCACTTGCCAAAGGACTATCATTTGTTCCTACCACGAAAGGTGACCCGTTTGACCTACAAGTTTACCTGTATAGGTTCTTCAGATCACTCAAACTTAAACTTTTCTTTTCAGATTGCCAACCCCTACAGGATGGGTCATTGGTTACTGTCAAATCTCGATGGATCCCTCCAGGCCCTGTTGACCCTATGCTGGTTGTGTTCGAGAAACTGGTACAGCATGACATTCACTCTCTCTTGCAGGGTGAACAACATATTCATTATAATTTAACGAAGAGTGAGAAGGCTCTCCTGCACTCATTGGCTGAGGATCCCACTATCATTATTAAACCGGCTGATAAGGGGGGAGGCATCATAATCATGAATCGAACAGATTACAAATTGGAGGTGTATTGTCAGCTTAATGACACTAGCTTTTACCTTCCTTTACCCAGTAATCCCACAGATCTGTTGAAGTTAGAGATAGCCACGCTAGTGCAGGATGCAGTGATTAATCATTACATTACTGACCGTGAGGCTACCTTTTTGACTGCCAAATTTCCAATTACACCGGTATTTTATATATTACCAAAGATACATAAGTCTCTCTCCAACCCACCTGGACGGCCCATTGTGGCGGGGATTGGTTCTATCTTGGAACCCCTGTCACAATTTGTGGACATTTTTTTGAGACCATTTGTCCGGGTATTAGGTCTTATGTCCGTGATTCTTCTCATCTGATTTCGATGTTGAATAATTTAAATGTACCAACCCCTCCTTACTGCCTCATTACCCTAGACATAACATCACTTTATTCTAATATTCCCCAACAAGAGGCACTACAGGTGGTTGAGGAAACTCTAGATCTTCAAGCACCGCCAGTAAGGGTTCCCACTGCCTTTTTAATGCAACTGACATCTTTGGCACTGACAAGGAATTTTTTCCAGTTTGAGGATACATATTACCAGCAGATTAAAGGCACAGCCATGGGTGCTACAATGGCCCCCAGTTTGGCATGCCTCTACATGGCGAAATTTGAGGAAACACATATTTACCCCTCTAGTTGGTGGAACTTTATACACTCTTGGTTCCGCTACATAGATGATATTTTTTTAATATGGTCGGGTACAGCTATTCAATTTTACATGTTTTTTGACTGGCTAAATAATTGTAATTCACACCTACAATTTAGCTTTAACCTACACCATTCACAGATATCCTTTTTGGATATGCTCATTTTTATTGATGATGGGTCTTTTATGATGACATTACACCGTAAAGATACTGACAGAAATACACTGTTGAAATTTGATAGCTGTCACCCTAAAGTATTAAAGAAGAATATCCCAACGGGACAGTTCCTGAGATTGCGTAGACTCTGCTCATCGAAATCTGACTATATTGCCAAAACTAAGGAGATGACCTCCTGGTTCAAGCAGAGAGGGTACCCTTCTAAAGTTTTGAAGCTTGCTTTTAAAAGGGCTTTATTTGTTAACAGGGAATTACTGTTCCTTCCGACACAGAAAGACACGCATAAGACTCTTAATTGTATTTTACCTTTTTCACCGTCTAGTCATGCTATTACCAGCATTATTCGGCGTCATTGGATGGCCCTTGCCCTTTCAGAGTTATTTCAAGGTCCTTTACGATTTACCTACCGTAGAGGTAGGAACTTGTGGGACATACTAACGCATTCGGATTTTTCTTTTAAACATTTTGACAGACGCATAACGGGCACCCATAAACCATGCGGTGGATGTTTGGCGTGTAAACACACTACCACGCTGTCTCAATTTACTGACCCCAGCACTGGCAAATGTTTCACTTTACATGATAACTCTGACCGCAGTTCAGAAGATGTGATTTATGTTATCCGGTGCCCATGTGACAAACTGTATGTGGGGAAGACGAACAGACAGATTAGAACCAGAATTATAGAACACAGATCGAATATTAAACATGCTCACGATCTGGCCCCGTTAGTCGACCACTGGACTACATACACACATACTGAGTCTGATTTATTTTTCTTTGTCTTGGAGGTGGTATCTACTCCCTCTAGAGGAGGTGACTTTGATGGTCTTTTGATTCGCCGTGAACAAAGATGGATACACACTCTCAATACTGTTAGTCCGGGGGTCTAAACAAAGAAATAGAATGGTTTCATTTTCTCTGATTTTGATTGATTGCGGGTACTTCTCTCTGATTGGTGGGTTTATCTCCTTAGCTGATTGGCCCACAAAGAATTGGCACCCTTTTTGACAGCATTAAAGCTAGCTTTTGACATAGTGGAGTGCACTCCCTGTCATGAAATTTTGAAACTAGACTGAGGTAAGATTTATGTCTGTATTAAGTATGGGAAGGGTTCGGTTCTGGCACCATTTCTTACACAGTCCTTTTTAACTTTTGTTTATAGAATTGTTGATATCCTGTGTGTGTCCCTCCCGACGCAGCCTCGGCGAAACACGGGTCCGTGTCGGGGGACCCTCGCCTTGAGCATCTAATTGTATACAGTGGAGTTGCCGTTCTCTAATAAAGAACATTTTGGATTTAAAACCCATTTGAATTTTGGACTGTGTTTACGTGGATCCAGCACTCTTTGGAGTATATGTATATATTATTGTTTTTTAAGCCATGTCACATGCACTGCACTTTTTTCAGTCATAGCATGAATTGTTAACTTGTTTAAATAACTTGCTACTTTGTTGTATATAAGTGGCTTGTTTCTTATGCACATTTATGTCTGGCTTTTAAGCACACTGACAAAGCTCACCAGACGTATGGAGATCATTTATCAGCAATAGAATGAATAGGTATAGTTTTTCTGGTTTATAAATTGCACCTTTTTTGATAGACAGCACCTTTAATAGATTTTATGCATGCTTTATATGTGAACATACATTAATAACACATAAAAATCTGTAGACTTTGTTTGAGTGACAGATGTCTGTTTTGAGATTCAGTTTGTCTTTATTATTATTATTTTTCCTATTTATATGATTTTATATAATTTATTATGTATGGTGTATATGTTTCTATATGTTTTTATATGTTTTTATTTGGATTTATATGTTGTTATACATGTTTTATTTTGCTAGCCCCTGATGCAGCTCAATGAGCGAAACTCGGCCTGAGTCGGGCTTTTATTACGTTCTGTGCTCAATAAAGATTTCCTGGTGTTCATTGATCCTCCTTTTCCTTTGGTTGCTACTGCAATATTGGATCAATTTCCGATCTGTTTCTTTGGACCTTCCCTATGTGGGCTTGACCTCTGTCCTCCAATGCTGTGACTGTCCGTCCAGGCCTTATGTCCCTAGCTGGGCTTGACCTCTGTTCTTGATTGCTGTGCCTGTCTGTCTAGGCTTGACGTCTCTACAAGGGTTTGACCTCGATTGCTGTGCCTGTCCGTCCAGGAATTATGTCCCTATGTGGACTTGACCTCTGTCCTCCAATGCTGTGCCTGTCGGTCCAGGCCTCATGTCCCTACAAGGGTTTGAACTCTGTCCTCCAATGCTGTGCCTGTCCATCCAGGCCTTATAGAAACAGAAATGACGGCAGAAGAAGACCAAACGGCCCATCCAGTCTGCCCAGCAAGCCCCACACATTTCTCTCTCATACTTACCTGTTTCTCTTAGCTCTTTGGTTCCATTTCCCTTCCACCCCCACCATTAATGCAGAGAGCAGTGATGGAGCTGCATCCAAGTGAAATATCAAGCTTGATTAGTTAGGGGTAGTAGGGGTAGTAACCGCCGCAATAAGCAAGCTACACCCATGCTTATTTGTTTTACCCAGACTATGTTATTCAGCCCTTATTGGTTGTTTTTCTTCTCCCCTGCCGTTGAAGCAGAGAGCTATGCTGGATATGCGTGAAGTATCAGTTTTTCTTCTCCCCTGCCATTGAAGCAGAGAGCTATGATGGATATGCGTAAAGTATCAGTTTTTCTTCTCTCCTGCCGTTGAAGCAGAGAGCTATGCTGGATATGCGTGAAGTATCAGTTTTTCTTCTCTCCTGCCGTTGAAGCAGAGAGCTATGCTGGATATGCGTGAAGTATCAGTTTTTCTTCTCCCCTGCCGTTGAAGCAGAGAGCTATGCTGGATATGCGTGAAGTATCAGTTTTTTTTCTCCCCTGCCGTTGAAGCAGGGAGCTATGCTGGATATGCGTGAAATATCAGTTTTTCTTCTCCCCTGCCGTTGAAGCAGAGAGCTATGCTGGATATGCGTGAAGTATTAGTTTTTCTTCTCCCCTGCCGTTGAAGCAGAGAGCTATGCTGGATATGCATTGAAAGTGAAGTATCAGGCTTATTTGGTTTGGGGTAGTAACCGCCGTAACAAGCCAGCTACTCCCCGCTTTGTGAGTGCAAATCCTTTTTTCCACATTTCCTCTTGCTGTTGAAGCTTAGAGCGATGTTGGAGTCACAGTAACCATGTGTATGTTTATTGAATAAGGGTATTATCTCCAGGCAGTAGCCGTCATTCTGGCGAGCCACCCACTCTTCATTGATGGCCTCTTGACTTTATGGATCTACAGTGTTTATCCCAAGCCCCTTATGTCCCTACGTGGGCTTGACCTCTGTCCTCCAATGCTGTGCCTGTCGGTCCAGGCCTTATGTCCCTACAAGGGTTTGACTTCAGTCCTTGATTGTTGTGCCTGTCTGCCAGGTTTTACGTCTCTACAAGGGTTTGACCTTGATTGCTGTGCCTGTCCATCTAGGCCTTATGTCCCCACGTGAGCTTGACATCTGTCCTCCAATGCTGTGCCTGTACATCCAGGCCTTATGTATCTATAAGGGTTTGAACTCTGTCCTTGATTGCTGTGCCTGTCCGTCAAGGCCTTATGTCCCTACAAGGGTTTGACTTCTGTCCTCCAATGCTGTGCCTGTCCATCCAGGTTTTATGTCCTACGTGGGGTTAACCTCTGTCCTCCAATGCTGTGCCTGTCCGTCCAGGCCTTATGTCCCTAGGTGGGCTTGACCTCTGCCTCAATTGCTGTGCCTGTCTGTCCAGGATTTACATCTCTACAAGAGTTTGACCTTGATTGCTGTGCCTGTCCATCCAGGCCTCATGTCCCCACGTGAGCTTGACCTCTGTCCTCCAATGCTATGCCTGTACGTCCAGGCCTTATGTCCCTACAAGGGTTTGAACTCTGTCCTCGATTGCTGTGCCTGTCTGTCCAGGCCTTAAGTCCCTACAAGGGTTTTCCCTCTGTCCACGATTGCTGTGCCTGTCCATCCAGGCCTTATGTCCAGTCCTAACGGCTGAACCCTCATTGCAAAGGGAAACCTCAGTCTCTGGCAATTCAAACTAGTAATCCTTCACAGCATGGATCCTTAAATAAAACAAACAATTTTCTTTAGTTTCAGGGCAGAGAAGAGAACTTCCTCCGTCTTGCTTATGTAGTCATGATCTGTTATCAAATGCTTAAATCCTAACAATTTGTACCATTATACACTCTAGGGGCCAAACCATTCTGGGGATCCCTTTCCTGCTCAAAGGAAAGGGAACTCTCCCCGGATGTAGCAGCCTATCTCTTAGCACCTGTTGACCCATGTTCAGAACGAGAAAAGAGCTCCAAGGAACTTACTGTGGCAAACACAGTGAGACCATGCTCACAGTGAGACCCTGCTCCACGTCGCCATGGTTTGAAGGCTCGTGCTCCACTCTAGGGGTCAACCCATTCCGGGGAGCCCTTTCCTGCTCAAAGGAAAGGGAACTCTCCCTAGGTGTAGCCAGCCTGTATCTACCCTCTGACCCATGTTGAACCACTGATTACATGGAAATCTCCTCTGCCTCGGCCTTGAAAATTCTTGTTTGCATATCTGCTACCTCCACCAGATTTTAAAAGACCAGTGAGAGCTCACTAGACACCAACGGAAACACCCCACTCAAGGGGCGAACCCATTCTAGGGAGCCCTTTCCTGTGTGAAGGAAAGGGAACTCTCCCCGGTGTAGCCAGCCTATATCTACCCTCCGACCCATGTTGAACCACTGCTCACATGCACCTTCCTCCACCTCGGCCTTGAAAATTCTCATTTGTATATCTGCTAACTCCACCAGATTTTAAAAGACCAGCGAGAGCTCACTAGACGCCAACGGAAATACCCCACTCTAGGGGCGAACCCATTCTAGGGAGCCCATTCCTGCACAAAGGAAAGGGAACTCTCCCCGGATATAGCCAGCCTATATCTACCCTCTGCCTCTGTGCTTTGCTGCCTTATACCAGACGACTCACTCAACTCCTTGTGGTGTTCTGGCCACTATCATAGTTGCTCAGTGTGTTGGTGCTAGTCTTTCTGTTTGCTAAGTTCCCCCTTCATTGTGCTGTAGGATGTTGATGCCACTTGTCTTGCCACTTTGCTTGTCATGCTGCCTTCGAGGGTTCATGCATCTGTTATCGGTGCTCTCTTTTGAAGCTGTGGTGTGTTTTTGACACTCTTGCTGCTGCTTTGCACCTCTATTAAAGCACTATTCTTACCACTCCTGGTACCCCTTTGCCCCTTTAAAGTACCTTAGGCTATTCATGCCACTTTGGTGCCACTTTGCCACAGTCTAAGAACCTTGGAGCTCTTTTGTTGTTCTGATGATTGCTCCCCTGAAGTTTCATCAAAATTGATAATAAAACCCCAATTCTGCAGCCAAAAATAGGCTGCAAATACTTCCCCCATTGACTTTAATGGGAACCGGAAAACAAATGCAACCTATCAACGGATTGGGGGTGCCATTGAACAAATACAACGTATTTACTCGCCGACGAATATGAATACCTAATCGGACAAATTTGTACCCTTTGCACATCCCTACTAAAATGTTGCAAAGCAGCTCCAAATTCTCCTTAGAAATAGGAGGATCCAGAGAGGCCTTCTCATTTTAATTCAGATCTTCAACTATTCCTGTGCATAAAACTTCTATAGTAATTAGTGAAGTTGCCCGAAATTTCCTTTTGGTTATCATACTCAACCCCATTCTCTGCCAGCCTGTCTTGCCCCTATCAGAACCACAAGGACCTGACTACCTCACTTTCTACCACTCTGCCTTGCTGCCATACACCAGATGACTCACTCAACTCCTTGTGGTGTTTTTGCCACTATCATGGTTGCTTAGTGTGCTGGTGCTAGTCTTTCTGCTTGCTATGTTCCCCCTTCATTGTGCTGTAGGATGTTGATGCCACTTGTCTTCCCACTTTGCCTGTCGTGCTGCCTTCGAGGGTTCATGCATCTGTTATCGGTGCTCTCTTTTGAAGCTGTGGTGTGTTTTTTACACTCTCGCTGCTGCTTTGCACCTCTATTAAAGCACTCTTGCCACCCCTGGTACCCCTTTGCCCCTTTAAAGTACCTTAGGCTGTTCATGCCACTTTGGTGCCACTTTGCCACAGTCTAAGTACCTTGGAGCTCTTTTCTTGTTCTGATGATTGCTCCCCAGACGTTCCATCAAAATTTATAAGAAAACCTCAATTGTGCAGCCAAAAATAGGCTGCAAATACTTCCCCCATTGACTTTAATGGGACCGGAAAACGAATGCAACGTATCAATGGATCGGTGGCGCCATTGAACGAATGCAATGAGTGTGCCCGCCAACAAATACGAATACTGAATCGGACAAATCCGTACCCTCTGCACATCCCTAGCAGCCCCAGCAGGGAGCAATGCAGAGGGCCTCATTGCATTCCCAGTTTCATTATCCCTTCCTTCACCTTCTATTTCCTTTTTGGCTGTCCACATGCACTGAGCTATAGGTTTCTAAGATTTGACCCTGCTCTCCCCCAAAGATCCTCTCTCCAGGTGGTAACTCCTGAATGGATGCCAGCACTTTGTATACAAAGTTAGGATTACATCTTCCCATTTGCTTCACTTTTTATTTGCTCACTTTAAATTGCATCTCCCCAGTCTCACAGAGTCCTTTCTGTAATTCCTCTCATGGCTTGCGTGTGGTTTAAACAGTGCAAGTCCCAGTCCCCATCCCTGAGCACTGCACTATTAACCTTTCTCTCTTGGAAAACCGACCACCATTTATACCTGTTCTCTATTTCCTTCCTTTTATTTATTTTTTAATTAATTTATTTATTTATATGTGGCTTGTTTTCCGCATCTCCAAAATTTTGTTCAGAGAGGATTCCAGTGTTAAAACATGCATTACTTATAAGCATAAACAAATTATGATTCATTACAAAAATTTTAAATTCTTTGCTAATAAACCAGGCCTTTAGCTTTTTCCTAAAATCCTTAGGGGCAGATTTTCAAAGCCCTACGTGTGCCGGGCCTAGTTAAAAAGGCCCAGCGACACGTGTAAAGCCTTGGGACGCGTCTAAGTCCCTGGGCTTGCAAAAAGGGGCGGGGAGGGGGCAGGGCCAGAGGTCTCCGACACAGCAGCAATGGCTGCTGTGTCGAAAGATTGCGTGCCGGCAGGCTGCCGGCGCACGCAACTTGCTCCTGCCCAGAGGCAGGCACAAAAGGTAGGATTTAACTTTTGGGGGGTGAGAGTAGTGCTAGGGGTGGAAAGGTTAGAGGAAGGAGTAGGAAGGTCAGACTACGGGGAGGGGAATGGGGGAACGCAGCGTGGCTCGGCGAGTACAAGGTGCACAATTGTGCACCCCCTTGCGCGCTCTGACCCCTGATTTTATAACTTGCGCGTGCCTGCATGTGCAAGTTATAAAATCGGGTGTACGTGTACACGCGCCGGGTAGAATGTTATAAAATCTACCCCTTAATGTGTCTTTACTCTCATTTATTTACAGGCAAGCCATTCCACAATGCAGGGACAGCGTGTGAAAACATACGTTCACGAGTCGCCCGTAATCCTGCAGTTCACAGAGGAGGCAGTGTTATCAAGCCTTTCCCTGCAGAACGCAATACTCTTTTGGGGACATAAGGAATAAGATTGTTTGCTAAAATACAATTTTCCTCTCTATGCAATAGTTTATTGGTTATTACAAGCACTTTGAAGTGCACTCTGTTACTCCCCTGCCCGCGGACGTCTGGGGGCCAGGATTTCACCTCTCTCCCGTGGCCCAGATTGCCACCGAGCCGCGCTGCCGTCGTCTTCACGGCCTGCTGCTACTGCTGCAGTCCCTCCTGCGCGACTGGAGCTGTGCCTCCGATGCGTCTTTGGGGGAAACTCCCCTGCAGGAAATTCCCCTCTCTTTGCGGCCTGGCCACCACGGAGCTCTCCTGCTTTGGGGGAATCCCTTCGCGGGGATTCCTCCCTTCACCGCGGACTGAGTGCTGCCACCGACTCCTCTTCACAGCAGGGAGTCGCCACCACTGTCTCCTCTTCAGTGCCACTACCAGGCCCAACGCAGCTCCTCTTCAGCGGCAGGAGCCACCTCTGGCCTTCTCCAGGTTCCTCGACGTCGCTGCAGGCTTTAGTTCCGCCCCTTGTGCTCCAGGGCTCCCTCTAGGGGCTGGCCACGTGGATTCTCTCTCCATTTAAAGGGCCATGACAGGAAGTTCCTCTTCAGCCCTCCCAGATGACATCTTCAGGGCTCTTCCTGGTCCTACCCTATAAATAGGCACTGCTTCAGTTCCTCAGTGCCTTCGGACAGAGTCACACCTTCCATGGAGTTCCCTTTCGGAGTATCACCCTCCAGAGAGTCCATCTTCGGAGTTCAATCGTCTCCATATTCCATCCTTGGAGTTCCTCAGTTCCAATGTGGTTCATCTTGCTGCTCCTGTCTGGAAGACTTCGTGTTCCAAGTCTTTTCTCTTCGTGATGTCTTCTTCTTGATGTCTTTGTCTGACATTCCAGGTCTCCCCTGTTGTCGACCTTCCTCGTGGTATGTTCCAGTCCCTGGCTTCCCTTCCTGTAAGCCTTGGGATCCCTTGTCTGTTCCTAGATGTCCCAGTTTGTTCTGATGTCTTCAGATCCTGATGTCCAGATGTCCACCTATTCTGAGTTCCAGATGTCCTGTTGTCTCAACGTCCTCCTTCCTGATGGCCGTTTGTCTTCCTCTCTAAAGACTTCCAGATTATTCCTCGTTCAGAAGTCCACTCTTTCTGTCGTCCATCTCTTCAGATGTCCAGAGGTCCTAGTGTCCAGAGGTCTATTCCCTTGATTCAGATGCCCAGTTTCCTGACATCCAGATGGCTTTGCTTGAGGTACCATTCTCTCATGTGCCTCTTTCTTCGCTTCACTTCTTGTTCCTCGAGAACACGTCAGCAGTTCTTGTCATCCCCCGGACTTTGCCCCAATCGGTCTGTGCTTTGATAGATGGAAATTCCTCTGGTTGGACTTTCCTCGAGTGCTGCCCGACTCCTCTCCATCTAGTGCGCCTCCCACTTCCAGCGTGGTCCGCGACCACTCTCCGGGTTGTTTAAGGCGTGCAGCGGGGCAGGGTGATCGGTGACCAGTCAACAGTGGCTGTGTAGGGCACCCTGAGGGATAGAACTCCCCAACTCCAAGAGCCTTGTCTCTACTCTGCTCCAAGAGCTCGTCTCTTCTTTGTAAGAGTGTTCCTCTTAATCGTCTCCAAAAGTGTCCCTCTTCGATGTTTCCAAAAGTCTCGTCTCTTCATTGTGTCCAAGAGTCTCGTCTTGTCTTCGTACTCAAGAGTTTCCCTCTTCAATGTCTCCAAGAGTGTCCCTCTTCAACGTCTCCAAGAGTGTTTATTTATTTATTATTTATTTAACGTCTCTTCTATACCGATAGCCGTTCACACATCGTATCAGTTTACATCAAACAAAAACTTTGGGCAGGGCCCTTACAAGTAACAGTTGAAAATAAATAGTTAAAGACAAAGTAACTAAAATAGGCGTATTATATGCAATTACATTAACAGTCACTATTGTTAAGACTGGAGAGCAGCAACAATTGAGAAAATATAAATAAATAGAGCTATCATAAAATAACTGCAGTTTACAGAATATATAATAAAATAACTACAAGTACTGAATATTTATAGAATTCTTAATCCTATTCAGAAGGGGGGTACAAGGTCAGCTACTCAACTTGTTGCTTGCTTGCTGTTGGCGATTGTTCTGCGTGGGAGGGGGGAAAGGGGATAGGCTTGTAGGAACAGCCAAGTTTTTAGTTTTTTTTTGAATTTAGGAGTAGAGGTCTCAATGCGTAATTCAGGCGGTAAGGAGTTCCATATTGTGGGGCCAGCTAGGGAAAATGCTCTGCTCATGGTAGATGAGAGTTTGATAGATTTGATAGATTGATTACAAAGGGTTCCTTGTAGGGCTGGGCGAGTAGGTCTCTTAGATGTACGGGGGAGGAGGGGGGGGGGGTTGATCCAGTTGAGGTTATCATTTAACAGACTTTTATGGATGAGGGTGAGCGCTTTGTACAGTATTCGAGAGAGTATTGGGAGCCAGTGGAGCTCGATAAGCGTGGGAGTAATGTGGTCTCTTTTTCTAGAGTTTGTCAGTATACGAGCTGCGGCGTTTTGTAAAAGTTGTAATGGTTTGGTATGCGTTGAGGGGATGCCAAGGAGGAGTGCGTTACAGTAGTCTATTTTAGACAGGATAATAGACTGAAGAACTGTGCGAAAGTCAGAAAAGTGAAGTAATGGTCTGAGTTTTTTTATCGTTTGTAGCTTAAAGTAGCAGTCCTTTATGATAGAGTTAATAAAAGGTTTGAAAGTGAGATGGTTATCAATGAGAACACCTAGGTTGTGAGTGTGTGCCGCGAAGGATGTAGATGCGTGCGAGGGTGGAATAGTTGGGAGCGGATGCTTGTTAGAGATGATTATAAGTTCAGTTTTGTTGGGATTTAGAGCCAAGTGCATGTCTGTGAGGAGTTGGTTAATGGCTGAGAGGCAGGATTCCCAGTTTTGTAGGGCAGTTTGGAGGGAGTCAGAAAAGGGGAAGAGAATTTGCACATCGTCTGCATAGATGAAATGCTTGATGTGAAGGTTTGAGAGGAGGGTGGTAAGGGGAAGCATGTAGATATTAAAGAGGGTAGAGGAGAGGGAAGAGCCCTGGGGTACACCTTGGGGGAGACTGATGGGTTCAGATTCATTGTTATCAGCTAGGACAGTGAAAGAGCGATTCTGGAGATAGGATTGTATCCAGGATAGTGCGATTCCAGAAATCCCAATACTACTGAGGATGTTGAGGAGGATAGAGTGATTGACTGTGTCAAACGCAGCAGAAATGTCTAGCATGGCAATCAGATAGGAGGATCCTGAGTCTGTTCCTCTGATAAGAGTGTCAGAAAGAGAGAGTAGCAGGGTTTCGGTACTTAAATGCTTCCTGAAACCATGTTGGGTTGATGGGAGAATGTTATGTTGTTCAAGGTGGAGAGAAAGGCGAGAGTTAACTAGTTTTTCAAGAATTTTGGCAAGTAGGGGTAGGTTGGAAACTGGTCTGTAGTTGGACAATGTCGCAGGATCGAGATTGGGTTTTTTGAGTAGCGGTTTCACTACTACTTGTTTGAGAAAGTTGGGAAATGTGCCTTGCTCTAGGGAGCAGTTGAAAATGTTGTTCCACTTCAACATCTCCAAGAGTCTCGTCTCTTCAAGGTCTCAAAGAGTGTTCCACTTCAATGTCTCCAATAGTCTCGTTTTGTCTCTTCATTGTCTCAGAGAGTCTCATCTTGTCTTCATCTTCAAGAGTGCACCTCTTCTTCATCCATGTCCAGCAGTCCTCATCTAGTCCAAGTTCCAGGAGTCCTTGTCTCCCCTATGAACTCTGACTCTTTAGCTCTCCGGTCCAGGAGTCCCCTGTTCCGGTTCCACTTCTACCTGAGTTCATACTGTGTCCATGCTCATACTAGCTTGCCTATCTTTGGGGTACCTTAGGGGCTCCTCCCTGAGTAGCCTCATGGACCAAGGGCTCACTTTCTCACAGGAGCAAGCGATCATGCCTCCACGCCCTTTCCCAGGGCTCCCCGGGCGCATTCTTAACAGAATCCACAGTCACAAGGCATGTTCTCAACACACTCTCCATTTAACTGGTAACCAGTGACGAGACATCAGAATTGGAGTAATATAATCAAAGGGTGGAATTCTCAACAATACTCTGGCAGTAGAATTTTGCAATAATTGCAAAGTCCAAACATATGTGTGAGGAAGTCACACCAGGAAACTGTTACAAAAATCAATTTGTGAAAATACTAAGATTGTAATACCGAAGTGAAGGATTCTTGTGGGAGGAAATCTCTAAGGGCCTTCATCAATTTTAACATGCAATATGCTTTGTTTATCACATTTTGCAAGTGAGGTTTCATTGTTAATTTACTATCTATGGTAATCCCTACATTTTTAGATTCAGAGACTACCTGCAGAGACTTCTTTGGAAATACCATCGGGCACAATATTGTTGTAGGTTCAGTTCTCCCAATCCACATCAAAACGGTCTTGGTGATATTCAATGAGAATTTATAGTCATGTATTTCCTGCATTATCTTATGCAATTTTCCTTCAGGAACACATCCCACCTTATCACATGGTAGCAAAAATTGAATGTCATTGGCATACATCTTTGGGGTATCACCAGTTTCTTGGTGTTCCTCAGTGGGAACACTGAAAGGAGAGGATCACCTTGCTGGTGGCTGAAAGGATTCAGTAAGTTTTTGCTTGGGACTTTGTCTTTTTTAAAAGTATTGGGACAAAGTTAACTATTTGGAAATAGTATTTAGTGTGTTTGTGTGTGTGTGCTTTTAATAGTCAGTAAGGCAGCGAATAAACAAGTTAGACTGTATTTTTAAATAGTCAGTCAATAAGGTAGCTAGTAAGCAGTAGGTAGTGTGTTTATTTTTTAAAGTCTGCAGAACTGAGTGTTTGTACCTTCTCCATCGCAATTATATCTTTTTTGAGATGCGGCGACCAGAATTGTACACAGTATTCAAGGTGCGGTCTCACTATGGAGCGATACAGAGGCATTATGACATTTTCCGTTTTATTCACCATTCCTTTTCTAATAATTCCCAACATTCTGTTTGCTTTTTTGACTGCCGCAGCACACTGTACCGACGATTTCAATGTGTTATCCACTATGACACCTAGATCTCTTTCTTGGGTTGTAGCACCTAATATGGAACCCAACATTGTGTAATTATAGCATGGGTTATTTTTCCCTATATGCATCACCTTGCACTTATCCACATTAAATTTAATCTGCCATTTGGATGCCCAATTTTCCAGTCTCACAAGGTCTTCCTGCAATTTATCACAATCTACTTGTGATTTAACTACTCTGAACAATTTTGTGTCATCTGCAAATTTGATTATCTCACTCGTCGTATTTCTTTCCAGATCATTTATAAATATATTGAACAGTAAGGGTCCCAATACAGATCCCTGAGGCACTCCACTGTCCACTCCCTTCCACTGAGAAAATTGTCCATTTAATCCTACTCTCTGTTTCCTGTCTTTTAGCCAGTTTGCAATCCACGAAAGGACATCGCCACCTATCCCATGACTTTTTACTTTTCCTAGAAGCCTCTCATGAGGAACTTTGTCAAACGCCTTCTGAAAATCCAAGTATACTATATCTACCGGTTCACCTTTATCCACATGTTTATTAACTCCTTCAAAAAAGTGAAGCAGATTTGTGAGGCAAGACTTGTCCTGGGTAAAGCCATGCTGACTTTGTTCCATTAAACCATGTCTTTCTATATGTTCTGTGATTTTGATGTTTAGAACACTTTCCACTATTTTTTCTGGCACTGAAGTCAGGCTAACCGGTCTGTAGTTTCCCGGATCGCCCCTGGAGCCCTTTTTAAATATTGGGGTTACATTTGCTATCCTCCAGTCTTCAGGTACAATGGATGATTTTAATGATAAGTTACAAATTTTTACTAATAGGTCTGAAATTTCATTTTTTAGTTCCTTCAGAACTCTGGGGTGTATACCATCCGGTCCAGGTGATTTACTACTCTTCAGTTTGTCAATCAGGCCTACCACATCTTCTAGGTTCACCGTGATTTGATTCAGTCCATCTGAATCATTACCCATGAAAACCTTCTCCATTACGGGTACCTCCCCAACATCCTCTTCAGTAAACACCGAAGCAAAGAAATCATTTAATCTTTCCGCGATGGCCTTATCTTCTCTAAGTGCCCCTTTAACCCCTCGATCATCTAACGGTCCAACTGACTCCCTCACAGGCTTTCTGCTTCGAATATATTTTAAAAAGTTTTTACTGTGAGTTTTTGCCTCTACAGCCAACTTCTTTTCAAATTCTCTCTTAGCCTGTCTTATCAATGTCTTACATTTAACTTGCCAATGTTTATGCTTTATCCTATTTTCTTCTGTTGGATCCTTCTTCCAATTTTTGAATGAAGATCTTTTGGCTAAAATAGCTTCTTTCACCTCCCCTTTTAACCATGCCGGTAATCGTTTTGCCTTCTTTCCACCTTTCTTAATGTGTGGAATACATCTGGACTGTGCTTCTAGAATGGTATTTTTTAACAATGACCACGCCTCTTGCATGTTTCTTGCTATTATCATGCTCTTGCCTGTCCAATTGCTGGAACTCAAGCACAAGTCTCTTCTCTTATTTCTTCTTTTGCTGCTTGTTTTCATAGTAATCAGACCTTTGGACCTCCTTATTCTATTCCCCCTGCTTCTAACTCTAATCAACATACTAAATTTGGTTTTTCCCCTTCTAAAATGCTTTCCTTGTGGAATGCATCTGTTCTTAATGAGTCTTCCCTCCATGTCCTCAGCATTTACTCCGTCATCTTACTTATTCATGTAGAGAGAGAGAAAAATTGATTATTTGTGGAACTTCTGAAACACCTACACTGTGTGTTTCTGCAGTTCCTATACAACCTTCACCGACCTGTACTTTTGCTCATTTTGCTTCTGTTGTTAATACTTGGCCACCTCCTTTTTCAGGCCCTTTGTTTCATACTGCGCTTACTCATTTCCCCTTTTGTTTTTCACAAAATGGTATTGGACCTTTCTTAGGTATTTCTTCTTGTGATACTGTCTATCATGCTGTGTATCTAGAATTTGGTTCACAGCCTCTCATGGATGTTTTCTGGCAATGTGGTATTTCTGTCTATCCGTTTCTTCCATTTCGATGGTGTGGTACTTGTGCTATGGTGATTTTAGCTGCGCCTGTGTTTATTTCTCCCCTTTCTATATTTTCACCCTCTGTGTTTTCAAAACGTGTACGTCGTTCTGCTTATCTTACTCCAACTGATGTGCCTGATGAATTTAAACTGTTTCGTCGAACTGAACTGTTTTTTGCTTCTTGGCTGACACCTGGTGTTCAAGCTGCTGCAAATGCCAAGTGGATTCAGACTATCCGTTATCAATTCATGCAGTTTGTTAATTTAATTACTGCAGGTCTTAATGCTACCAATACTGAGCTCAGAGCAACTGCAATTACTGCTCAACAGAATCATCTAGCCTTGGATTCTATTCTTGCTTCTAAGGGTGGAGTCTGTGTTATCATTGGTACTGCGTGTTGTACCTATATTCCTACTGCAGCTTACGAACATAATATGTCATATGTTTTCCAACACCTTCGTAATCTATCTCATGTTATGTATGCACAAGGTGGTATAAATTCTGCTACTGATTCATGGCTTGACTCTATATTTTCCTGGCTTCCTTCAATTTCTTGGCTACGTAAGTCACTATTTTCTGTATTTGCTATCTTCTTTATACTGATTTTTGGCTGTTGCTGTTTTCAATGTTCTTTTTCTCTTCTATCATATATTCGTACTCCTTCTTTTCTATTACGCTTACCTACTTCTATCCCTGGTTCTCAGTATGAAACAGTTCTCCTTGCAGAGACTCACCCATTATGAACAGTGCAACAAGAATACGCATACTTTCTTCTTTAAAATTCTTTTAGTTTTTACCTATCTTTATGCTAGTTATACTAGTATGTGATTCAATATTATGGGATTTGTAGCATACAGACTGTTTTTTATTAGAAACAAATCTTTTTCTTTAGACTATTAGTTTAAATATAGTATTCCTTCCTTATGCAATGTAATCTATAGCTTAAGACTAAAGTTTTGATAGTATCACACTTGCAGTTTAACCATAGAACTGAATGATTTTTATTGTAATTCCATTTTAATGTTATTGTTTGATTAGCTAGTGAATGCTTGTATGAGTATCGCTTACATTAATTAGGAATCTAGAGGGACACACACAATTATGCTCTACACCTGATAAATACCAAGGTTAGTTATTAGGACACACGTTTTAAGTTCCTTTGTTATGGACCATCGTCGAGGACTTGTTGGTGTGCCACTCTTGCCATTGAAGGTGGCACAAGAGGGAAATGATGTATGAAGGCTTTGGTTCAGGACTTTGGTTCATTCAGCTTGTCCCAGAGTCCTTAGCCGTCTGCTTTAAACTGAACCTTCTGGGATACAGTGAACCTTTAACTGACCTCAGACTCAAGAATTTGGAAGATAACTGGAAGACCTGTAGGCTCTGCAAAGCCTATAATTAAAGGCCATGAGGTTATCGATGGCAGATGGCTGAGCCATATTACAAGCTTTGGGGTAGATTTTCAAAAACGGCGCGTTCGTGTACTTTTGTTGGCACTCCAGGCGCAAACAAAAGTACGCGGGATTTTAGTAGATACGCGCGTAGCCGCACGTATCCGCTAAAATCCTGGATCGGCGCGCGCAAGGCTGCCTATTCCGTGTAGCCGGCGCGCGCCGAGCCGCGCAGCCTGCCGCCGTTCCCTCCAAGGCTGCTCTGAAATCGGAGCGGCCTCGGAGGGAATTCGCTATCGCCCTCCCCTCACCTTCCCCTCCCTTCCTCTACGTAACCCCCCCCCCCCCCCCCCCCGGCCCTGTCTAAACCCCCAATGCAGCATAGCAGCTGAATGAAATGGTCTCCTACTAACCGATGTTCTATGATATAGGTGTACAGGTACAAGGTGTTAAAACCCCCTGTAATATCCATGGGTACTTGTGAAGCATGGACGAGTTGTCTAGGCTTTAATCCCAAAATGGTAGCTAGATCACCTGATGCATGGATTAGCTATGTTCCGCTCCCATCTTTCATTTCTATTCTTCATGCGACGGGGTTGTATACAATTTGGGGAGTGTCTCTTTATAGAAATTGCCGATGTCTTCATTCATGTTTTCTGTTAACGTTTCCATGGTCATAGAGGAGCCTTTCTGCAGCGCTAATTTCTGATCATGGTTTCCATTAACAAAAATGACGTACGTTTGGTTTTGTTTAATGTTATCCCAGGTGTACAGATATTGTATTTCCACCAGTCCTACTTCCCATGGCTACTGCAGATCCAGAGGTCTAGCCATTTGTATCGTAAAATGGGAACTGGTATTATCAGGAAACTTTTTCACAGAGGCATTGCTAGGCAACATGATGTAAAAACCTTCTTCGTTCATTTTTTATTCATGAACTTTTAAATGTCTTCCACCTCCAAGGCTTTGATCCAACTGTTGAATTTATCGAGCCACCCCTGCCATTTCACTATGTACCACTTGTTTGCACCCCTTCCTTTACTTCTAAAATCTTATCGATATGGTACACCCTATCCTGATCATGATGATTTTAAACAGTTCTTCCAGGTAAAAGGACCCTTGCACGACTTCTTTGTCGCAATGTTGAATCTTGTGCACTGTACGCTGCCCCCCATTCAAAACATCCGTTATTATAAATATCTCATTGGTCCAAAATGCCCTTTCATTTTGGACAGTCTTACGTGGTCTCCCTTTTTAAAAAATTCTTGATGGGTCTGAGAATCAGATCAGCTCTGTAGAGGGTTTTCCAGGTCTGTAGAGAGTTTGAAGATGTCACACCATTTGCTTCTGTGGTAATTACAGTTATAGCTGTTCACAAATGCCTCCGGTGCATCCCAATAATGAAAAGTATTGTGTGCCATAACGTATCTCCACATTTTAGTCTTTAAAGTTCTGCTAAACCTCTCCACCATAGCCACTTTAACATCGCTGTTGATCACAAAATGATGCTTTCTGCTGGAATTAGCAATCTGTTATTGATCTGATGCCTGATGGGAGGAGCAGTTAGTAGTTAGCAATCTGTTCAGGACTGAGTTGCTGGAATAGCAATATGTTGTTATATATGAGAGTTGAGGGTGGATCCTTGGACCAGTGGCAGATGACCACGCCCCCAGGGGATGATCCCGAGAGGGACCACCGGTCAGGCTCAGAGTTAGGAGACAAACACACAGTAGTTCTTTTATTAGACAGTATACTGAACCACCAGAGATGGCAATAGTGAGCTGGGAAGCCCGGCTGGGCTGTAGTCCCTCAGATACTGGAACAGTGATCCCTGGAGGCTGAGCTGAAGAGAGACTGAGATATAGTGAGTAGGCAGGGTATGCAGATGGTAACACTCACACAATGTCCCAATGAAGCCCAGGAGCTGTAAAGTATAGGCCCTCGAGGAGTGAGTACCTGGTTCCAGGGAAAGCTCAGAGAGAGCGATGGTAACTCACTGATGTAGCTGATATAGTTGGTAGTGAAGACTTCCAGGCAGAAGAGTATACGAAGCGAGTCTGGGATCAGGGCCCTCGAGGAGCGAGTACCGGTTCCAGACCGTCACCTGAAAAAGCAAGGAGAGAACGAGGCCCCCGAGGAGCGGGTACCTCTGGTAAGTCCCAGGAGGCAGAGTTGCTTAGGTAGCGAAACCTTTGCTAACTCCATGTGTTAGCAAATTCCAAGACCTTAAATATCCATCGCGGGTGATGTCATCTTTGGGGGACGCCCCCGAGGTTCGCGCCAATGCCGGTACTTCAATCGGGGTCGCGCCACACGCATCCATGTCTGAGATGATTGTTTTATTTCATTTAAAATGCACTCTGGCCGGTCTGTGTAAAGCGTAAGCATCTTGTCCCCTGAGTCATTCTGCGACTTGTTTTCTATTTGCATCTTTACTGAGTTTCCTAATGGGCCGATGAAGACCTGTCACACCCCCCAAACTGCCTGCCACATCAGGATAATAATAAAGTTTTCAAATAACTTCTTGTGCATCTCTGCTTTCCAAAATCTTGGCTAAAATGTGTGTGCTTATACTTTAAACCTGTGGATTTAAAAAAAAAAAAAAAAGTGACAGTTCACCTTTAAATATCCTGCTAAGACGTGTATTATTCAAATGATTATTATCATTATTACCTCCACCAAAACTGCATTTTAGCCCTGTATTTTTCCTACTGCTACCGAAAGATGTGTCTAGGCATGCCCCCCTGTATGGGGAAGAGGAGCACTGATGTAACAATGCTAGAAATCCACCCCTAAGATGAATAAATCCCAACACTGTTACTATCCTCCTTTTCTCTTTATTTCCTTATCCTCCCTTTCCCACCACCAACCTCTCCCCCTCCCTTTATCCCTCCCACTGTTATTTTTTGCAACTATGTTTGTCTATTTTATGTTTGTTTCTTGTAAACCATTATGATGGCTGCACCGAATGACGGTATATAAAACCGAACAAATAAATAAATAAATACATAAATTCACCAAGCATGGTGCCTTCCCTTTTAGCCATGATGTAATTTCCGGTGATGTCATCCAAAATGGTGACCCCCTTTTAGCCATGCTGTTATCCAAGATGGGTAGCCCCCAGGCAGCCAAAATGGCTTCTCCCATGGGCAAAAAAGGGCGGTGGCCTGGGCAGAGCTAGGTTGAATGTCAACAAAGGGACGGTGCTAAAATAGAGAAAGGGGCGGGGTTTAACCCAGAAAGTGAACAATTGACTGGGAGGTGGGACCTGTGGGCGGGGATTAACCCAGAAGTGAATGCTGATTGGCTGAGGATGGGAAAAGGGGTGGTGTTTAAACCAGGAGTGGACATGGCCACCTGTCAAAACAAAGTTTTGACAAGATGTGTGCCCTATATACTATTGACCAGTCATGATTCCCTAGGGGAACTTGCACACTTATCTCCATTTCCTGAGACAGATTATGCGGGGATGTCTGCTGCTCCAGTAGCCTCTGCAGCATCCTGGTGGTTGAATTCCAGTGGGTTCCCTCATCTATAATAAGATGCTTGTGAGGCATCTCTCATTTCTCCTGCTTCTCACGGATAAGATCGCCCGCCTTCACACTTTGTTCAAATTGCCCAGCTACTTTTCTACCCTTCTCTAGGTACACATTCTGTGGGTCCATGGACCCCGGCCCCAGGGCCTCCTTCACTGCTACGTGCAAGGTGTGAGCAAAGCATTGTAAATCCTGATGTCCCTCATTGAATACTGCCTTTATCATTTTAGAGCTATTGTCAGTGACAAAGACCTGCATTTAGACTTCTGGCTCTCTGATCCCACTAACAGCCCTCCACCATTTCTCTAATAGCTCCTAAAATATTGGCAGAGGTATGGGCACTGTCTGCCATGTGAGCATGCAGCAAAGCCCACCTGCGTTCTGTTGCTCCCGTCCCTGTGGAGCTGCTGCTTGCCCCTACCTCAGCCAGGTAGGGGCAAGCAGCAGAGAGGAAAGAGTGTGAGGCTTTTGTGGATGTCCAGATGATGCTTGTGAAATGCACACTGCTACCCTGTGCCTTCACCAGCAGCACCTATGACAATGTTTGTACAAACTGGGGATGACCTCTCTACTGTAAATGGTCCTGGAGGGCACTTTATAGTTTGGCACTAGAAGCTGCAGCAAATGCCTGAGACCCACCTTCTCAATGACCTGCAGGGGCTGATCGTCTAAAGCAATCATCTCACCGATAATCCTTGTCACCACTTGGGATGCTGCCTGCCTCTTTCCCCGTGACAGTGCCACCAAATACCACCCCATTTTCTCCATTGTGGGTTGTCACTTCTTAGATTATAGCTAGGGACTGCTGCTGCCATCTGCCACATGACTGGTAGAAGGAGCTTGAGGAACATTTGTCCCCTTTTCAAAGACTAATGTCCTCTTTCTTGCATAAGGAGCCCCATGACTACTGCTACTACCATCCCCAAGTGCATATTGAAGGGGATACCGCATCTTCAGGACATTTTGGACATTTTGATTTCCAAACAAGGAACTACGCTACATACAACAGTGCATTGCAAGCCAATTGAAAGAAACAATTTGTTAATGTACTACAGCTTTCACCCACGTGACTTCAAAAATGGCCTCCCGGTTAGTCAGTTTTTTAGGGTTCGTAGGCTCTGCTCAACTAACGATGAATTTAAAAAACAAGCCTTTTTACTAGCCAAGAGATTCTTCGATCGTGGTTACCCTTATTCAGCAGTGTATAAAGCATATAAAAGAGCTCGTTGTTCTCCACGAACAGAGTTACTGCAGTATCAATCAAAATTGCCTGTCACCACGAATATTTGTGTTCTTCAACATATAGATAAATCGTATTTGATTGCCCAAAGTATCAAAAAGCACTGGCACGTATTACAATTACACTCCACTTTTGCAGAACCTCCGTTAATTTCTTATCAAAGAAGTAAGAACATTCATGACCATGTTGTACATGCGACTCTTTCTAACGTTGGTCAATCTTCTTTCAGAGGTATGCATATTGCATAAGCAATGTGGAAGATGCGATATGTGTACTCAGACAATTGAAGGCAACTCTTGGCAACATCCGATTACGGGGAGAGCATATAAAAAGAAATATAATATGACTTGTGAATCTACACAAGTAGTGTATTTAATTCAATGCCCCTGTCCATCTCTATATGTTGGCCGCACTAGCAGGCAGATTAAAACGTGGCTACATGAACACAGAAGCCACCTGAGAACAGGTAACATCGAAGCCCCCATTGTAAAACACTGTATTCAAGCACATCATATGTTTGAACAATTTAAATGGACCATTTTAGAGAAAGTGTTACAGAGTGATCGTGGCGGAGACCTCCGCTGTCAATTGAACAATCGTGAGCAGTGGTGGATCTTCACACTCTCCTCTCAGTCTCCAGATGGCTTAAATGATTGTGTTGAATGGACTTCATTAATCTAAATTCCTATTGGTAGTTCAGGTTACATTCTAGTACACTGATTGGCTATATTTCAAGTCGTTAGACAGTTTAAAAGTCTGTTGTAATAATATGGCGGATTCCGGTTTGGTAAAGTTGAGACCGTGTAGCAGAGCGAAAGAGGACAGCATGATACGAGGAACGTATGTAACCATGTATAGACTCTCATTACATTTACTAGAAGTTTAAACAACATAAGCAGAATTCTTTTTGCCTTTGTATCCTAGATAATGAACACAATACAATAACCACCCCTGACGAAGCAAACGAAACACGAGCCGTGTTGGGTTGGGTTGTTCCTAAGACAGTCTACGTTCTGCAAGGATAAGTGTCCTTTTTCCTACTAAAAATGGTTTAAAAAAATCCTGGAAAAATTTGTTAACAATTTAATATAGTGAATGTGTGGAAACAGATGATTGAAACATAAAATACAGTCTTAAGTGACAAGTTTGACTGTAAAGCAAAAGCATTTAAACACTGCAAAATGAGCAGTATGAGAGCTATTCTTGAAATGGGGAAAGCTCTCTCAGCTTATGAGGTTTCCATGCTCACAAACAAAAAATTATATAGTAGTATTTTAACATCAGCTTGAGTTTATGATGTTCCTTAGTTTATGATATTGATCAATACATCATAACATACAGTTTATTTAGCTACTGTATCAAATATTACTGCACAATGGATCCGGTAAAATTGAAAGAAACCTTTAGTTATTCTGCAGACTATGTGTCTAATGTTCTACAAAGCCAATCACTGTTAGGAGAAGAAGCAGTCCCTACTAAAACAGATTTTGAAACTAGTTATACAGATGTTCATAAAAAGCTAATAAGATCCGAACTCCATTCAGCTACTCTAGTTCAATACCTTCGGCAAAAAATCATTCCTCGTGGCCTACGTATGAATAAATCACCTCTGGTATTTCAGGAAGATGAAGCTTTTGTAGCAAAATGGGTATCTATACTCAATAAATGTTCAATTGACCTGATGGTCTTGATCGTTGAATGCACAAAAGCGTCTATTATAGAAACCACTGAACATATAACCACTCTTCATGAACAAATTAATAAAGAATTATCATCGGAACATCCAGAAGGAATTATAGATAAGCACAAAAATAAGTTGGAAGAGTTTAGAACATCCATTAAACAAATGAAAATCAAGCAATTAAAAAGAGATGAGGCAGATTATGCCACAAATAATGTGTACCATTGGTTAAATACAGATATTACTAAAACTGGACGTCATGTCACATTTGAAGATTCGGATGGTAGTGACTCAGATGAGGGGGAACCAAATAGAAATCAAAGAAGAGGCTCTTACATCCAGCCTTTTTTAGGACTTGGAAGAAGAGGCAGATGGCAATCTCAATCCCATCGGAAACCATATCGCAATGACCCAGTAACGCAGGTATATTCCCAATGGGAAGGACCACAGACGAGATCGCGCACACGTCACGATCCGCAGTTGTGAATATCTCCAAATATGTGTTGACTGCAACTCAGGAAGAAGTTCTCAATTTAGGACTGTCTTTTGTCCCATATAAACATCATGATGCATTTCAAAGCAGGATAGCAATTGCAAGGTTCATTAGGAAGCTTCAAATTAAATTATACTGTGAAATCAATGAAATTCCGTCCGACCTGTTATCTATTGTATGGCCCAAATCAAAATGGATTCCACCCGGACCCTTGGATGCCAATATTAGTACATTCCATGATTTGATCCTTAAAAGATATGGAAGATTTTGAAAAAACTCCCACTAATCCTTATGTGAATTTATCCTCTGAATCAAGGCTAGCACTGCAAACCCTGTCACAAAATCAACAAATAATTATTAAGCCTGCTGACACAGGGGGCAGTGTGGTCGTGCAAGATCGGGACCAATATATTCAATCACTTCTGGCACAAGTATCAGATCCAAAATATTACTATGAACTAGAAGAAGATCCCATTTCAGAGTTACAGTGTATCATCAAAGCATTATTGGATGAAAAAACGTCATTTTTTTTTAACACCCAAAGAACAGAACTTTTTACAGGTGGATCATCCACGAATACCAGTGTTATATGGTGTTCCAAAGGTTCACAAAATTTTAAATAATCCTCCCCCTGACTATCACAGTGCACGTGCATGCACTCACACACACAGAAAAAGCAAAGAAAGGTATAATGCGCTAATATATGTGTGAGTACAAAGCCGAACTTTGGTAATAAATGCAGTAACAAATTAAATTAATCCACAAAGTGGCTGCCTGTACCTGTGATGGTGACTGGCACAGAATATGTGGATGCACTGACTCTTGTACACACACAGACCCAGACACAGAGAGTTAATACAGCCTCTCTATTTTGGGTACTATGGCACAGCTACTGGTGCTGGTACTACACTTGTGCACACAACAACAGGTTTGAAATTTAATAAATCTTTGCAAACACAGCCACTGCCGGGCAGGCAGCAAACTGCCTTCTCCCAGGAGGGAAGAAGGGAATAATGGAAAAGGCTAACCTTCCTCTAGGTCAGTGGCAGTGGCAGTGACAGTGAGATGTTAAAAAAAAATTTAAAACCTGTGCAAATTAACACTGTGTGATAGCTTAAAGGATTAGAAAAGATGAAATGTTGTTTCTAATGTTGAACAAAAGCACTGTTAATATTGAAGACTGCAGTAAAATGCAGAATTCCCATGCGACAGCTAAGCACCATGTATCCTCCATGAGAGAGATCCAAATGCAAGTTGTAACAGTCTGGAAATACTATAAGAAAAATAGACAGAGCAGTGATTCACTGATTTAGAAAAATGCTTCCCTCTGATATGTTCCTTTGCTTTGTCAGTCTGGTTTCCTTGATAACAGATCCCACATGAGTCATAAGCATCAGGCTGGATGCTATGAAACTCCCACATGACCTCCCCAGCCTCAGGCTCTCTCTTTCCGATGCAGCCAATCCTTTTCAATGGGAAACATAAATGAATGAAACATATGTTTCATTGGTAGGATTTGCTCATTTGTTTTCGGGGACAAATGAATCAAACAAATACAACATATTTGTCACGGATTGGCCATTCATTTTAAATGAATGCACATCCCTAGTCACCATTAGATGATCCCTTAAGAGGTTCTTGTAGGCCACATCCCTTTTCATGCATCTGTAGATCTCCTGTCGTACCCACACTTCTCTTCTGAGTTCAATGACACACATGGCAGGAAGAAGCACATAAGGATAGGAGAATTTCCACAGGTCGTATACCAGCCACCACACAAACCTCTCATCCCTAGACCAAGTGACTAGTTTTTTTTCCTCTGGGACACCCAGGTTCAACCCAAGATATGGTCATAAAGTCCTAAATAATGAAGATGGTCCACATAGTCTTTATCCCCTGTCCCTCCTATGATTCCCCGGGGCAGCCCCAGCATCCTTCTGTGCCAAAATGTTGTACTGCTGGTGGAAGACTGGGTTTCATTCTCCAGGCTGGCCTCAGACCAACCAGGGGACACTTCAGAGATGGCAGATTTCTCTACCAGCGATCCCATAGCAAAGACTACATAGTCCAGCTGGATATTCCATGGATCAAGTAGAGTCTTAATACACCTGCTGGAACCATTTTTGTTCCTCCTGACTTAAGGACCTCTCACTGCTCCACTTGGTCTGCCCATGATGTGGCCTCCTCACTGGCCCTGGAGGGGATTTGTAACTCTAGCCTGGGGGTTGGTGCTGGGCCTAAGGTCTCTTCATGCAGATGCTGCACTATCTGGCCCTGCCCTCTCTCGCTCATAGTGGCTCTCAATGGTGGCCTTCTCTGCTGTGCGGCTTGCACCCTGACCCTGACCTATGGTTACCAGGGCCAGTGGAGGGGTCCCTCTTACCCTCCTTCTACTCCCTCTTCAATCTGGGCTACCTTGAGATTTTGGGGAAAATTGATGGGGATATCCTCAGTACTCATGCTGGTGCCCTGGGTCCAGATACTGTGAGTCCCAGCTAACCAAGGAGATGTGGCCTTCACCCCACTGTTGCCCTCTGAGAAAGGTGGTGACTCAGGGGGTCCAATCACCACTGTATCTGTCTCACTCCCTGGCGCCAGACCAACTCCTTCAGGCAGCACCAATCTTAGCTTCATAACTTCTTCCAGTGTTGTCAGAGGGTCCAATGCTGAGCAGTTGTCCTGTTTATAGAAGAGCTCCCTACAATGTGCGCACTGGACCATCACTGGACAGGCTTCTTGCAATGGGTGGCATCCATGGCACTCCGATCTCCCCACCAGTACTTTTCCTTCAATAGAGGGCCACACCCGATTCTTCAACTGGTAGGTCATTTTCTCAACCCGCTGAATGCTCTTGGGACAACTGCTAGATTTAAACCATCCTCTGCACCACTCTTGCCTTGCTCAATCTGGCACTCCTCAACAATGGCTCCAGCCTCCCATGCCAGACCCTGCTCCTGATCACTGATCTCGCCTCTGGATTGGCTCTTGGACGTCACCGGGGTGGTGATGTCAGATGCTGTAAATGCAGTCTTACCTCTGTGGGTATGGGTGTGTTCAACAGCCACATGGTTTTCTTCACAGCCCGCCAGCAGGAATGGCAGCCATTTTGGAAAAAAGCAGCAAATCCAAAAAAGGACCATTTTAGCTGTCTCTTTTGCAAAAACGTGGTTTACACTAACACTGGCAAAAATAGTTGCCAGTGTTAGTATCCTCACCCAGCCACACCTTTATACTGGACACTAATTTTGTAACCCCACTTTCGCAAGGAGCTACCTTTCCGACCCTAGAGAGACACTGGGTACCACTCGACCATGGTGGGGGAAATTTCTCTGAAGACTATGGGCTGGAGCAGTCATATCTGCACATCTAAAATGGGCCAAGAATAACTTAAAAACCATAGGTGCTGCAATGGGGTGGGCGAACCAAGCACCAGCCAGTCCCCAGTCCATATTTTTCCAGAGCCCCCCCACGAAGTTCCTGACTCTGTGGCAATCTGCATGCGCATGCTGGTCACGCAAGACATGCAAGCATAGCTCATGGCCTCCTTTTGGTTAACACCCTCAATATGTTGGGGCTGGAAGACCCGTGGGTAAGGACTTTTTGTTAACTATTGGAGCTCCAATTTCCTGAAAAATGGACCTATAGGGCTGGGATCCTGTAATGATCTTTCTGTCTTCTTCTCTGACTCTTTTCTATGGGTCTGCTTCTCCCCCTCTTCCTGCAGGTCTTGATGAGAGTTAGGACAACATGTTCTCTGTTCTCCTCCATTTGTTGTTCTTCTATTGCTAATATTCAGGTCGATACAGTAAAGTGTGCTCCGTCGGAGCGCACTGTCACCCTGCTCTGGACGCGTGTTTTCCCTTACCCCTTATTCAGTAAGGGGAGGAAAACACGCGGCCCACCCGCGGCACCTAATAGCGCCCTCAACATGCAAATGCATGTTGATGGCCCTATTAGGTATGCCCGAGCGATCCAGTAAGTAAAATGTGCAGCCAAGCCGCACATTTTACTCTAAGAAATTAGCGCCGCCCAAAGGTCGGCGCTAATTTCTTCCGGCGCCAGGGAAGTGCACAGAAAAGCAGTAAAAACTGCTTTTCTGTGCACCCTCCGACTTAATATCATAGCGATATTAAGTCGGAGGTCCCCAAAAGTAAAAAAAAGTAAAAAAAAAAAAAATATTTTTTTTTAATTCGGCCCGCGGCTGTCGGGCCGAAAACCGGGCGCTCAATTTTGCCGGCGTCCGGTTTCCGAGCCCGTGGCTGTCAGCGGGCTCGAGAACCGACGCCGGCAAAATTGAGCGTCGGCTGTCAAACCCGCTGACAGCCGCCGCTCCAGGCCAAAAGGAGGCGCTAGGGACGCGCTAGTGTCCCTAGCGCCTCCTTTCCCTTGTTTGCACCACGTCAGCTCATTTGAATACTGAATCGCTCGCACCGGCCAAGGGCCGGTGCGTGCGCCGGGAGAGCGGGCGTTCGTCCGCTCTCCCACGGACTTTACTGTATCGGGCTGATTGTGAGAGTTGCCTGGCTCGGTATTTCCTGAACAATTTTATCTCTTGTAGATTATGTTACACTGTTTCATAAATTATATATATATATATATATATATATATCTATATATAGATATATATATAGATATATATATATACATACGCGCACACACACACACAAATCTGAATGTTAACCAAAAGGAGGCCATGAGCTATGCTCCAGTTTATTCAGTCTTAAAGAGAAGGCAGAGTAAGGAAGCGATGTGTACGGAGCCACTATTCAAACCATGGGCTACATTTCCTCCACTATCTGTTAAGGTGCTCTTGACTTTCCATAATTCACAGCCTCAGCTCCCTATGCTTTTTAAATTTGCTTCTCCTCTATCTCAGTTCAGAGTCGTAAAGGAAGAAGGTCCAGCTACTTCTGTTCTAGCTCTCGCCCCTCTTCAAACTCATCTCGCCCCCACTGCACCGAGGGCCTTGTAGTTTCCTGCCTTTCTCAGTGATGCTGGAAACCACAAGCCCCTGACATGAGGGAGACAGGTAACACTTATTGGCGTCTCCTCTCTGAATTTTGTACTTATGTAGATGCAGGGCAGTCCGCGGGGGTCTTTAGCATATTCAAAGTGAATGTGCACGAGGTAACTTGGCATTCACAGAGACTTCATGCATGCAAACTGCTCTCCTGCATGGTTTCCTGTTGATAGCCTGGAATTAGCGAGGCTTGTATTGTGGTGGTGCTTCTTGCAGCGTGCCACTGCATGGCAGCATAACACCAAGAATGGAGAAGCACCTGATTCAGCAAAGCAGCCTAGAGCATTTGGGCTGATGTTGAGATTGGTTGTGATGCACCTTATGTTGCTTCATGGAGCTGAGTGTAATTTTTGTGCAGCACTGGGGAAAAGAATTATATGCAGAAGGACTGCCATGCTTTTGAAAACACAACTCTTATAACAGCTCCCCTCCTCCCGGTTTAAATAAGCAAACATTTTGCTTCTCAGTTAAGATTAAACTGCAGCCCGCGCAGAATTGATATGGGAATAAAATAGGGTGGCCAAGTGAGCCCTGTCATCTAGGGCAGGCAGAGCAGGTTCCGCTTTCAGCTCTGTTCACACAGACGTTTGCATTTTTAACTCCTGCCTCTCTGCGCCGATTAAAGTCTTGCGCGCTGACTGGGCCCGTTTGCTACAAATCTTGTTAATGCTTCGCTTGCTGAAGGCTCCCTGCCATCCCCAATGTTAAGCTGATGCAATACGACACACGGTAAAGCGGGCGCTTGTATTGAGCACCCATTTTCCTGTCGTGCGCACATCCACCGCTCCTGGACACCCGATGCTATATTTAAATGAGCTGCCACATTAAAAAGGCTGCGCTAGGTAAAAACTGTGCGTCCCTAGTGCTCAAAAGTATCAGGCACCCAGAAGATGTGACTGTGTGCCCACAGCAGCATGGGGGGGCCCAGACCAGCACCGGAGGCTGCCCTGACCAAACCTTCCTCCCCACTCCCAAGGTCTGGCCCAATGTTAGGCCAAGCAGTCCGGGTCGGACTCAGGGGTCCTCTATCTGAAATGGTGCATTATGAAGTCCATGTCTTAACAATTCAAAATATTCTTGTTCTAAAAAAAAGTTTTCAAAAATGTGACCAGTTAACCACTGTTTGATATTTTTTAAAACAGCTCTTGCCAGATCCCAAATACCCCTTCCAGGCCCAGAACCCCTGCCGGAGACCCTCCTCCGGCAGGGCTGTTCCCGATTGGTCCTTTTTACTGACACTTGTCAGTAAAAAGGACCAATCCACTTTCAGGACAGCCTTCTGAGGGAGCTTGGTCCTTTCACCGACATGTGACAGTGAATGGACCAATCAGCAGTAAGTGAAGGAGTGCATACATTTATATTGTGTCGGGACCCTCAAGTCAGACCCGTACCACATGGCCCATCGGGCCAAACCTTGGGGGTAGGGAGGAAGCTTTGGTCAGGGCATCCTCTGGTGCTGGTCTGGATGCCCCATGCTGTTGTGGGCACACAGCCTCGTCTCCTGGGTGCCCAAAGCTTTTGAGCACTAGGGACGCACAATTTTAAACCTAGCACGTCCTTTTAACCTAGCGTGCCGGGCAGTTAATATTCATTTATTCACTCCACTTACTGCCAATTGATCCCTTCACTGCCCCATCTCGACGAAAGGCTCAATCCCCTTTCAGAAGGCTGTCAGTGTCAGTAAAAAGGACGAATTGGGAACAGCCCTGCCGGAGGAGGGTCTCTGGTAGGGGTTCCAGGCCGGGAAAGGATTTGGGGGTCTGGCAAGGATTGTTTTAAAACATTAACCTCAGGATGTAGCATTTCAGGTAGAGGACCTCCGGGTCTGACCCAGGCTGCTTGGCCCATTAGGCCAGACTTTTTTTTTTTTTGGGGGGGGGGGGGGGGGCGTGGAGCTTTGGTCAGGCCAACCACATAAAGTTTAACGCCTGCCTCTCGCGGTAGAGGGAGATGCGCTAGGCAGTCTCTTGCTTAACGTGCCACCATGCATTGCAGGGTAATAGCTAATTAGGCTATCGCCCTGCAATTTGCATGCACCGTGCGCTAAGCCTGCTGCGGGGGTTTCTTACATACCAGGGCTGCATTAGTGTCAAAAAGCCCCGAGCTAAACCACGAGTAAAAGCTCGCGATAGGATTAGCGCCCCTTAATGCATAGGGGGCCCTGAAAGTGGCCACAGGTTGTCCACTACTTAAGAACAAATCTGGACACCCCCCCCCCCCCCCTCAGATTTACTTAAATTATCGCCCCAATCTCCTCTTTATCGCTGCTGTCCAAGGTGATTGGAAACATCATCCTTGTTCAGCTGTGAGAATGTCGGGAGGCCACTCATTTTCCAGCTTGTGCCCAGTTCAGGTTCCGTGCCTCTCACAGCACGGAACCCCTGTTGCTTGCTAGTTTGGATAATATCCATTTGGGTTTTGATGCTGGTGGACAGTACTTTTTGGTCTTGTTAGATTTATCTGTGGCCCCTGTGTGCCACAGAAAAGGGGCAGAGTGTATAATATTGGTGTTACCTCCTAAGGGAAACGTATTCTTAATGAGAGTGGGAAGGTTCCAGCAATTGAAGGTCATCATATAGTCAGAGGGAGTTTCTTGCAGCACCCTGACAGACAAATTGGCACTACTCCTTTGGGCAGTGGTTTAACTAGAAGGAAATAAAACCCTGGGTCAGACTTGGGTCAGCGTCACCAAGCCAGGAGAAGGAGGTAGCTGTGACCCACTCCAAGGGTTACAAGGGAAAAGAGAAGCTGGTGGGCAGAGATAACCCACAGGTGTCTCAGGAAGCCAGAGTGATAAGAAAAAGCAACTGAAGAAATAAATCTTGGAATTATAGAGTGATTAAAGGAACTGTAACGAGGACCTTCCAGAACTAGAAGGAAGCCTGTGCCTACGTGGAGGTATTGAGCAGGGCTGAGAAGCTACAGAAGAGGGAGTGTTAGGTTCCATATTAGGAGTTACCGCCCAGGAAAGAGATCTAGGCATCATAGTGGATAACACATTGAAATCGTCGGCTCAGTGTGCTGAGGAAGTCAAAAAAACAAACAATGTTAGGAGTTATTAAGAAGGGAATGGCGAATAAAAAGGAGGATGTCATAATGCCTCTGTATCGCTCCATGGTGAGACCGCACCTTGAATACTGTGTGCAATTCTGGTCGCCTCATCTCAAACAAATAAGTCCAATGGAATTATTTAAGAATTACATTTCACAAGTTTTAAATATTCCTGAAAAATGTTTACCTGTTACAATAAGAGCTTTTTATGTGGGTAATCGAAAAAGTGAACAAGAGCAATTACAATCAGCCCAACAAGGAGAGGCAGCAGAATATAAGAACGTAGAGGAAGATAATTCCCTAAACATCTCTGATTTGTTACAAAAGTCCCATGAGGACCTTGAAGTTAAAAATAGAGGTATACTTTTGATTCAATTTGCGTTTTCAACAGACAAAGACAATGTAATGAAATTCTTTTTCCGTAATAGACAGAAATTGTTTTATGGTCAAAGAATTTTGATTTTCCATGATTTAGTTAAAAGTACGCAGCTTTGCAGGAAGAAATTCCTGCAAATGAGAAAAGAAGTAATAGATAGGGGGTGCTTTTTCCTTTTGAAGTACCCCTGCAGATGTTTTATAAAATTGGAGGGGAAAAATTTTCAATATGTAGAACCAGAACATCTTAAAAGTTTCCTTGCTAATGTACCGGCAATAGAATAGAGAAAGGGCAGTAAGGTTGCATTATTATTGCATATACTGAAATTTTTTGTTTCTGATTATTAAGCTCATGATTAAGAGGTTTCATTAAAAATGTTCTTTGTTTATAGAAGTTAACTGATGTATTAGTTTACCTCTAATCGTTATATCAATTTGGATGTTTGTAATCAGTTTTCTTTGTATTACAAAAAACAAGAAGTATTCTTGTTGTAAATTTAAAAATTCTATAAATAAAAAAATAAAAGGGTTGCTCCAACTTACAGCTGGTCCAAGAAGATGACTTTGGTCCAGACGTGTCACAAACTTCCGGGCCCCAGATGATCCCATATGGGGACCAACCCTCCACAACGCAGAAAGTGGACCTAGATAAACTGGTGACTCAGAATAAAGATGTCTTCTCGACTATGCCCGAGAGAACTCACTTAGCGTGTCACGACATTATTACAAACCCAGGATTAATAATTAAACAACGGCCCTACCGTATTCCCGAAGCCAGGAGGCAGGTTGTAGAAGCTGAGGTGAAAGAAATGCTTCGAATTGGGGTCATAGAGGAATCCAATAGTGATTGGTCCTCGCCCATTGTACCTGTACCTAAACCGGATGGTAGTATCCGGTTCTGTATTGACTTCCGGAAGGTCAATGAGGCTTCGAAGCTGGAGGCATACCCGATGCCCCCCATGAATGAACTAATTGAACGCTTGGGAACTGCCATGTTCATCTCCATGCTTGATTTGACAAAGGGATACTGGCAAGTTCCCCTGGTACCAACTGCGAAGGAGAAAACGGCTTTCTCAACACCGAAAGGACACTTACAGTTTACGGTCCTGCCATTCGGACTTCATGGGGCTCCGGCTACCTTCCAGCGCTTGGTAGACCGCTTGCTACGCCCACATCAGGGTTATGCCGCGGCTTATCTGGACGACATCGTCATTTACAGTGGAGACTGGGAGAGACACTTAAGGCAATTACAGGCAGTACATACAAGTCTATGAAAGGCTGGACTGACAGCCAACCTCAAGAAATGTAAATTAGGGGGTCAAGAAGTACAATATCTGGGATACTCCTTTGGGAGAGGAAAAGTCCACCCGCAGGCGCGGAAAATAGAAGCAAATTCCCGAGTCCCGGTTCCACAGACAAAGAATAAGGTGAGAGCCTTTTTAGGTCTCATCAGTTACTATCAACGGTTCATACCAAACTTTTCAGAAAAAGCGGAGCCCCTCACATGCCTATTACAGAAGAAAGCCCCAGATAAGGTTAGATGGTCTGCAGAAGTGGAGGAAGCCTTCCAGGGTTTAAAGAAAGACATATGCTCGGAACCTGTTCTGCTAAGTCCGGACTTTACTAAGCCCTTTATAGTACAAGACAGACGCATCAGAGGTGGGGCTAGGAGCCGTCCTCACACAAGAGAAAGAACATCCAGTAGTCTTCATTAGCAGGAAGCTACTACCCCGAGAAAGACGCTATTCAACTACAGAAAAAGAGGCCTTAGCTGTCAAACGGGCCTTGGAGGCTTTTCGTTATTATCTACTGGGCCGCCAGTTCATGCTGGCAACAGATCACCAACCCCTTGTCTGGGTCTCTCGGAATAAGGTGTCCAATGGACGAGTAATGAAGTGGTTTCTGGCATGCCAGCCATTTGACTTTAAAGTTCGGCACAGAGCAGGGAAGGTAAATATAAATGCAGACTTTTCTAGGGAAGTGTCCCTTGTACAGGCAGGCACTCAACTAAGGAAGATTGAGCTGAGGGAGAGGGAATGTGATAGAGTATATGATAGAAAGCCTCAGACTGCCTTAACGGACCGGCTAAAGCTCTCTGGCCCGGCCCACCTTAAGATAGACAAGAAAGGGATCCTCGGGTGGGGGCGTTTCCCTGAGGTAAGGGATACAAAGGTGAGGCCCTGAGAGAGTTAGAAGGGCCCCAGGGAAAAGAAGGAAGCTGTAATGGAGTGCTGTGCTCTTTTGGAAAAACTGTTCTTACATTGTCAGTCTGCTGAGGTAAGCAGCCATTTTGATTCTGTCTTGCTGAACTTTTTATAATTAAACTGTTGAAAAGCAGAACAGACTTCAGCCTGGTCTGTTCTCCGACCTTCTCCTGTCTTAGACCGCTCCAAGGGCATCACAGGGGATATGAAAAGTCAGTGTCAAGGCCTGATGAAGGATAATTTGTATCTTTTAAGGAAGTTGGAAAACTTGGATAATCAGCAGAGAGGCAGAAATCTAAAATTAATTAATTAACTTCCCAAAGAAGATAACAGTCTTCCCGATGGAGATGTGGACAAAGTATGCAACAGAAGTTCTGAAAATACCTCAAGCAACTTTACCACCACTCTCAAAGGTTTTGTACCTTCCTTCAAGAAAAAAAATACCTGTTGAAGGTCAAGTGTTACAACAGTTATCCCCATTGAATCTCTCAGAGGTCTTTGAATCGTCAAGTGAAGAAGAGGCCCAGCCAGCAACTTTGATTATTTCCTTTTTATTAGATTCCGACAGAGACTGGGTGCTCAGAGTATACTTTCGAAATCAGCGAGAATTATTCATGGTAATGAAAGTACAGATCTTTCCAGATTTATCCAAAGAGACACAGTTAAGAAGGAAGCAGTTCTTGGAGCTGAGATCTAGTGTAATACAACTGGGAGCAATATTTTTTCTGAAATTTCCGTGCAAGTGTGTGGTTAGGTTTAAAGATTGAACTTACACTTTCTTCCAGCCTTCTCAGTTGGGTAAATTTATAAAAGATAGATCTTCTGTTTTGCTGGAGAGTAGTCCCGTATCAGAGCCTGTATAACCTCATAATATGTGGGTAAATGTTCGCTGCATTAGAAACCATTTCAGGATCCAGTGCTTTCAAACAATTGTGATTGTTTTTTCTTTTTCCTTTTTTAAGTATAAATAAGTCATCTTTTGTGGTGGGTCTCCGACATGGTATAGAGGGCTATGGATATTTATGACAATATTGTATTTTCTTTAAAAGATTTAAGAGGTTATGTATGTGGTGGAATGTCATAATTATTTTCTTTTCAAATGTATACAAATGTATAATTGAAAAAAGAAGTTAATAAACAGAAAATTAAAAAAAAAAAGTTTGGATAAGTTCTTGGAGGAGAAGTCCATTACCTGCTATTAATCAAGTTGACTTAGAAAATAGCCTCTGCTATTACTAGCACCAGTAGCGTGGGATAGACTTAGTTTTTGGGTCCTTGCCAGGTACTTGTAGCCTGGATTGGTCACTGTTGGAAACAGGATGCTGTGCTTGATGGACTCTTGGTCTGACCCAGTATGGCAATTTCTTATGTTCTTGCCTTGCTGTCATCCTAAAAATTGTAGGTAATAGGTGGGACTTTTAGGGGAGTTGGGCCTAGTCCAAGGCTGAAGAGACAGTGTACCTAGAACTGTGATTTGACTTTGTTTTTGAAAAGGATTAAGAGTGAAAGTTCTGATTTTCTACAGTTTTTGACCTGATTGACTAGTCTATTCAAATAAATTATTTTTTGGCTCACACACTCTTTTAGTAGAGAGTGAATTTGTAGAGGTGTTGGTGTGAGTGTCCTTGGCTCAGTTTAGCCCTGCAGGTTTCACCTGCCCCAGGCCACAGCCCAGAATACCTTTTTCCCCTACCTTGAGAGAGGTAGCCCTAGTGCTCCCCAAGGCTGGGAAAGTAACCCCTATGGATCGAGGGTTACATATATAGTCAGTTCTTACTTGGGTGTTTGGAAGCTTTTATTCAATTTATCTTATTTTTAAATTCTGTTGTTTTTAACTTTACTGTCTTGTTTTATTATTAGTTTTTATTTCAACAGATGTTTATTTACTTTTAGATTTATGTTATTTTTATTATAATTGTCTGTTTTATTACTATGTATGTTTTATTGTTCATCACCCAGGCCTTATTGTGTTGGGCGATTCATAAATTTAATACATGTAAATGTAAATCTTCCACGTACTTTCCAGGTTTTCTTCTTTTCTTTATGGCTCGGTCTTTCTGGGTTATGGTTGGCAATGTTTCTTCTGCATTATATCCTCCAGTTACAGGCATCCCGCAGAGCTCTTCACGTTCACCTACCCTTTTCAATATCTATCTGGTCCCTTTATGCTCTGTTCTTTCAGGTTTGGATGTCTCGTAAGAGATGATGATATGCAGTTTTTTTTTCTGGTTTATTCTACATTCAACTCTGCATTAAATAAACTGTAATTCTGCTGGTCTAGGATTAAAGAATGTCTTGCAATATGCTTACCTTTAACGTTTAGAAAAACAAAATAGTATTTCTAGCTAGGGTTGGATAATGTTCCTCAGCAGTTTCTGTTTGACAGTCAAATTATATCCATTTAATCAAAGGCCCGTGATTTGGGGGTTCTGGTTCTGTCTGTGGCCTCATATCGATGCTGAAGTACAAACAGCCTGCGACATTGACGCCTTTCCTGTACTCTTCGATTTCATACTGTGACCCAAGCTTGCATTTTCTCCTCTCTGGACTATTGCAATCTCCTATTCTTGGGCCTCCCTGAGTCTCACTTGCAGGCACTCCAGTTTACTCAGAGTTCTGCTGCATGTCTTACTTCTGGTTCTGCAAAATGTTCCCAGCTTTAGCTGGCCTTCATTGGCTTCCCATTGTTTGGAGGGTGACGTTTAAACTCTTACGTTGGTATTTATTTAAGGCTCTCCATGGTCTGGCACCGCCTTGTACTGCTTCCTCTATAAGCAGACACAGTCCTGTTCATTGCCTTCATTCTTCATCTCGGCATCCTTTAGAAATTCCTTCCCTCTCCCAAGCGTGACTAATGGTATCTCGGGAAGCAGATTTTCAGTATTGCAGGTCCAACACTTTAGAATAGTGATTTGCTTCAGTTTAGGAAGCTTTTAAAGTCATATTTCTTTTCCCTGGCCTTTCCAGATTGAGCTTTTCAATCTTTAAGGCTGGGTGTTGTGTCTGCCAACTTTTTGTTGTAATTGTTGTGTAGTTATTGCTGTGATTTAGTTTAATGTAGTTTGTTTTCATAATGTATGATTGTCTGTTTTTTGATTTTGTATGTGCTTTGTAATCTACTGAGACTGGTGGATCAGCGGAATATATATTGTTTAAATAAATAAATAAATAAATACATCTCTCTGATAGGATATCAGAAGTGCATCTTTGTGCATGGATTGAGTAGTAAAGCCAGGCCTATTTTAGATCGGCCACAGTTTGTTGCCACCTGGTGGTGGCACCAGAGCAATGCATCAAAACCTGGTTCCTATCAGGTGAACCAAGAGGCCAATCTAAATTAAAATTCAACATAAACCAGTTAATGTGCCTGTAACTCAAAAAATGAAATATAGTGCACAGAGTAAATAAAATTTTCAAGTGCAAAACATAATTCATTGAGGACAGGGGGCAAGCAGAGCACACTATTCAGTACCCACTGGCTGGCGAAGGTGCCCATTGAACCAGAAGATACTGCGAAGTAGTGCTTTGCTTGGAGGTGAGAGCACACCAATGTCCAAAACAGGACACCACAGTCCATGGGTACCTCCCCATTTATTTGTTGCCTCCTGGTCTTATAGACAAATTTTTGCAAAAGCCAGGAGGAGTTTGACGAGGAGGTCTCTTGCTCTATAAGCTGGGGTCCGGGACATGGTGTGCCCAAAAATAAACATGTGGAGGAAGAATTGGACCTAGAACTACAGAAGCAGGATGTTAAGTAATATCAAAAGGGGTTGCGGTCCTTTCAGAAAAGAAAAACACATGGGAAATGGTCTCCATCCTCCCACAGAAGGGACAGGAGGGTGAGAAGTTTGTGAAGCTCCCCTGTGCTGAGAGCACCATGGAGGATTCTCCAGCTCAAGTCCCCGGTGGCTGTTAGGATGTGCTGGGAATAGGCTCTTGCCCTCAGATGGTGGATGAGCTTCCTGTCAGATGGTGTCTGAGCAGGAGACATGGGCAAGGAAGTGCATGGGGTGCAGCACAAGTGAGTAGATCTTACACCTTGACATGGTTCAGAAATGGGTCAGAATGAATTCTGACAACATGCATGGGTTATCAGCGTGAGAAGGCTGAGAGGGTTCATCCCTGATCTTTGTGAGTCCGTCCAGCATTAGCCAACAGTAAACAATGGGGAACTCGAGCATGCTTGCAGCAAGACATGGGGTGAAGAGCAGAGGCTTGGCTAGAAATTCTGCACTCATGGCTGCCAGAGCTTCTCCGGTTATGGAGATCAAGTTCTGGGCTCTAATCAGATCTTGATAAAAGACTGGCAGCCCTGAGAAGTTCCTCCCATAACCTCTCGGATGAGTACAAAGAAGCTGCCAGTCATATTGTAGGTTGCACAACTGGCGAAGATAGTAACAGGCCAGTATGCAGCACTGTGAATGTGGGTCTGTGTAAAGGAGCCTCTGCAGGGTCTGGAGGCAGGATGTTCGGACCCGGCTTTGGATACATGCCAGGCCCTGCCCACCTTCTCCTAGTGGAAGGCTCAGAATACCTGCAAAGACCTAGTGCTTCCCATCCCAGAAGAAATCAAGCATCCTTCTCTGGGTCTGGGCCAGGAACTCAGGGGTCAGCCTCAAGGCAATCAACAGGTGCCAGAACATGCTTGTCACTAGCTGGTTGATTACCAAGGCCTTTCCCCAAGGGAAAGCAATTTGAGCAGAGCTGTCCATGACCTCAGGCAAACACCTACTTCGGCTCCCAGCTCGCACCAGTTGACAGGGGCCATGGTCTCCACAGGTGACAGGTGGAATCCTAGGTATTGCAACGTCTCCCCACTCCAAGCTAGATGATGAAAAGCTTCAGGTAGGGTATCTACCTGACATCCGACTAAAAGTCCAGATCATTTTGCTCAGTTGATCTTTGCCGAGGACTCAATGGAGTACACCTGCTAGCACTCTTCTTCCTCACTAGATCAACTGGGTCTCGGGCCACGAGGAGTGCATTGTCAAAATATGCCGAAAGGGTCACCCGCATCTCAGGGACTCGCTCTGCCCACGAGAGCTGATATTTCGGGGATCGGGCCTCTGATGGTGTAACTGCTGTGGGGCCTGATGTTTCAGGCCTGTGCTCCAGGCCCTTGCTGGTAATTGGGCCTGGATTCTCAGAGTCCAATTCTGAGTCCCTTGTCCCATAAGGGAACCAACATCCTCCTCCTGACTTTGGGAGCAGGCTTTTCCTCCCCTGTGTACTTACCCCACACCCAGTCCACCCCGGCTCCTCCCTTTCCCTCTTTCCAACCTTTATTTCTCCTCCAGCAGAGGTGTTGTCAAGGGGAGAGGTGACATGGAAGGGGTCGGGAGGGTTCGATGCTTCCTCCATGGGGGAGGACTCAGGTGTGGATATTGACAGGGAAGGCATGTGTTCTCCTTCCTTAAGCCACTTCATTATCTGTTCAACAGTGCCTGAATCTCCAGAGGCTGTCCCTACCCCCCCTGCTGACATGGGGGGGAGGGTTAAGTCCTCTACTGATAGCGGTATCATTGGGGTGGCAGCCACATTCTCATTACATGCAATCCCCTACACGATGGGATTCTAAGGGGCGGCTGCCACATTCCCATCAGTCCCCTGCAAGTTGGATTTTGCAGGGGTGGTTGCCAGTTTCTCATCTGAGGCAGTTCCCTGCAAGTTAGAATTTGTGGGGGTGACTGCCACATACTCATAGAGGGCCAGTCCCCTTTGAGGTGGATTCTGCAGGAGCGGCTGCCATTCTCATCCATGGCTGATCCCTATGAGGTTTTATTTGCAGGGGAGCTGCCTCAACAGTACTGGGGTGAGGAGCAGAACTCTTTGGGATGGTGAGTGGAGAGACTGCATTTTCTCCGTCACTCTGGCATGCCCTGTTGGTTTTCTTTGTAGCTTTTTTTGGCATGCTAGAGGAAGCTGTCAACTTATTGCCATACTTGGCAGTAGGGGTTCTGGCTGTGATGTTCCTGGGGACCTCTAAGGTGGTTTTAGAGGGGCCCCCTATCAAGGCCTGCTGTTCCTCGGCACTGGCAGTTATGTTGAGGTGATGGGCATCTGCAATTTTGGTGGAAGAGGAGGAGGCCCAAGTGGTGTCAATTGGACAGGTCCTAGCAAAGGTGGTAGAGATGCTAAGACCTTGGCACCCAGAGGTACAGGTGGAGTTTGGGGTAGAGGGCTTTACAGCTGCCAAGGTGTTAGTAGCAGCTACAGATGAGAGGGCAGCAGAGGATGGTGGCTGGGAGTGACAGACGTATTGGTTTTCTTTGCCTTGGAGCATACTTTATGGGTATGCCCCACCTCCCGGCACAGAGAGCACCTCACCTCCTCTGTGCTGTAGTAGATCGTGTGTGGGGCCCTTTCAGGTGGGATAATAAAAGAGCCCTCCATTTCATCCCTTCCCTGAGGCAGCTTCATGGTCACGTGGCCCTATAGTCCTGTGCCTGCACCCCAGGAGTATCAGAGTGATGGGAGAGCAAACCTCCCCCAGGGTGCGCAGGTGACCCATTGTTACTGCCTCAGGAATATAGGGTGGCACATTTGATAGCACCAGCTTGGTTCTGGGGACCTCCACCATTATGCCCTTTACAATTGTGTATGTGTGGCGGCCAGCATTTGGAGGAAAACTACTATTTTTCCGTACATCCTGCCAGCCACCACCACATTGGGCAGTGCCATGACATGGTCCTCGATAGTTGCCCCTCCCAATGCTGGACACCTTACCCCATGCCTCCGGGTTAGCCCGTGGAAGGGGTAGATGACATACCTATAGTGCCTGAATGTAAACCGATGTGATATCTCAGATCGAATGTCAGCATATAAAAAATAATAAATAAACATATTGTATTGGGTAATGGACTCTACTGCCTGATCCTGGCTGTTGTCCTCATCCTACATCCCCCCCACCAACAGAGCCCCCAGCTGTTGCGCCTGACACCACAGCTGCATAGGATCTTGTTTGTGGTGGTTTGACAGCAGCAGAAGTGGATGCAGTGACTTGGGCTCTGAGCGTTATCTTTATTGTGCCCTGCTGCCGCCTGAGGTGTTTTAGTAATTTCCGCAGCAGCAGGGACCCCACTTGTCTCTCTGGCCGGCAACGCAGCCACCTCTGAGGTGGAAGGAAGGGCTCTGTCAGCCAGAATGGCTGCCTCAGTGCTGAAAGGATCGGAGGCAGGAATGGTGTTTTCTGTGGCTGGCGTAGTAGGCACTAAAGGGGCCTTGCCCCAGCAGATACCAGTGCTGGGACAGGAGTATTGTGCCCAGCGGCAGCAGAAGTGTCATTATTAGCTGTTGCTGGGTGAGATGCTGCATTTTGAGGGGGTGCAGTGATAGGAGGTGCTGAGGGTGCAGCTGTAGCTGATGTTGCTGCTGCTGTAGCTTTTGGGGTGCCAGCCAGAAAGTCACAGATGTTCTTCTTTGGTATTGACTTCCAGCTGACACCTTCCCCCCCCCCCTCCCCCAGTTTTCTTAGAGCCTGCTTGAGGCTGCTTATTCCCCATTGCCCAGGCTGTTCTTTCTAGCGAGGTATAGGCAATGGGGACTGGGATTGAAGCAGCCTCTACTGAAAATAAAAGAGAGGTGAAGGATTGCTTAAAGAGTGACTTTTTTTATTTTATTATGTTTTTGTATTTTTAATAATTGTGCAAAAATAAAATAACTGTGAAGTTTGTAATGAATCTGTGCTCCAAAATTAAAAAAAAGAGAGTGCACAGGGAAGTGAGAACCATTTAAAAAAAAAAATGGAAATAAAACTTACTTAGAAAAGAAGGCTCTTTGGCTGCTCCGGGAAGGCCTGCAGCAGGAGTCTGATGAGAGCTCAGCCGGGCTACAGAGCTCGTGGCCCTGCTGAGTAGCTGAGCCCTCCCAGAGCTCCAGGATCCTCAGGGATTAAATAAAGAAAATAAAAAGGTAAGAGCTTGCTGCTCTTTTAACTTATAAAACTAAAATAAAAGTAAAGAGAGGCAATTGTTGGGGGAAGGGTTGAAATTAAATAACTAAATCAAACAGAACAGTTGAAATAAAACTCTTCCTCCAGCTTCAATGGGAGGCTGAAGGAAAGAGCACAACAGAACTTAAAACTGTGAAGCAAATAAGAAAGGAAATGTGCTTTCAAACTAACCCTGCCTAAACCAAAACTCACCCTAAAACTAAAGCCCTCAAAAACTGTCCCTGCCTAACTGAAACCTCACCCTAAAACAAAGAAAAGTGTGTGTGTAAGTGAATGAGGGAAGGGGAGAGAGGCTGCAGTCAGTATAGAGGAGAAGCTGCCTTCCCCTCAAACAAACAAATCAAATAAAAGTCTAACTAAATGAAATAAACTCTAAATAAAACTGAAGACTGATGCCTTAATACAAACTTAACTAAAATATATCAAAATTATAAAGCTAAGTACATTAAAATATACGAAACTAAAGGTTTTGAAATTTCTGCTGCAGGAGCACGAGCTGCACGCAGCCTCTCTTGAGGAGGTAAAACCAGAACTGGATCAGCCTGCCCCAGGTGCTTCTGGGCCATCTGCTAATGCTTTCTTCTACTTTGTAGGGATGTTCGGAACAAAAAATGTGTTTTGATTCAGTTTGTTGGGACCCATATACATTTATATTCCATACTTTTTTGCCCAAGGTCACAAGGGGCCATAGCAGGACTCAAACCCTGGTCTCCAGCCCACTGCTCTACTCACAAGCCTCTAACCACTAGGCTACTAACCACTCTTCTACTAGGTGCTAGCCACTAGGCTACTCCTCCAAAAAACAAAAAAAAAAAGTGTTTATTTGTTTCATTAATTTCATTCACTTTCCATTAAAACCTTTGGGGGAATTATTACAGCCTATAATTGGCTCTAGAATAGTGATTCATTTTTATCAGTTCTAATGAAACTTGTGAGAAGAAATCATCAGAAGGAGGAAAAAACTGCAAGGTATTCAGAGAATGGCAAAGTGGCATCAAAAGTGGCTGAAATAATAGCGTAAGGCTCCACAAAGAGGTACAAGGCTTACGGGATTGGCAGGAGGTCTCTAATGCAACGTAAGTGAAGCAGAGAAGCAGTAAGAGGAGGAAGAACACCTCAAGGATTAGAAAGGGGGTGGCTGCCCAGCAATAGTGTCATGAAGAGTTGATGGCATCACAAGAGGCAAAGTGGCACCAAAAGTGGCATCAGGACCCTAAGGCGCCATGAAGGGGGAACGACGCAGAAAACGTGGCAGAAAGAATCCCAAGGCACAGATAAAGGGACCGAGAATCATAAAGATTGGTATCAAGAATTCAAAAGCATGGAAGAGGTGCACAGCAGCCCCCCAGATTGGTAAGAAGGCCTCAAAGTGTATGAGCTGGAGGATGCCAAGAAGGTACAGAGGCAGAAAGACGTTAAGAACAGCAAGATGTAAAATCTGCACAGGGCAGCAAAGCTGAGTGGCACAAGAATCCAAAAGTGTAGGATGAGGGGCATAGCATAAAGGCAGAGTGGCATCGGAGACGGCAGTCATTCTGTTGGAGCATGCAGACAACCATAGAGAGGGATGGCTCTTCCTGTCAAAGTATGGCTGCATCTGGATGATCCATCAGTCCAGTTGATTATGTTTGTGCCACGGAGTAAGCCATGCATTTCATAAGTAGGTAGGTATCCAAGAGCGCAGTACAGTGGAACTGCGAGAGGGCCATGAAATCAGTTACGGTTCATGGAGTGTGTTATGTCCATCGGTCACGGCCGCCCGCGGCCGGCACAACTCACCTCATGTCTGGCTTGGCCCTTTACTCCCGCTGCTCTTGCGGCCGCAGCCAGTCACTGCCGCTGCGTTCCTCCAGGATATCTGTGCTCCACGTGGCAGCTGGGATGCCGCTGACCAGCGTTCTGACCCTGGGCCTCTCTAGGCATGCGCGGCGCCATCTCTCCTTCCTTTAAAGGGCCAATGGCTGGAACTTCAGGCTCGTCCCAGACTGATGATATCACTGGCCCAGGATATTTAAGGACTACCTCTTTCCACCACTAGCTGACTTGGCAATGAGTTTCCTGCTTCCTAGCTGGTGCTTGCTCCAGTACTCCAGACCTCTTGTTCCTGCTCTATGGATCCCTGCTCTTCTCGTCAGTATCCTGTTACTGCGGTCCTGCTCCTCGGGGCCTTGCTCTACACTTCTACATCTGAGATCCTGCCTCACTGCTCCCGCTCCTCGGGCCCTCCTTAGCATTGGTTCAGATGGTTGGTGTTTCATTGGATGGAGTTGGTGATTCTTCTTTTGTGTGGAGATTGGGAGATATGAGTTTGGTGGTCTTCTCAGAGAAGAAACGGGCAAGTTCATCACAGGTCTTTGCGTTGCTGTCTGAAGATGGGGTGAGGTGGCTGGGTTGCGTCAGTTTGGCGACGAATTCAAATAGTGCTCTGGGGTTGTGTTGGTGCTGATGAATTTTTTTCCGTAGAATTCATGTTTGGCATTGTCGGTGTCAGTTCTGTAAATGTAGAGGAGTGTTCTGTATCTGTCGAGGTGAGGAGGACTGGGACTTCTTCTCCAGGTTTTTTCAGCTTGACGGAGGAGTCTTTTGGTATTTTTCAGTTCAGGGGTGTACCATGGAGTTTTGTGGGAGTTGCTGTTGGGGATAGTTTTGGATATGATGGGGCATTTGGTTTTGGAGATTTCTGCGTTGATGTCTATCCAGGAGTTGATGGCGGTCTTTGGATCTTTGAGGTCTAGAGTGGTTAGGGCGCTGGGGAGGTATTCAGCAATGGCATCGCTGGGGCATGGTTTGGGGAAGCGGATATATTTTTTGGATTCGCTTGGTGTGGGCTGGTGGGTTTTGAAGAGTAGTGAGGCCTGGATGAGTTTGTGGTCAGACCAAGGAATGCTGGTGGTGGTGGGTGGTCTGTTGGTAGTTGAGATTTTGCTGTTGATGAAAATCAAGTCGAGGGTGTGTCCTGAATTGATGTAGTTTTACTGGTCCTTAATTGCAACTCTGTATTCATGGATCAGCAGAATATGCTATCTGTATGCCCATCTGACACCCAGATAGTAATTTTTCTTTTTAGAAAGAACCTGAATAGATTTTTGAAACAGGGGTTTCTTTTTTGTTTTCACTTCTTGGAGATAAGGGATACACCTGAGTTTAACTGTTCCTAAAAAATAATGATTAGCAGGCTGTGCACTGCCAGTGCAAGATGCTAATGAGCAAGGACCTGTGACCATAATTCATCACAGGATGGAGAGACATCCAAATAACTGCGCAAGTGGAGCTTTTGTTATGCAGGCTATGCTTGCAGTAAACTTGACATTAAATAATCAATGAGGTGGCCTATACATTCTGACGAGGAGGTGTACTTTGAAGTCAGAATAGGCTAACCATGTATACAACTACCAGAATGGAGATTGCAATGGATGACAGAAGTTACTGAGACCAATCACCACAGATACTCCTGGAAGACTGGACGAATGCTTTGCTAAGAATTTTAAATTGGCCAAACTTCTGGGTCAAGTAAACTCCAGGTGCACTTGAGTTTGATGGGGCTTAAGTATTATTGATGTGGGTCATCTGACCAATTGCACAGAGTGTGTGGTGTCTAATGATCTGAAGTCAGTGAAACAATGTGACAAGGCGAAAGCAAAAGCCAGAAGAATGCTGGGCTGCATTAAGAGAGGAATATCGAGTAAGAAAAGGGAAGTGATTATCCCCTTGTACAGGTCCTTGGTGAGGCCTTAGCTGGAGTACTGTGTTCAGTTCTGGAGACCGTATCTCCAGAGACAGAGACAAGATGGAAGCGGTCCAGAGAAGGGCGACCAGAAAGATGGAGGGTCTTCATCAAATGACTTATGAGGAGAAATTGAAGAATCTAAATATGTACACCCTGGAAGAAAGGAGGAGCAGGGGTGATATGATTCAAACTTTCAGATACTTGAAAGGTTTTAACGATCCAAAGACAACGACAAACCTTTTCTGTCGGAAAAAAATCAGCAGAACCAGGGGTCACGAGTTGAAGCTCCAAGGAGGAAGACTCAGAACCAATGTCAGGAAGTATTTCTTCACGGAGAGGGTGGTGGATGCCTGGAATGCCCTTCCGGAGGAAGTGGTGAAGACCAGAACTGTGAAGGACTTCAAAGGGGCGTGGGATAAACACTGTGGATCCATCAAGTCTAGAGGACGTGAATGAAGAGTGAGTAGCTCACGGGAGTGACGGCTACTGCCTGGAGATTATGCCCTTATTCAATGAACATGCGCACGGTTAGTGCGACTCCAGCATTGCTCTGGGCTTCAGCGGCAGGAGGAAGTGTGGAAAAAAAGGATTTGCATTCACGAAAAGCAGGGAATGGCTTGCTTGTCACGGCGGTTGCTGCCCCAAACTAAATAGGCCAGATACTTTACTTTCAATGCATATCCAGCATAGCTCTCTGCTTCAACGGCAGGGGAGAAGTCTGATACTTCACGCATATCCAACATAGCTCTCTGCTTCTACAGCAGGGGAGGAAGTCTGATACTTCACGCATATCCAGCATAGCTCTCTGCTTCCACGGCAGGGGAGGAAGTCTGATACTTCACGCATATCCAGCATAGCTCTCTGCTTCTACAGCAGGGGAGGAAGTCTGATACTTCACACATATCCAGCATAGCTCTCTGCTTCAACTGCAGGGGGAAAGTAGAAAGGTGGATCTATATACAGACAATAACCAACAAGGACTGAGTTACATAGTCTGGGTAAACAAAGGCATGGGTGTAGCTTGCTTATTGTGGCGGTTACTATCCCTAACTATGGTAGATATTCACTTGGATGCAGTTCCAACACTGCTCTCTACATTAATGGTGCGGGTGGAGGGGAAATGGAACCAAAAGGTTACTAAGAGCCAAGAGTGACAGATAAGTATGAGAGAAATAAAAAAAAAAAAAAAGTGCATAGCTTGCTGGGCAGACTGGATGGACCGTTTGGTCTTCTTCTGCCGTTGTTTCTATGTTTCTATAAGTGTGCATTGGTGTAATGGAATTTGTTTTCCCTCTTCAGTGAAGGTATTTTGTATGTTGCAGACTGAGTTATTGGATGTAGAAATTCTTAGGAGATAGCTGGAGAAAACCATACAGAGAGAGAGATAGAGATTAAGAGAGACTAGTACTCAGAAACAGATAGGGGCGGATTTTCAGAGCCCTGCGCGCCGGTAAGCCTATTTTACATAGGCCTACCGGCGCGCGCAGAGCCCCGGGACTCACGTAAGTCCCGGGGTTTTCGGAGGGGGCGTGTCGGGGGGCGGGCCCGAACCGCGCGGCGTTTTCGGGGCGTGTCGGGAGCGTTCCGGGGGCGGGCCCGGGGGCGTGGCTACGGCCCGGGGGCGTGGCCGCGCCCTCCGGACCCGCCCCCAGGTCGCGTCCCGGCGCGCAGGAGGCCCGCTGACGCGCGGGGATTTACGCCTCCCTCCGGGAGGCGTAAATCCCCCGACAAAGGTAAGGGGGGGGTTTAGACAGGGCCGGGCGGGTGGGTTAGGTAGGGGAAGGGAGGGGAAGGTGAGGGGAGGGCAAAGGAAAGTTCCCTCCGAGGCCGCTCCGATTTCGGAGCGGCCTTGGAGGGAACGGGGGTAGGCTGCACGGCTCGGCGCGCGCCGGCTATACGAAATCGATAGCCTTGCGCGCGCCGATCCAGGATTTTAGCGGATACGCGCGGCTCCGCGCGTATCTACTAAAATCCAGCGTACTTTTGTTTGCGCCTGGAGCGCAAACAAAAGTAGGCTATTCGCGCTCGTTTTAAAATCCGCCCCAAAATGTTAAAGTTTGGACTTTTGGTTAGAAATGCCCTGTTATTATGATACTTCTCATTATGCTTTTTAGTATTTTTCTCTGACATTTTGGAGAACTGAATGTAATAGTGTATAATTTTGTGTGTAAATAATAACATAAGATATGCCATACTGGATCAGATCAAGGGTCCATCAAGCCCAGCAGCCTGTTTCCAACAGCAGCTGATCCAAGTCACAAGTACCTGGCAAGTACCCAAACATTAAATAGATCTCAAGCTACTATTGCTTATTAATTAAGAGCACTTTATTTTTTTTTCCTCTAGCTAATTATCCAAACATTTTTAAACCCAGTTACACTAACTTCCTCTGGCAATGAATTCCAGAGCTTTACTATGCACTTAGTGAACAATAATTTTCTTCAATTTGAGCTACTTGCTAACTTCATGGAGTGCCCCCCCTAGTCCTTCTATTATCTGAGAGAGTAAAAAGCTGATTTACATTAACTTATTTAAGTCCTTTCATGATTTTGTAGACCTCTATTATATCCCCCCTCAGTCTCTTATCCAAGCTGAACAGTCCTAACTTCTTTAGCCTTTCCTCATAAGGGAGCCGTTTAATGACCCTTATCATTTTGGTCACCTTTCTCTGCACTTTCTACAGTACAACTATATCTTTTTTGAGATGCGGCGACCAGAATTGCACACAATATTCAAGGTGCGGTCTCACCATGGAATGATACAGAGGCATTATGACATCCTCTGCTTTATTTGCCATTCCCTTCCAAATAATTCCTAACATTGGGGTAGATTTACAAAAAATGTGCGTTCGCGTACTTTTGTTGGCGCACCAGTCGCAAACAAAAGTACGCTGGATTTTAGTAGATACGCGCGTAGCCGCGCGTATCTGCTAAAATCCAGGATCGGCGCGCGCAAGGCTGCCGATTTTGTGCAGCCGGTGTGCGCCGAGCCGCGCAGCCTGCCTCCATTCCCTCCGAGGCCGCTCCGAAATCGGAGCGGCCTCGGAGGGAACTCGCTTTCGCCCTCCCCTCACCTTCCCCTCCCTTCCTCTATCTAACCCACCCCCCCGGCCCTATCTAAACCCCCCCTACCTTTGTCCGGGGATTTACGCCTCCTGGAGGGAGAAGTAAATCCCCGCACGCCAGCGGGCCGCTGGCGCGCCGAGACGCAACCCAGGGGCGGTTCTGGAGGGCGTGGCCATGCCCCCGGACCGCCCCGGGCCGAAACCACGCCCCCGGGCCCGCCCCGAAACGCTGTGTCCCGCCCCCAAAACGCCGCGCCGATCGGCCCCGCCCCCGACACGCCCCCCTTGAAAAACCCCGGGACTTTCGCGAGTCCCGGGGCTCTGCGCGCGCCGGCAGGCCTATGGAAAATAGGCGCGCCAGCGCACAGGGCCCTGCTCGCGTAAATCCGGGCGGATTTACATGAGCAGGGCTCTTAAAATCCGCCCCACTCTGTTTGCTTCTTTGACCACTACAGCACACTGAGCCAATGAGTTCCACCACTGTGACCCCTAGATCTCTTTCCTGTGTGGTAACTCCTAAGATAGAACCTAACATTGTGTAACTTCCGCAAGGGTTATTTTTCCCTATATGCATCACCTTGCACTTGTCCACATTAAATTTAATCTGCCATTTGAATGCCCAATCTTCCAGTCTCACAAGGTCCTCCTGCAATTTATCACAATCCGCTTGAGATTTAACTACTCTGCATAATTTTGTATCATCCCCAAATTTGATCACCTCACTCATTGTACCCCTTTCCAGATCATTTATAAACATATTAAAAAGCACCAATCCAAGTACAGATCCCTGAGGCACTCTACTGTTTACCTTTTTCCACTATGAAAACAGACCATTTAATCCTACTCTTTGTTTCCTGTCTTTTAACCAATTTGTAATCCACAAAAGGGCATCACCTACTATCCCATGACCTTTTAGTTTTCTTAGAAACCTCTCATTCGGGACTTCATTGAACACGTTCTGAAAATCCAAATACACCACATCTACTGGTTCATCTTTGTCCACATGTTTATTCACCACTTCAAAAAAAAAAGAAGTAGATTTGTGAGGCAAGACTTCCCTTAGGTAAATCCATGCTGGCTGTATCCCATTAAACTATGTCTATCTAAATGTGATTTTATTCTTTATAACAATTTCCATGAATTTTCCCTGCACTGAAGTCAGACTCACTGCTCCATAATTTCCCAGATCACCCCTAGATCCCTTTTTAAATATTAGGGTTATACTGGCCACCTTCCAGTCTTCAGGTACAATGGATCATTAGAGCATACCAAGCAAAGGCAGGACACCGTGTGTACATCCTGACAGCTACTTAGGGCTGTGGGCACAGGACTCACGTGCTATAATACAAAGAGGAGTACAGAGGGAGAGGGCAAGGAAGGGAGGAGGTGTATAGGGCTGGGAAGGGAGGGGGGAAAGGAGAAATAATTGATACCTAAGCGGGTGAGATCAAGTAAACAGTAGAATAAAATGAACCTCAAATGGGAGGACTATGTGGAGAGGACCTTCCATGGGGAGAGCCCTCAGGGGGTCATAATTTAGTGTTATGAAAAATAATAAAAGGGTGAGAACCAGACTAAAAGCTAAGGAGGAAAGGATCACATGCAAAATAAATTGTGAGACTTACACTTGAAGCTTTCTGAAATAGGCTTACGATGCAGGTGCCGGTGTTTATCCAACGTCAGAAAGACTTGTAAATGTACAGCGTTTGTCCGTGGGGACTGACCCGTCACAGAGTTCACTTTACCTCTGAAACAAGGAAACAAGAGCCAAATCCCTCACAGGCATAGAGATTTGCAAAAAACTGGTGAAAGAAGCACAAGGGTGAGCCGAGACTGCCATGCAGGACTGCGGCATACAGAGCGAAAGGGAGTGTTTTTAATACATTCACAATATTATGTTTTATAATCAATGGATAGGTATTTAAAGAGGACATTTTAACATAAACAGTGACTAAAAAGGATGTGCTTATGTTTGGTATTAATCAAGTTGACTTAGAAAATAGCCACTGCTATTACTGGCATCAGTAGCATGGGATAGACTTAGTTTTTGGGTACTTGCCAGGTTCTTATGGCCTGGATTGGCCTCTGTTGGAAACAGGAAGCTGGGCTTGATGGACCCTTGGTCTGACCCAGTATGGCATGTTCTTATGTTCTTAGTATAGTGAAAGCGATAGGTGCCGGGAGCCTTGTGAATACCTTTACAAACGAGAGGATGATATCCTTAAGGTGGACGAGTATCAGTGATTCATACTGTCAAAGAGGAATAGGTAAATTAAGATTAGAAATAAGCCGCTTTCAAAAGATAGAATGCAGGATAAGAAAGGAGGAAAACTTACTAAAAAGAAGCTATACTCCGGCAGCGTTTCTTGCAGTGAGCTGTATACCCAAGAAGTCTGTGTTCTAGGACTACCTACAAAGGAAGAAGTGCACCAAAAGGACAAGCACGTGATTATGATGAGTCAATCCAAAGTAAGAGATGGGACTGAATATTTTAAAAATAATATAAAAAGGAAGTGAGTGTAATAATGCTCATCGGACTGACACGGGGAAGGAAAGACAGGGAAAACTGGGGGGGGGGGGGGGAGAAGAAAGGAAGGAGAAAGAGGAGGGGAGAAAAAAAGAAAAAAAACAATGGAAGGAAGGGAGGGGAGGAGAAGGGAAGGAAGGGAGGGGAGGGGAGGGAGGAAAAGGGCAGGAAAGATCCACTAAACAAAGTCTTTAAAAATTGACTCATACTATATAAGGTTTAAACGTACAAGGGAGGACCCAATGATGATAATATTAATAATATGTGATTGGGGAGTGGGGAGTGGGTGAAGACCCATTAAAAGAAAGAAAACCATTCAATTTCCCAATTCAGACCTTCGGGGGTTAAAGAGTTTAGTTCAAAAATCCAGCATTATTCTTTATGAACTAGGATTGCAGAATAATCACCACCATGTTCAGATCATTGTGGCTGTTCAAGCAAAAAGAATTTAAACGACATACCATCGTGTTTGTGGGACAGCCAGTGAGCGAACAATGGAGCTTCAAGACAATCAGACTTAAGACAGGACTGGTGTTCAATTATTCTTGCTCGAATCTGGTGGGTGGTTTTACCCATGTATATCAGTGGGCACAGGCACAAAATCATGTAGATTACACCACTGGATGCACAAGAAGTGTGGTCCTTCAGAGTATATTGTCTTAGCGTGATCAGATGTGTAAAATGCTGGATAGTTAAAGAATGAATGCATACAGAGCAATGAATGCATGGGGAGTGACCCCCTATTAGAGGAGCTTTGAGCTTGGGGTTGTGGCTTAAGTTCTGAGGATACCAACATATCTCTGAGGTTTCTTCCATGTGTTAAGGAAAACTGGGGTTGCACTTGAAATATAGGATGGGGTGAAAGTCTTCTCCAGTGGTCCTTGATGATAGAAATAACCTTGCTGCTATAGGATGAAAAAGGGTGTATGCAAGTAATTTGAGAGTCTATGTCTTTGTTGCATTGTATGAACTCTCTTAAAAGCTTTCATGATGACTCGTGATGGATAGCCATGATCACGGAAGTGTGTAGACATTATCTTGGCTTGAGGACAAAGTCTTATCTGGAAGAACAGATTCTGCGGAGTAGGAAAAATTGCCCCACTGGAATATTGTTACATAGTGGACAAAAGTGGAGGCTGGTGTAATGGAGGAGTGTATTACGGTCGGTGAGATTCTGGTACAAGAACGTAATGAAATAGGAAGTACCGATGCTAACTAAAATATCCAAAAATGGAATCTGAGACCAATGCAGTTGATAGTTAAATGTAAGATGAGTGTTATGAGTATTGAGCCAGTCAAAGAACAGGAAGAACTGAATCTCAGTACCAGTCAGTACATATCAGAAAGACATCGTCAACGTACCAAAGCCAAACAAGAAACAATGCTTAAAAGGAGAGGTGCAAATATGGTCAAATTCAAATTGAGAAACATACAGGCAGGCAATGGATGGGGCAACAGTGGCACCCATCGCTGTGCCCTTAATTTGCTGAAAAACATCACCCAAAAAGGAGAAATAATTTTGAGTCAGGGCTAATCTTGTCAGGGATACTAGGAACAAGGAGAAAATGTGTTCGTTAGTTTGCCGTTGAGCCAAGGTTGATTCCACAACTGCTACTGCTTCAGCCTGAGGAATGTTTTAATATAGGGAGACTATATCTAGAGAAACCAACAGAAAAGGTCAGGATGGGAATGGGAAGGCATCTAATAAAGAAATAAAGTGACCCAAATCATAAATGTAAGAAGGTGCCAGAGCTACAAATGGACATAAAAACAGATCTACAAACTTTGAGAGGGGTTCCAGGATGGAGCCGATTTCTGCTACTATCGGTCAGCCTGGAGAGCATTCAAGGGACTTATATACTTTAGGCAGAGTGTAAAATGTAGGGACAATAGGAAATTTTTCAATAAGGAAGTCAGCCTCCTTATTTGTAAGGAATTGGCTGTCCAACCCATAGTGTACGAGTTCAGAAATCAACATGTGCAAATGAGGTATGGGATCTTCCGGTAGAGGTTTGTAATAAGTACGATCTGAAAGCTGTCACCTGACTGTTACACCAGGAGGTGGACCCTTGGCCTAGTGCAGGATTGGTAGGCTCCCTGGTCGGACCCAGAGATCGCCTGCACCAGGAGGCGGAGCACAAGAGGAGACAGAGGCTAGCTGGAGCTTCACCAATAGCAACCCGGGGTTCCCTCAGGTTGAGCCCTTGGTTACCCGGGCCACCTGTTCTTAGGTGGGCCTCGCAGGATCTCCTTGAGAGAAAGTTCAGAGGTGTGCCCACCACGATCAAGGGTGCGCGGTCGATGTTCAGGCTAGAAGTCCGGGGTGCCAGAGAAGGCCAGAAAAGAGTCTCTGAATGTATGGCAAGGATCAAGGCCAGAGTCAAGGTAGCATAGTCAGCCAAAGCAGGGGTCAATACCAGTGGTCAGTCCGTGGGTAGTCAGCCAAAGCAGGGGTTAGGTTCCAGGCAGCAGACAGGCGTGGTCAGTGGTCAGGCAGAGGTCCGTTCCAGGCAGCGTGCAGACGTGGTCGAGGAAACAGGCAAAGGTCAAATCCAGGCGGCGATCAACGTAGTCAAGAACAGGCAGAAGTCAGTACCGAGAAGACAGTCCAAGAGGAACTACCTGGGGAGATGAAGAAACAGGAGGACGTAGGAACAGATGGACACTGGAACAGGAGGACGCTGGAACAGGACTGGAATGAGACGGGAACAAGGCTGGAACAAGACACTGGAAAACGCAGAGGCAAACTAGAGATCACAGCGTGATCGACCCGATTGCCAAGGCGAGGAAGTGCAGGCAGGCACTTCCTTTTAAGCAGCATTCAATTGGGGCGCGCTGCGGAGCTGGTATCCGCCCCTAGCCCTTTAAGGAGCCAGGAAGTCTGCGCACGCGCGCCTGGGGGCAGGGCCGACGCCACAGAGGACACCGAGCCCCACTGTAAGCCTGGCTGGAAGTGGAAGGCCCGGCGACCACTGCTGCGGGATGCCGAGGCCTGGCTGAGCTTGCTGATGAAGCAGAGGAGGATGGCCTGGGACCCATGGAGATCTTGGAGATGTGAGCAGGCCCGGGCATGGGCTGAGCGCGGACGGTACGTGCAACAGTACCCCCCCTTCTAGGCCTCCCCCTCCTTGGGCGAGGCTTGTCTGGGTGCGCCCTATGGAAGGCCCATAGGAGATCCTTGACAAGGATGTTTTGTGAGGGCTCCCAGGAGTTTTCTTCGGCCCCATACCCTTCCCAAGCGAGGAGATATTCTCAGCGGCCTCGACGCCAACGGATGTCGAGGACCTCTCTTACCTGGAGGGTGTTGTCGGGTTCTGTGGAGACCTGTGGAGGAGGAGGATCTCTGCGAGAAGGCCAGGAGAGCATGAGTGGTTTTAATAAGGAGACGTGAAAGGTATTATGGATACCCATGGATCGCGGCAACTGGAGTTGGTAAGTTACTGCTCTGACACGGCGGAGGATTGGGAATGGCCCAATATACTTCGGTGCTAGGCGATGGGAAGGAAGTCGCAGTCTGATGTTTTTGGTACTTAACCACATCTTTTGGCCAGGTCGGAAGAGTGGGGCTGACCGCCGATGAGCGTCAGCAACTTTTTTGGAATGTTCAGCAGCTTGGGTCAGACGCTCCTTTACTTGGTTCATATGTTGCAGATGGTCTGTGCAGTGAACTGCACTGCTGGCGAAGGCACGGAGAGGGGTACAGGCAAGAGTAGTTGTGGTTGACGTCCAAACACCACCAAAAATGGAGAGATGTCAGTGGCAGCAACAATGTGCGTGTTGTGTGACAAATCGGCCCATGGTAGTAAGTCGGCCCAGTTGTCCTGTAGGTCATTTACATAGAACCTTAGGAACGTTTTCAGGGATTCGATTAGTTCTTTCTGCTTGGCTTTTAGCCTGAGGGTGGTAGGCCGATGTGAAACTCAGAGTGATGTCGAATTTCAGGCATAAAGATCGCCAGTATTTCGCAGCGAACTGTGGCCCTCGGTCCTACACTATTTCTTTGGGGAGGCCATGCAGGCGGAAGATGTGCCTCAGGAACAGTTTGGCAAGTTTGGGAGCTGATGGAAGACTCCGCAGTTTGGGAGCCGATGAAAGACTTCTTAGAGAAGCAGTCAATGATGACCCAGATGATGGTGTTATCTTGAGACGGAGGCAGGTCGGTGATAAAATCGGTTGATATGCTGGACCAGGGTTCGGTGGGTGCTGGAAGTGGTTGTAGAAGTCCCTATGGCCAACCCGTAGAAGCTTTTGTTGTGCACATACAGACATGAGTCAACGTAATTACGGGAATCTGTTACCATGCTGGGCCACCAGTTTAAGATGTCCGGCTAGCTTTGAGTCATGGGCCCAGCGGAGTACACGTTCACATAGTCGGCATGGAACAACCGTCTTTCCAGTGGGTACTGTGGTGGTAACAGCAAGAGACACACAGACTAGGAGTTCACGGTCTCCAATTGTGTAATTTTGCTCCACAGGTGAAAATTTGTGGGAATAGGAAGAGCACGGTACCAATGTACCTTTGGATGAGTACTGACTCAACACCGCCCCGGCTCCGATGGCGGATGCGTCGACTTCAACGACAAATGGACAGTTTGGGTTGGGATGTCGTAAACAGGGACCAGAACAAAAAGCTTCTTTTAATGCATGGAATGCAGCTTGAGCCTTGGGACTCCAAACCCAGAGATTGGTTCCCTTCTTGCTCATCGCAGTGAGCGGAACAGCTAATGTGGAATAGTTGGCGATAAAGCTCCTATAGTAATTCGTGAATCCAAGGAATATTTGTAAGGCATGGAGGCCTACTGGCTGGGGCCAGTCATGAATCCCTTGAAGCTTTTCAGGATCTATTGTAAATCCTTGATCGGAAATGATATATCCCAGGAAGGGCAGACGATTTTGCTCAAAGATGCATTTCTCTAGTTTCGCATAGAGGTGATTCTCTCTGAGGCGTTGAAGAACAGTTCTGACATGGGAGCGATGGGATTTCAGGTCTTTTGAGAATATCAAGATGACATCTAGTGTTGAGATCGTGGACCCTTTCTCCGTGACATTATGAAGATAGTCTCAAAGGTGGAGCCCCTGAGAAATTGCCAGCGGAAGGTGGTGCAAGCAAGAAAACCAAACAAAATATTAGTTCCTACCAGTCCACGTTCCTCTGGAATTCTGTCTTTGGAAGTTGGATCGTCTGTGAAAGGTAGTTGAATCGTGAAAAGTACTGGATCAGAACAAAGCCGGAACAAGCTGAAGCTGGAACAGTACAGAGCTGGAACAAGTTGAAGCTGGAACAAGCTGAAGCTGGATCAAGATGAAGCTGGAACACGCTGACGCTAGATCTGGACGAAGCTGGAACAAACTGACGCTGGATCTGGACGAAGCTGAAACAAGCTGACGCTGGATCTGGATGAAGCTGGAACAAGCTGAAGCTGGATCTGGATGAAGCTGGAACAAGCTGAAGCTGGATCTGGATAAAGCTGGAACAAGCTGAAGCTGGATCAAGACGAAGTTGGAACAAGCTGACAGGCCTCAAGAATGAAGCTGGAACAGCCTGGCAGACCTCACTCACCCAAGACTCTTGCCAGGACAAAGAAATCCAAGACCGTTGCTGTTTAAAATCAGTTCCAAGGCTTCCAAATGAAAGTTCTTAGCCTTGAGCCCAGTAACTCAGCTGCTGCCGCTTTAAGATGTCCGATGACATCACTGACTCATGCACGCGCATTCTGAGGTGCCTGCACCGACGCTGCCAAAACGACCCGAGCAACGCGCTCGAGACCCAACCCCCGGAGAACGCCCCGGTGGACCCCCGACGCCGAGAACAGAGCGTCCAGACCTGCCGGAGCGAGTGGAAAGGCCCGGCCACCAGGTAGAAAGGCCCGGCCGCGGCAAAATACAGCCGGGTTTTCTAACATCTAGGTATACAACCTGCTAAAATGGCTCCTACCTTCCCAATACCTATACTACAACATAACCTTTCATCTATAGATAAATCTAACATACCATTCTTACCGTCTACAAAACAATCTAAACGACAGATCCTACATCGTAACCTTAAATCACTCACCCCAATTTTGATAACACCTATCACCCAACTCTTAGGCCTCACCCTATTCTCACTGTCATTATTCAATGCTCAATCTTTATCCAAGAAATCTCTAATCCTTAACGACTATCTCCTCGACATCAAACCTGATATATGTGCCATAACGGAAACATGGCTCAAACCCACGGACACAGCAATCATAAACCAACTTCCCACCTCAAACTATGACATCTTCTCCATCCCCCGTCTGAAAAAAAGAGGAGGAGGACTCCTACTTGCATCTAAAAAAGACCTCAGGCTCACCCTACACCCATTCACCTCAAAGTCTAAACTAGAAATTGGTTTCTTCACCTCGGAACAATTACAAATACTACTTGTCTACGCACCTCCAGGCTTCCTTGAGACGGACCCCTCCCCCCTAGTAGAAATAATCACAACCCTAATCAAACTGGACGCTCCAGCAATCATCCTAGGAGATTTTAATCTGCATGTGGACAATCCCACCCTCTCACCCAGTTGCGAATCCTTTCTCACAGCCCTCTCAGCCCTGGGTTTTAAACAGATAGTTAACAAACCCACACACAAAGCGGGACACACGCTGGATCTTATCTTTATTAATTCAAGCATCAAACACTCTTCGCGCCTCAAGAGCAAGAAGGTCCCCTGGTCTGATCACTCACTTATCTCAACTTCATTCTCATTGAAAAAATCCTCCACCCCCAAGGGGCCCTTACCATCCTTCCCTTACAGAAGATCCTGTTCTACAGAGGACCTTAGCTCACACCTAGCCTCCCAACTACCATCCATCGATCTTTCAAATCCGAACACAGCTCTCCGCTCTTGGAACGCCATCACTGATTCCATAGCTAACAAGCTATGCCCACTAGCAACCAAAAAACCATTGCCAAACGCATCCAAAAGGCAACCATGGTTTACAGAAGAACTAAGAAAGCTAAAGCAAAGTCTAAGACAGAAAGAGTGACTGGCGCAAATCCCCTAGCACCCATTCACGATCCATCTACAAAGCCTCACTCCACCAGTACAAGTCTACTACCTCTAAATGCAAAAGGGACTACTATGCATCCAAGATACATCACTTAATCTTCGACGCAAAAGCCCTCTTCGCCTATGTCTCCAATCTCACCAAAATCAACCCACAGGAGATTCCAAACAACCTAGCACAACCCAAAGCTGAAGAACTTGCTCTTCACTTTCACAATAAAGTCAACAGCCTTTTAATACAACTGCCCACAATCCCCACCAACCCCACTTTGTACCAGTCTCTTCAACAGTCATCCATCAATAACAATGGTCTGGAAACACTTGAACCCATCTCTATCTTAGAGTTACAAACTCTTTTAAGAAGAATGAAACCTTCCTCCCATCCTTTGGATACCATCCCCACCAAACTGCTCCTGGCTATCCCTGACTCCATCGCAAAATCTTTAACGGACATCATAAATTGCTCACTCACCCAAGGTCTATATCCTGACGACCTCAAATTGGCCTCCATCAAACCTCTACTTAAAAAACCCAACTTGGACCCCAAAGACCCTAACAATTTCCGACCCATCGCCAATCTCCCATTTATAGCCAAGATTCTAGAAAAAGTTGTCAACACTCAACTCTCCGACTACATTGAAGAAAATAAAATCCTATTCCCATCACAATACGGATTTCGCAAATCATTGAGCACAGAGTCCCTCCTCATCTCTATGTCTGATTTCATCTTAATGGGCCTTGACAAAGGCCAATCCTTCCTCCTGATTCTACTAGACCTATCAGCTGCCTTTGATACGGTCAACCATTACACTCTCATTTCCATTCTGGCTTCTATAGGCATCTCAAACACCGCACTCTCATGGTTTAAATCTTTTCTTTCCAACAGAGGCTTCAAGGTTAAGATACAGGACAAAGAATCTTCAAGAATGGACGCTCCCATAGGAGTCCCTCAGGGCTCCTCCCTGTCACCTACCCTCTTTAACATCTACCTCTTACCAATCTGCCAACTCCTCTCCAACCTCAACCTCAAACATTTCCTTTACGCTGACGACATCCAAATCGTGATACCCATTAAAGAGTCTTACACAAAAACACTGAATCACTGGGAAAACTGTCTCTTCGAAATTAAACGCCTCCTATCTAACCTAAACCTAGTACTAAACTCCTGTAAAACAGAACTACTATTCATCTCCTCAGATAACAACAACTCCATCTCTAATCTTCCAACCACCCCCACTACTACACATGTGAAAGATCTAGGAGTGTTAATAGACAACCGGATGAACCTTAAAGCTTCCATCAACAGAACCACCAAAGATTGTTTCTATAAACTTCAAGTTCTGAAAAGAATTAGACCACTCTTCCACACTCAAGATTTCAGAACCATCCTTCAAGCTGTCATTTTCTCTAAGATCGACTACTGTAACTCTATCCTTCTGGGCCTACCCTCCTCCTACACTAAACCCCTACAGATGTTACAAAACGCTACGGCAAGATTACTGACAAATTCCAGGAGGAAGGACCATATTACTCCAATCCTAAAAGATCTCCATTGGTTGCCGATTCATTTTAGAATCCTCTACAAATCTCTTTCCATAATACATAAAACCATTCATCAACACTCCCCACTCGACTTACAAATCCCTTTCCAAAAGTATAACTCCTCCAGACCAACCAGAGACGCACTCAGAGGATCCCTCCAAGTACCCCCAGCCAAAACTACTAAACACATCACTCTAAGAGATCGGGCCTTCTCAACAGCCGGCCCCCTTTTATGGAACTCCATCCCACCAGACCTCAGACAAGAACCCAGCCTCCCAATCTTCAGGAAAAGACTTAAGACCTGGCTGTTCAAAAAAGCATTCCCGGACACTGATTAACCCTTGCAGCCTGTTGAACTACCTCCCATTGTAAAAATGTCAATTTAATGTAAATATCTTTATCTAATGTTATCCTCTCCCTTTCTTCTCTACTCCCAGTTCTAGTACCTTGTTATTTGTAACTGCTTCCTCCTCACTAATAGGTTACTCATTTGTTCTTTGTACACCCCTGTTCTATGTAAACCGGCATGATGTGATTGTATCATGAATGCCGGTATATAAGAATTTTAAATAAGAATTTTTAAATAAAGTAGATCTCGGAGGATTTCATTCATCAGGCGTTGAAACACCACAGGGGCATTGCAAAGGCCGAAAGGCATCACTATGCACTCGTAGTGGCCATCCCTGGTGTTGAAAGCAGTCCTTCCATATGTCCTCAGACTGGATGCGTATGAGGTTGTACGCTCCTCGTAGATCAAGTTTCGTGAAGATCTGGGCCCCTTGCAGGCAGTCGAATAATTCACTGATGAGGGGTAACGGGTAGCGATCCTTGCGGGTGATGCCGTTCAGTCCCCGATAGTCGATACAAGGGCGTAGTCTTCCATCCTTCTTCTTGACAAAGAAGAAGCCCGCTCCTGCCAGAGAGTTAGAGGGTCTGATGAACTCTTTCTTGAGATTCTCTTTGATGTACTCGGACATCGCCTGGGTCTCCAGAGGTGAGAGTGGATAGGTTCTACCTTTGGGAGGTGTAGTGCCAGGCAGATGTTCGATAGGACAATTAAACTTTCGAAGTGGGGGCAGTGTGTCTGCCTTTTGTTTAGAAAAGACGTCTTCGAAGTCAGAGTACTGAGCCAGTAGGCCAGCGAGGGTTGTAGTCTTCAGGACGGTCACTTCTGGGGACACTTGTTTTAAGCAGTGTTTCTGGCATTGCGGGCCCCATTGGACCAGCTGGAGGGATTGCCAGCAAATTGGGGTCCATGAGTTTGGAGCCAAGGAAGTCCCAGTATAACTGGGTGTGTGGAGTGTTTCAAGATGTACAAGGATATTTTTTCCTCGTGGAGGGTTCCCACGGTGAGGCTGAAGGCCACCGTGCGATGCGTGAGGCATCTGGGAAGATGTTCCCCTTGGATAGATGCGATGTGAAGAGGCACCTCTAGGAGTTGCATGGGGATTTTCAAGAGGTTGATGATGTCATCCATGATGAAGCTGCCACTTGCTCCTGTGTCAATAAGAGCAGTGGTGGCGAAGGAACGGGATTCCATGGAGAGGAAAACTGGAAGTAACAGCTGGGGGCCGGTGACAGTAGCGCCCAAGCTCGGGACCCCCGCTGGGCTTAGGCCTTGAAGTTTTACGAATGGACGGGACAAGACTGCCTCAGGTGCCCGAAAGCACCACAGTAAAGGCAGAGGCCCTGCTTCTTGCGCCGAAGACGCTCTTCGGGAGACAGCTGCCCTCGGTTGACTTGCATAGGTTACTCAGTAGATGGAGGTGGTGCCAGTAGAGGGCAGGGATAGAAGTGGTGCCAGCAGGAGTCCGGGATGCTTTCACTTCATGGTGCTGTTGCCGGAGGCGATGGTCAATTTTCCCAGCGAGGGAAATCAGGTCCTCTAGAGACATAGGAATCTCACGGACAGCGAGTTTGTCTTTGAGAGTGGGAGATAGGCCTTCTAGATAGAGTGCCCGGAGGCAGTTCTCTTGCCATCCCAGTTCCGTGGCCAGTGTCCAGAACTCCATCGTAAACTCAGAGAGGGATCTTGAGTTTTGACAGAGGTGGATAAAGGTGATGACCCACAACCGCCTGACAACCAGGATCTTCAAAGGTCCACTTGAAGGCAGTAATGAACTGGGACAGTTAAGTGAGGATGGGGTCAGAATGCTCCCAAAGTGGAGAAGCCCATGCCATGGCCTTCCCCTCAAGGCGTGAGAGGATGAAGGTGATTTTTGTGGATTCCTTCAGGAATAAGGACGGCTGAAGGGCAAATTGCATGAATCACTGGTTGAGGAAGCCTTGGCAGAGCCGTGGATCCCCATTGAAATGAGGAGGAGCTAGAAGCGATAGCAGGGTAGAAGTCAGGCCTGTGGGATTAGTCACTACTACCTCCTGCGTTTGAGAGTGGAGTTCTTCTACCGAAGATGCTAGAGTCTCTAGAACTCATCGTTGCTCTTGGACAGTTGCGGCTAGACCCCGAAAGGTCCGTGAGGCGGGAGACTCCAACGAGTCCATGGCCTTGGCAACCTGTTGCGCTAGGAGGTGGACCCTTGGCCTAGTGCAGGATTGGTAGGCTCCCTGGTCAGACACAGAGAGCACCTGCCACCAGGAGGCGGAGCACAAGAGGAGACAGAGGCTAGCTGGAGCTTCACCAATAGCAACCCGGGGTTCCCTCAGGTTGAGCACTTGGTTACCCGGGCTGCCTGGTCTTAGGTGGCTCTCACAGCATCTCCTTGAGAGAAAGTTCAGAGGTGTGCCCACCACGATCAAGAGTGAACGGTCGATGTTCAGGCTAGAAGTCCGGGTTGCCAGAGAAGGCCAGAAAAGTGTCTCTGAATGTATGGTAATGATCAAGGTAGCGTAGTCAGCCAAAGCAGGGGTCAATACCAGTGGTCAGTCCATGGGTAGTCAGCCAAAGCAGGGGTCAGGTTCCAGGCAGCAGTCACATGTGATCAGTGGTCAGGCAGAGGTCAGTTCCAGGCAGCGTGCAGACGTGGTTGAGGAAACAGGCAAAGGTCAAATCAGGTGGCAATCAACGTAGTCAAGAACAGGCAGAGGTCAGTACCAAGAAGCAGTCCGAGAGGTACTACCTGGGGAGATGAAGGAACAGAAGGATGCTGGAACAGGACTGGAACGAGACGGGAACAGGACTGGAACAAGGCTGGAACAAGACACTGGAAAACGCAGGCAAACTACAAATCACAGCGTGATCGACCTGTTTGCCAAGGCGAGGAAGTGCAGGCAGGCACTTCCTATTAAACAGCGTTCAATCAGGGTGCACCGCGGAGCTGGGATCTGCTCCTGGCCCTTTAAGGAGTCAGGCGGTCTGCGCATGCATGCCTAGGGGTGGGGACAACGCCACAGAGGACGCCGAGCCCTGCTGTGAGGCCTGGCTGGAGGTGGAAGGCCCGGCGACCGCAGCCTTGGGATGCCGAGGTCTGGCTGAGCTCGTTGCTGAAGCAGGGGAGGATGACCCGGGACCCGTGGAGGTCTTGCAGAGGTAAGCAGGCCTGGGCATGGGCCGAGCGCGGACGGGACGCGCAACACTGACTTCAGCTATATAACCATTGCGATTTTGAATGACGATGCTCCATCCTTTATCAGCTGGTTTAATGATTATGGTATGGTCAGAATATATGGAGGAAAGTGCTTCACATTCCAGGCATGAGATATTTTGGTACTTACTTACAAAACACTTTTCATAAGGTCATGTAGGACAAGCTTTTCAAAAGCAGACAGTAGAGGAGCTGTGGGGCCAGGGGGAACCCAGCATGATTTACAAGCTATAATAGAGATATCAGAGGAGGAGGGAGCAGTAGCAAAGAAAAGTTTAACCTTAATCAAGTGTAGAAACCATTGAAAACAATGTGAATGTTGAGTGCATCATAGTGCACCGAAGAGACAAACAAGAGACCACTCTGAAAATTTTGGTGTTCTAACGGGGAGAGTGGTCTGGAAGATATATTAAATACTGTGGAAGGAGAGGATGTTATTGCCATGGATCAAACGCTCATGCCTGGGATTGTGTAGTTCTGGACATAGGATCTGGTGGTTTGTGATGTTGGCATGATTGCAGCTGGGGACAACATGAGGAAGGATAGGCTGGTACATGTCCAAAAAAGAAGATGAGCCTCAGTCAAAATCTGAAGAGGAAGTTGGTGGTGACTCTGGAGAGGCGCATACTTCATCCTCCAAAGAGACATCAGATTAGGATTGATCAAATGTAACTTTTTTATTTGAGGGACGAGAGGTCAAGGACATCCACGGATAAATAAATCCTTGCGCATAGTCAAATGCACCTCTTTGGAATTTTTTAAAATTTTTCAGGATTCTGTTGGAATTCAGCCATTTGAGTAGAAAACGTGTCAATGGAAAGTGAAGTTTTGAGATTGTCGATTTTAGTGTTTACCTGTTCTTGTAAGGCAGATGCCACCTGTTTAGTTGTTTCAATTATGAGGACCATTAAATCCTGCATTCTATATTTTGCTAGCAGCTTGTTATTTCTAATCTTAATTTACCTATTCCTCTTTGGCAGTACAAATCACTGATTCCTGTCTGCCTTAAGGATATCATCCTCTCCTTTGTAAAGGTATTCACAAGGCTCCCACCACCTGTCGCATTCACTATGCTCTACCAAACATAAGCACATCCTTTTTATTCACTGTTCCCATTAAAAATTCCTTTTTAAATACCTTTCTATTAATTATAAAATATAATATTTTGAATGTATTAAAAACACTCCCTTTCGCTCTGCTTGCCGCGATCCTGTGCAGCAGTCTCGGCTCACCCTTGTGCTTCTTTCACCAGTTTTTTGCAAATCTCTATGCTTGTGATGGATTTGTCTCTTATTTCCTTGTTTCAGAAATAAAGTGAACTCTGTGACAGGTCAGTCCCCATGGACAAACTCTGTACATTTATAAGTCTTTCTGACATTGGATAAACACCGGCACGTGCATCGTAAGCCTATTTCAGAAAGCTTCAAGTGTAAGTCTCACAATTTGTTTTACATGTGATCTTTTCCTCCTTAGTTTTTAGTCTGGTTCTCACCCTTTTATTTTTCAGAACATTAAATTATAACCCCCTGAGGTATCCCCCCATTGAAGGTCCTCCCACATAGTCCTCCCGTTTGAGGTTTGTTTTAAAGGGGCTTTTAGGGAAGCTAAGGCCATTGCTGAAAGACTAAATGAATTCTTTGCTTCCGTGTTTACTAATGAGGATGTAGGGGAGATACCAGTTCCGAAGATGGTTTTCAGGGATGATGAGTCAGATGAACTGAACCAAATCACTGTGAACCTGGAAGATGTAGTAGGACAGATTGACAAACTAAAGAGTAGCAAATCACCTGAACCAGAAGGTATGCATCCTAGGGTACTGAAGGAACTCAAAAATGAAATTTCTGATCTATTAGTTAAAATGTGTAAACTATCATTAAAATCATCCATTGTACCTGAAGACTGGAGGGTGAATAATGTAACCCCAATATTTAAAAAAGGCTCCAGGGGTGATCCGGGTAACTGCTGAGAATAGCCTGGATTTAATAATAAAATAAAGAAAAACTAGCTCAGCATAATTCAGCACAAGTGAGAAACAGGCACTTCTGTAAAAAAATGAGCAATAACCTTGAGCAAGAAACTGAAACAGTAGCACAGACAAATTCACCCACATCCCAAGGCCAGAAGCCAGTGAACAGAATGAATATCTCAGATAAGGCACCTGGCATCCCTCAGTCCTAGCTTTAGTTTTAGGAAGCTTCTGTAATTTTCCATTCCAAATAAGGAAAGTCCCGGAAAAGAAAAAAAAAGTTAAACACTGTGCCAGCACTGACTGTATATAACAAAGCTATATGCCATGTAAAATTTGAGTAGACTCTGGGGCACGTCATTATTATCACTGTCTCAATCTGCTCCCGAGAAACCCCTGTATTTCTTGCATTCTTATCTGATCTATTTTCCTACTTTACTTAATAAAGATTATTGCTTAGTCATAAGACTGAGGTATTTCTTTGCTTACCAGCCTTACAACCTGAGAGGTATGGCCCTCGGCATGTAAACCCAGGTGAAAAGGTCCCCTGGAGAAACGTACACCTGGGAGACACTGTCCCCAGTTGAACATTCTGGCGAGCCAGCCATGAGAATGCGGGCAGCTTAATTTACGGACCCTGATAACACTGCTGATGAGATATGGGGAAGCGATAGAACTCGCACCTGCCATCATTGGGGTAAGTTACAGCCTTGTTTTAACCTTTTATATTTTTGTGCTGACTTTGTGTGTGCTTATCATAGTTTTGTTGTTCCTTTTTATTTTAAGAATTTCATATCTTTATCTACTGATAAGAATGCGACAGTTTTGTCAGAAAGCTTTTACTTCCACATCAGAAGCCCAAGCTTCCCAGCTGCCTACTCCAGTAGCGCAAGTAATTGGTTATCATCATCCTAATGAGAAACAAATTAAAAAATGTCATAATATGTGGATTGATTGGTCTACTGATGACGCTTTCCTAGCCTGGCCAGCAGGGGGCTCATTTGAAGATAATCATCTCTCCCAGATTATGACATATATTCAGCATAAATATTCAGATAAGGATTCTAAATTGAATTATCATAGGCAAGTACATAGTTGGTTTATTATGACTAAAACTTATTTGAACTCTGATAATGCATGCCAGCTCCAAGACACACTGACAAGGAGACTCCAGCCCCTCCAGCTTCCCCTCCCCCTTACGTTGCAGCCTACCCCGCTGTTCAGACCCAGACAAAATCTTATAACATTGAGCCTGCTTTAACAGCTTCTGGACAGATTTCTGTTTACCCTGACCTGACTTCTGTGCACCACCCTGATTTGACTTTAGAGTGCTCCCACTATCCCAAAGCTGAAGCAGTCACAGTCCACAGAGGCAGCTTGGGTTGATATCACGGGGCGAGTACAGTGCACTCCCGTGGTGGAATCAAGCATAGGGGCACAGCCTGTGCCAGATCCTGAATCATTGAATCCCCGAGACTGTGACCAGATTGATGAAACATTTGGAGCCTGTGGCTATCGACATGATTGCCCGAAAACTGTGGAAGTGTTAGATCAATATCTTATGCAGTCTGACCCTAAATTAGAGCTGGAAGCTAAGATTGATGAGTCCTCCCGAACCATAAGGGATACTAGGGCTAAGAAAGAGGAGCGCCATGAACAGGATATACAGGAGAGACAGAAAAATCAGCATAATGACTCTTTAGATGTATTAAATACGTGTTTAAAGAAACTTGATAAAAGGATTGAAGAATATTATGAAACAATGGCAGATGATCTTAGTACTCCTGTGGCACATCATACTAGGTCTAAGAAAGTGAGAATGCCCACTAGTGCCCCGTCACATTTAATTGCCCCCGCCTTGGTTTTAAAGTCAAAAGATTATGTAGCTACCAAAGAGCAATCTTATGAATTTGTGGCCCCATGGATTATTAATGTAAATGAGCGATCCTCCCTGCTACTGTATGGATTGCCATTGTGCCTAAATGGGCAAATCATTTACAAACCCTAATCAGTTACCTATCTTTTGTCACATGTTCTTGCAGACAGTGGCGTAGCCACGGGTGGGCCTGGGTGGGCAGCTGCCCACCCAATTTGGGCCCAGGCCTACCCAACTGCCATCAGAACTGCAACGCTGTCGCGCGATCCCATCTCCGTGACAGCAAAGAGAAGGACCCAGGCCTGGCGCACCACGGTACACATGGGGAAGCGGACATGTGGCCGACTGATCTTCCTGTTTGGGGGGGGAGGAGAGCGGAAGCACCGCGCACAGCTTCCGCTTCCTTTCCCCAGAGCAGAAAGATCAGCTGGCCTCTCCTGCTGCCACCCGCTTACTGCTATCTTCGGGCCCTACGGCCGACTGATCTTCCTGTTTGGGGGGGAGGAACCTCCTCCTTGGGGGGGGAGGAACCTCCTCCCCCCCCAAGCAGGATGATCAGTCGGCCGTAGGGCCCGAAGATAGCAGGAAGCGGGTGGCAGCAGGAGAGGCCAGCTGATCTTCCTGCTCTGGGGGAAGGAAGCGGAAGCTGTGCATAGGCTTGAATGTGTATGTGTGGATGGAGGCTTGGTGTGTGTGTGTGTGTGGGGGGGGGGGGGGTTGAAAATCGGAGCCTGGGTGTGTATGGGAGTGAGAATGGAATCTTGAATGTGTGTGGGTGAGAATGGAAGCTTGAATTTGTGGGTGAGAATGGAAGCTTGAATGTGTGTATATATGGGTGAGAATGGGAGCCTGGGTTTGTGTGTGGGTGAGAATGGAAGTTTGAATGTGTGCATATATGGGTGAGAATGGGAGCCTGGGTTTGTGTGTGGGTGAGAATGTGAGCTTGAATTTATGTATGTGTGGGTGAGAATAGAAGCCTGGGTTTGTGTGTGGGTGAGAATGGGACCTTAAATGTGTGTGTGTGGGGGTGGGTGGGTGAGAAAGGGAGCCTGGGATTTTGTGTGGGTAAGAATGGTAGTCTGGGTTTGTGTGTGTGGGTAAGAATGGAAGTTTGAATATGTGGGTAAGAATGGGTGCATAAATGTGTATATGTGTGGGTGAGAATGGGACCTTAAATGTGTGTATGTATGGGTGAGAATGGGAGCTTGAATGTGTGTGTGTATGTATGGGTGAGAATGGGAGTTTGAATGTGTGTATGTATGGGTGAGAATGGGAGCTTGAATATGTGTATGTGTGGGTAAGAATGGGTGCCTGGTTGTGCGTCTGTGTGTGCATAAGAATATAAGCCTGGGGAGGGGTGAGAAAGTGAGAGCTTGTATGTGTGTCTGCAGAGAATGTGAGCTTGGGGGTGAGGGGAGAGCATATGAGAGTGAGAGCTTGAGTGTGTGAGGGAGTCTGTGAGAGAAAGCATGTATGTATATGTGTGTGTGGAAGGGAAGAAGACAGTAGTAGAAGAAAGACACTGAAAAGGAATTAGGAAATGAGCGACAAGGGAAAAAATGGGAAAAAGAGACCAGGACCAACTGATTAAAAAAATACAAAGATCAGACAACAAAGGTAAAAAATATATATTTCTTATATTTTTGTATTTTGCTCTTTCTTAAGTATTCCACTGTTCAGACATTTTAGTTTCTCAGGCTTTCTATTTTGGCTTTATCTGCATGTTTCTGTTTCTAATTTATAGTCTCTTATTTCTATATTAGGTAAGGGTCGGTCTCAGTTTTGCCTGTGTGTGACAGAAATGCAGTATTTCTAGCATATAGTTTCTCTGTAGTAGTAGTCCAGCTTGATCTGTTATTCCCGTAGGTGATGTATTAATGTTCTAGGGCCTGGTGTAGTATTTGCATTGCTGCTTTTTCAAAGGTTACTGTTATTGAGTCCTGAGAGTCAGTGCTGTGACTGTATGGCAAGGTTCCAGATGCCTCTTTCTTTGCAAGAGTTTGTGTTACTTCACAAAATAGCAGTGGAGGGTTATTTTTTGCTGAGGTGACACCAGAATTTGAATTTTTTTTTTTTTCATGTTATGTGAATTGCCCTGGCTCTGTGCTGCACCTGTTCTGATGATTAATTATATTTTATTGTATTTATGAAGATTTCTGGTTTTCTGCAAAGATGGTTCATGAAAGAATACATTCATTTTTGTTTTATTACATGATTGGATCTGATTGTTTTCTATACTTGTGCATTTATAAACTGCAATAAATATAAAATAAATTCTGATTAATAAGGAATTTTTAAGGCTGGTACGTGCTTAAATTATTGAACTAAATTATTTTAAAGTTTCATCCATGATGCATAATGGCTGTTGCAAATTACATAGAAAGCCATTCTAGGGTGCAGTATATGGCATTATTTATCAATAAGAAAATAACTAGTAGGTCTCAGATCTGCATGCCTACAGCCCACCCATATTAACCTTGTGCCCACCCAAAAAATCAATTCTGGCTACGCCACTGCTTGCAGACTCTGCCTGATAAGGTTAGGCAGCCATTGTTGAATATAGTAGGATTGCAAAAATATGCCATGGCCGGTTATGAATAATCACATTTTACATTACGTTCAGAGATTTGAGGAAGGACAGACTATGCCTGCAGATGACTTGATGAAATTGCAGAGTAAATTATGTGCCCTAGAGATAGCCCAGAAGCAACAGACTAGTTCTACTCTACAGAGTAGTGCTACTTCTGCCAGTACACACAAGCCAGACAGTGACTATGACACCATGCCTAGTTCCCCTACTGCTCTATATGAGACAGGCCAGAACAGACCACCTCAAGGTGCTTATAGACCGCGAGGTCGAGGTTTTGATCACCGTAGAGGGGAACAATGGAACCCAACCCCTGATTGGCCATCACTTCAGAGGAGAGACCCTAATTTGACATGTTGGAGTTGTAATAAGAGAGGACACTTTGCCCATGAATGCCGTAGTTCACCCTCAGATCAATGGAGACCTGCCCCAGTCCCAGTCACCCGTCGTTACCCCCCTCCCGCCCCAACGACTACCAAAAGGACAAGCCTTAGTAGCGCATAGGTAGGTTTACCAGAGCCACGTATAAAATTACTCATTGCATACACTCCTTCAGAGAGCAAAGAATCAGGATTTAAGCCCTGTTTATAGTGCAGGGAGCCTTGTATTTACAGCCTGGGGTTTGTTTTATTTTATGGTTTGAATAAAGAATTGAAAGTTGCTCATAATTGCTAGTTTTGTTTGATGGCTGTCGTTCCTTAGCTCTGAGTGCCTGAGGCAGATGTTGTAATACAGAGATAGAGATGAGACAAGATGTTGTAAATACAGATGTTGTAAAGGCAGATGTTGTAATACAGGGATAGAGATGAGACAAGATTCATTTTTTACTTTTTCTGCTACAATGGATTGAAGATCCTGTGATTAGAAAAGATTAGGATTTCTTTCTTTAGGTAGAAGATTCACAGGAGTTTCTTAAGTAAATGAAAAACGTTTTCCCAAGTGATTAGACTTAAACAGAACGCGTGTTCACTATGGGCCGGATTTTATAAAGTTGCGCGAGCACGTACTTTTGTTCGCACACCAGGCACGAACAAAAGTACGCTGGATTTTATAAGATACGCGCGTAGCCGCACGTATCTTATAAAATCCGGGGTCGGCGCGCGCAAGGGGGTGCACATTTGTGCAACTTGCGCGCGCCGAGCCCGGCGCACGCTGCCTGTTCCCTCCGAGGCCGCTCCGAAATCGGAGCGGCCTCGGAGGGAACTTTCTTTCCACCCCCCCCCCCCCCCCGCACCTTCCCCTCTCTTCCCCTACCTAACCCACCCCCCCGGCCCTATCTAAACCCCCCCCTACCTTTGTTGGCAGATTTACGCCAGCTGAAAGCAGGCGTAAATCTGCGCGCGCCAGCGGGCTGCTGACGCGCCATCACCCGACCCGGGGGCTAGTCCAGAGGCCTCGACCACGCCCCCAGGCCGGCGCTACGCCCCCGGTCCCGTCCCTGACCCCAGACACGCCCCGGACACGCCCCCTCCCCGCGAATCGTTTTCCGTACGGAAAATGGCGCCGGCAGGAGATCGACTGCAGGAGGTCGTTCAGCCGGGGTCCGGAACCCCCGCTGAACGACCTCCTGCAGTCGATCTCCTGCCGGCGCCATTTTCCGTACGGAAAACGATTCGTGGCAGGAAATCACTCCCGGACCCCCGCTGGACCCCCAGGGACTTTTGGCCAGCTTGGGGGGGCCTCCTGACCCCCACAAGACTTGCCAAAAGTCCAGCGGGGGTCTGGAACGACCTCCTGCAGTCGAATCGTGTTGGTCTATGGCCGCCGCCATTTTGCAAAATGGCGGCGCAGAATGGCGCCGGCTGAAGACAACACGATTCAATTGCAGGAGACCGTTCCGGACTGCCGCTGGACCCCCAGGTAATTTAAGGCATTTGGGGGGGGGGGTTCGGGAGGGTGTGGGATTTAATTTAAAGGGTCGGGGGTGGGTTTTAGGGGGTTTTAGTGTGCCGGTTCACGATTTTAACGATTTTCACGATACTCTAAACACCCAAACGGCGACGATACGATTCCCTCCCCCTCCCAGCCGAAATCGATCGTTAAGACGATCGAGGACACGATTCACATCTCTAATAGTTACTGATAATGGATCTCATTCTCATAATCATTTGCTTAATACCCTTGTTTCAACTTTAGTGTCATCACAGATGAGTTTCTGTATATCGACCAACCAGCAATGGCTTGGTAGACCGGCGCAACGGACTCTTGAAGACCCGACTGCGAATTCTCAGTATGGAATTAAAGAGTGATTGGGTAATTTGCTTGCCCTGGGCTTTGTTATACCTGCGACAGGCCCCTGCTTTAAAGCATAATTTGTCCCCCTATGACCGGTGTGATGTGTCCTACGAATATATAAAAGTTCTTAAATAAATAAATAAATAAATAAATAAATCTGTACAGGACGACCCATGCCATGGAAATCTCTAACTGAGATGGTACAGCTGGACGATTTCCCCATATACTGAGCCAGTCTTCAACACGCTTTACAAATGATTTCTTGATCTTTTTCAGATAAAGACTCCGAGAAGGGCCCTCCTGAGCTTCCTATTGCCATTGGAGACTTGGTCTACCGATAACACTTCACTCACAAGACTTGGCAAAATCCAGTATACCTAGAACCCTACAAAGTTGTTGCTGCCACTCCTACCGCTGTTGTCTGGAGGGAGATACTGTTTGTACTCATGTGAAGGACATTAGACATTAGGCATTAGTCAAGAGACATAATGCTGTCCTTGCTACCTGTTTTATGTATTCTGATGTGTATGTGCCCCCTGACGATTGAGTTTCCCATTGAACGAGCTCCCTTCCAAGGACAGACTAACTTATGGGTTTGAGGTATTCAAGAATTAGTTAAGACTCTACCGTCCCACATTACTGATTGTATGATTTGCACCCCTCATCCTAAGGCCATTTCCCATATCCCAGCTATCACTTTACCGGTACCGCTACACCACCTACTAGGATTTAATGACAGTAAAGGACATAACATTTCCCTGGATCCATTAGCAGGACAAACATGGACACAATATTTGGGTAATACTGCACATCCCCCACTCACTGCTGATCTACCTAGAGATGGTTATCTTTGCCTTATAAATGTCACATCCCCAAATCCCATTCCTTGTAACTACACATAGTTACAAGGAATGGATCCACAAGGAAGTTACAAGGAATAAAGGATCCACGACAAGTGCAAGAATAATTTCAGTTCCTGGTCAGGCTTTCTACTGTGACAATTATGCTTTTATTCCGGCAACTCCTCAATTTTAATACAGTATTTTACAAGCAGACCCCCAACACGGACCCGTGTTTCGCCAGTCCGGCTGCTTCGGGGGGGATAATTTTAACAACGGCAATCTGTAATACACAAAAACAAATAACAACCAGGAAGCATAGGGTAAAATACAGACAAACTGCAGCTAGTGCACAGGCTATATTAGGGTGAATATAAATTTTATCAACATACCTGTGTCAAAAACCGCAAAATTCTTTTAAAGGAGTGCACCCGAGCTGTCTAAGCCTACGAACTTTAAACGCTGTGTTTAGGCACGAAAACATCCGCGCCAAGGCTGGCCAAACACCCTACCCAATCAGCATCAACCTAACCTGATGACGTCAGTCACCTAATAAGGAGACTACACCGGGGAAACCCCAACTCGTGTCTAAGAGATTTCAAACGCGCTACAACCCATAACTGATTCCTATCTATCTAGCTATTTACAGACCCGCAGGAGAGGCAGGAAACCTCATCAATGAACCAGCAAGGACTACTCCACTGTAACTATGATTTGGCGCGGAGGTTCGAACCACTGACTGGCTAAACACCCGACCCAATCAGCATCAGTCTGACAATGATGGCGTCAAAGACCTAATAAGGAGACTACACCGGGGGAACCCCAACTCGCGTCCAACACGCTATAGTGCACAACTGATTCCTGTCTATTAGCTGGTAAAAAAAACCCGCAGGGGGGGCAGTTAACCTACATCAACGAACCACCGGGGACTAATCCACTGTATCAATTACAAAAAATGACTCCACTCGAGCTCAGTATTGAGCCCGTGCGGGGAAACAGTGTTTAAAAGGAAAATCCATTTTTGCTCCCGCCTCAAGAGGAGCAAGGGAAAATCCCCTCCTCTTGTTGGGGGATCAATGACATCAATCACAAAGAAATAAAGGTCAGCCACAGAATGAGACATTTCTAACCAATGTGAAACTAGTGGTGCACTCTCTCTCACAGTATTGATACTGGATCTGTGTTCAATGATTCTAGTTTTGATGTTGTGCAATGTTTTACCCACATATAACTTATTGCAGGGGCAAATGATAACATATATCACCCCAGATGAGTCACAATCAGAAGTTCCATGTAATGTGTATATGCGTTTGGTACTGGGGTGTGTAAATCGTGTAATTGTGGAAGTGTGGACACAAATTGAACAGTGGCCACACGGTCTATGGCTGCCCTCACTGCGAGTGTCACTGGATGGACTAGCCGAATGAACTAAAATGTCACGAAGATTTCTCCCCCTCCGAAAGGTGAACCTAAGACCTGCATTGAAAAATGTATCTAGGGCTAACGCTGTCCAATGTTTACGGATCAATTCAGAAATCGCTGTACTCTGTGTAGAGAAAGGTAAAATACAATTGACTGTCGGGTCACTATTTTGAGATTGTGGAAGAAACAATAATTCTCTATTAACATATAGAGCACACTTAAATGCCCTCTTCAATAACTTATTAGGATACCCCCTTTCCCGGAAGCGAAGTAACATCTGCTGGGCTTGAGTAACATATTCTGCTGTGGAGGTACACAGCCGTCAGAGTCTAAGAAACTGCCCGGTGGGTATATTACTTTTTAAATGATGAGGATGAAAGCTATCAAATGCCAACAAGGTATTCCTATCAGTATCCTTACGATATATTGATGTAGAAAAATGTGTATCCTGATATGTAAGCATAACATCCAAAAAAGCTACCTGATTATGGTGTATACAGAAATTAAACTGTAGATTGGAATTGCATTGGTTCAACCAATCCAAAAATCCAAAAAATTGTATGTCTGTGCCCAGCCATATTAACAGCACGTTGTCAATATATCGTAACCATTTAAAAATAAACGGTCGCCATTCTGATCCATATATATGTTGCTCCTCAAAAGAACCTTTATCGAAATTTGTAGATGCTTTTCTTAAACCATTTGTCACCCTAAGCAAGTCGTATGTAAGGGATTCATCTCATCTCATTACTATGTTGGATAACAGTGACCCTCCGGAGGGTCCATGCTACTTAGTGACGTTAGATATTGTATCACTATATACAAATATTCCACAGGAGGAAGCATTATCGGTAATTGAGCAGATTTTGGATTCTCGAACAGCTTCGGTACGAGTGCCCACATCCTTCTTAGTACAGTTGGCAAGACTGGCTCTTACACGTAATTACTTTTGTTTTCAGTCTCAGTTTTTTCAGCAGATAAAGGGAACAGCTATGGGGGCGACAATGGCCCCTAGCCTTGCTTGCCTGTATGTTGCTGCTTTTGAGGAGCAACATATATATGGATCAGAATGGCGACCGTTTATTTTTAAATGGTTAAGATATATTGACGACTTGCTGTTAATATGGCTGGGCACAGACATACAATTTTTTGGATTTTTGGATTGGTTGAACCAATGCAATTCCAATCTACAGTTTAATTTCTGTATACACCATAATCAGGTAGCTTTTTTGGATGTTATGCTTACATATCAGGATACACATTTTTCTACATCAATATATCATAAGGATACTGATAGGAATACCTTGTTGGCATTTGATAGCTTTCATCCTCATCATTTAAAAAGTAATATACCCACCGGGCAGTTTCTTAGACTCTGACGGCTGTGTACCTCCACAGCAGAATATGTTACTCAAGCCCAGCAGATGTTACTTCGCTTCCGGGAAAGGGGGTATCCTAATAAGTTATTGAAGAGGGCATTTAAGTGTGCTCTATATGTTAATAGAGAATTATTGTTTCTTCCACAATCTCAAAATAGTGACCCGACAGTCAATTGTATTTTACCTTTCTCTACACAGAGTACAGCGATTTCTGAATTGATCCGTAAACATTGGACAGCGTTAGCCCTAGATACATTTTTCAATGCAGGTCTTAGGTTCACCTTTCGGAGGGGGAGAAATCTTCGTGACATTTTAGTTCATTCGGCTAGTCCATCCAGTGACACTCGCAGTGAGGGCAGCCATAGACCGTGTGGCCACTGTTCAATTTGTGTCCACACTTCCACAATTACACGATTTACACACCCCAGTACCAAACGCATATACACATTACATGGAACTTCTGATTGTGACTCATCTGGGGTGATATATGTTATCATTTGCCCCTGCAATAAGTTATATGTGGGTAAAACATTGCACAACATCAAAACTAGAATCATTGAACACAGATCCAGTATCAATACTGTGAGAGAGAGTGCACCACTAGTTTCACATTGGTTAGAAATGTCTCATTCTGTGGCTGACCTTTATTTCTTTGTGATTGATGTCATTGATCCCCCAACAAGAGGAGGGGATTTTCCCTTGCTCCTCTTGAGGCGGGAGCAAAAATGGATTTTCCTTTTAAACACTGTTTCCCCGCACGGGCTCAATCCTGAGCTCGAGTGGAGTCATTTTTTGTAATTGATACAGTGGATTAGTCCCCGGTGGTTCGTTGATGTAGGTTAACTGCCCCCCCTGCGGGTTTTTTACCAGCTAATAGACAGGAATCAGTTGTGCACTATAGCGTGTTGGACGCGAGTTGGGGTTCCCCCGGTGTAGTCTCCTTATTAGGTCTTTGACGCCATCATTGTCAGACTGATGCTGATTGGGTCGGGTGTTTAGCCAGTCAGTGGTTTGAACCTCCGCGCCAAATCACAGTTACAGTGGAGTAGTCCTTGCTGGTTCATTGATGAGGTTTCCTGCCTCTCCTGCGGGTCTGTAAATAGCTAGATAGATAGGAATCAGTTATGGGTTGTAGCGCGTTTGAAATCTCTTAGACACGAGTTGGGGTTTCCCCGGTGTAGTCTCCTTATTAGGTGACTGACGTCATCAGGTTAGGTTGATGCTGATTGGGTAGGGTGTTTGGCCAGCCTTGGCGCGGATGTTTTCGTGCCTAAACACAGCGTTTAAAGTTCGTAGGCTTAGACAGCTCGGGTGCACTCCTTTAAAAGAATTTTGCGGTTTTTGACACAGGTATGCTGATAAAATTTATATTCACCCTAATATAGCCTGTGCACTAGCTGCAGTTTGTCTGTATTTTACCCTATGCTTCCTGGTTGTTATTTGTTTTTGTGTATTACAGATTGCCGTTGTTAAAACTATCCCCCCCGAAGCAGCCGGACTGGCGAAACACGGGTCCGTGTTGGGGGTCTGCTTGTAAAATACTGTATTAAAATTGAGGAGTTGCCGGAATAAAAGCATAATTGTCACAGTAGAAAGCCTGACCAGGAACTGAAATTATTCTTGCACTTGTCATGGATGCTGAATATATTTTGAGTGCAAGTGGTGCTCCTAGTGTTTTTTCTGGACTTGTTCTTAAAGGAACCATTTTACCTAAAACCTCTATCACTGCCCTCCTACCAAAATGTAATTGCACAATCACTTCCCTTTCTATAACCGTTAGTCCACTCTGCCTAACATGTGTATTGACTTTATCAGAAACTGTAAACTTAGCCACAGAAACCCAGTACACTCATACTTTCAATTCCACATACATTGCTTGCACACCTGAGCTTGACTCTCCCTTTATTCCTTGTGTTCTACTAGGATGATTTAATTCTCCTTTTGTTTATGGTCCTTATGACAGTGCTATTTATTCTGTGAATCAAAATTTTACGAATCTTTAAGTTGGACACTATTGGTTATATGATGGAATAGTTTTCCTCAAGCTCCCCATATCATGATTTTTGTGTAATGGTTACATTTAATTACTTTACCAGAGTTATTCCACTATTGAAACCTACTCATAATCGCTCTTGAATCCCTGAAGAACAAGCAATTCAACTTTCGTTGGATTATATTAACTCTACCTACCCTTTAACCAAAACTAGATTAGATACGCTTAATTATACTTCATGGTTACCTTTTGTTCAACTTGCAGTCGCTGCTGAATTAGGAATGGCTATCAGGCGATTGCAATCAGTATTACATGTAGTGAAACACGAGCTAGGAATTGCTTTAAGAGCTTTGCAACAAACTGTTGATGAGCTTACCATTGTTTCTATGTATAATCGACATGGTTTAGATTATATGCTTGCAGCACAAAGTGGCTTATGCACTGTTTCGAATAGTTCAGAATGTTGTACAGTTGTGGTAAATCGTTTTGACATTGTACGCAATGCTATGCAAAATATACAAGACTTAGCCAGACTTCGTTAGTGATTTTAAAGGAGGGTTGTCAGTACCCTGGTGGGAATCTTTCTCTTCCTGGTTCTCTAGTTTGGCCAATCACCTGCAAGCCCTGGTCGGCTTTGCTATTGGATTTCTTGCCCTATGCCTACTGTTATGTTTCTGTCTCCCATGCATTTGCTCATGCCTACAACAACTTCGAACTAAGATGCCTTCCACTCCTAAGATTATGGTTTCTCAGAATAACTTTGTGTCTACTCTATATGCTGAGCCATGCGCTCCTGAAGCAGAATCCCTTATGTAAACTGATGGTAAAAATAGTATGCTTGGCAAGGACGGGTAAGATCTGGATCGCCTATCACTAGGATGAGTGATACTCGGCAACCTAAGACAGCCGGATACGAGCCACCGGGAGTGAAGAATTATTAGGAGTAATTCTTCAAGAAGGGAATGAGAATAGCCTGGATTAAATAATAAAATAAAAAAGACTAGCTCAGCATAACGCAGCACAAGTGAGAAACAGGCATGACCTTGAGCAAGAAACTGAAACAGTGGCACAGACAAATTCACCCCCAGCCCAAGGCCAGAAGCCAGTGAACAGAAAGAATATCTCAGATAAGGCACCTGGCAGCCCTCAGTCCTAGCTTTAGTTCTAGAAGCTTCTGTAATTTTCCATTCCAAATAGGACAGATTGACAAACTAAAGAGTAGCAAATCACCTGAAATGGAAGGTATGCATCCTAGGGTACTGAAGGAAATAAAAAATGAAATTTCTGATCTGTTAGTTAAAATTTGTAACCTATCATTAAAATCATCCATTGTACCTGAAGTTTGGAGGGTGGCCAATGTAACCCCAATATTTAAAAAGTGCTCCAGGGGCAATCCGGGTAACTATAGACCAGTGAGCCTGACTGCAGTGCCGGGAAAAATAGTGGAAACTATTCTCAAGATCAAACTCGTAGAGCATATAGAAAGACATGGTTTAATGGAACACAGTGAACATGGATTTACCCATGTGAAGTCTTGCTAAAAATCTGCTTCATTTTTTGAAGGGGTTAATAAACATGTGGATAAAGGTGAACCGGTAGATGTAGTGTATTTGGATTTTCAGAAGGTGTTTGACAAAGTCCCTCATGAGAGGCTTCAAAGAAAACTAAAAAGTCATGGGATAGGAGGCGATGTCCTTTCGTGGATTACAAACTGGTAAAAGACAGGAAACAGAGAGTAGGATTAAATGGTCAATTTTCTCAGTGGAAAAGGGTAAACAGTGGAGTGCCTCAGGGATCTGTACTTGGACCGGCACTTTTTCAATATATAGATATATATATAAATGATCTGGAAAGGAATACGACGAGTGAGGTTATCAAATTTGTGGATGATACAAAATTATTCAGAGTAGTTAAATCACAAGTGGATTGTGATACATTACAGGAGGACCTTGCAAGACTGGAAGATTAGGCATCCAAATGACAGATGAAATTTAATGTGGACAAGTGCAAGGTTGTTGCGCGCCCCGTCCGCACCCCGTCCACGCCTGGCCCGCGCACAGGCCTGCTCACCTCACTAGCTCCTCTGCAATTCACGGGTCGGCCTTCCCAGCAGCAGCCGCAGCTTCTCCAAGCCTCGGTGTCCCACGGTGGCGGTTGCCGGGCCTTCCACTGCGCACCAGGCCTCACGCCGGAGTTTGGCATCCCCAGTGGCATTGGCCACGCCCCTACACGCGCGCACACAGACCACCCAGCCTCTTGTAGGGCCAGGGGCATATCCTAGCTCCGCAGCACGCCCTGATTGAACGTACGATATTAGGAAGTCCCTGCCTGCACTTCCTTGCCTTGGCAATCGGGTCGGCACTGTAAGTGTACTAGTTTGCCTCCGCGTTCACAGTCTTGTTCCAGCCTTGTTCCAGCATCCTACTGTTCCAGCATCCTTCTGTTCCAGCCTTGTCCAGTGTCCTTCTATTCCAGCGTCTGTCTGTCCTGTCTCCCCAGATAGTACCCTCGGACTGTCTCTCTGATAATGACCTCAGCCTGCTCCTTGACCATTCTGTTCGCTGCCTGGATCCTGACCTCTGCCTGCCTTGTGACCTTGTCTGACCTCTGGAACCTGACCCCTGCTCCGTTGACTACTCCTTGGACTGATCCTCGGATTATGACCCCGGTTGCCATTGACCTCGTCTCCTGATTCTGGCTCTGTCCCTTGCCTTGTCATCGCCTACGCTGTTCTGGCCTGCTTTGCTCCTCCAGACCTACAGCCTAGTGTCTGATTGTGCTCCATTGCTGTTCGTGGGCACGCCTCTCTACTACCTCTCTGGGAGACCCTGCGAGGCCCACCTAAGTCCAAGCAGCCCGGGTCCCTATGGGCTCCACCCGGGGGGACTGCGGGCTTCCAGTGGTGAAACTCATCCTAGCCTCTGTCTCCTCCTGTGCTCTGCCTCCTGGGGGCAGGTGCTTCCTGGTCCCTACCAGGGAGCCGTTCTCCACTGCTCCAGGACAAGGGGCCACCTCCAAGAGCAACAGGTTGCCAAGGCCATGGACTCAGCGAAGTCTCCCACCTCCAGGGCCCTACCGGGTTTGGCCTCCACAGTCCAAGAACATAGCAGGGCTTTGGAATCGCTAGCCTCTTTGGTGGAAGAGCTTCGTTCCCAGCTGCAAGATACAGCCCTGGCCAATCCGCTGGGCCTATCGGCCTCTATGCTACCTAAGGCATCGTTGGCGCTCCCTGCACGTCCTCGATACAACCGAGACCCACGCTCCTGTCGTGGCTTCCTCAATCAGTGCTTCATGCAATTTTCACTGCAACCCTCCTTGTTCCTGAAGGAAACCACCAAAGTGACCTTCATCCTTTCCCGCCTAGAAGGGAAGGCTCTTGCAAAGGGCCTCTCCATTATGGGAATGCTCTGATCCCATGCTTTCCAAGCTTTCCGAGTTTGTTGCTCTCTTCAAGCAGACTTTCGGAGACCCAGGCCGCCAAGCTGTAGCCAGCCATAATCTACTCCACCTCCATCAAGGGTCACGGAACCTCTCTTAGTATACGGTGGAATTCAGGACCCTGGCTACTGAGCTCTGGTGGCAAGAAAATTGTCTGCAAGCCATCTTCCTAGATGGAATCTCCAGCACTCTCAAAGATGAACTCTCCATCCGTGAGACTCCCACGTCTCTAGAGGACCTGATTTCTCTCACCGGGAAGATCGACCATCGTCTCTGGCAAAGGCGCCTAGAAGTAAAGGCTTCCCGCTCTCCTACACCTCTTCCCACACGTGCCTAGAGTCCTCCAGTCAAGACTTTATAACCACCACCTCCTCCCGTGGTGGAACCCATGGAGGTGAACCATGGGCGACTGTCTCGGACTGAACGTCTCCGTCGGAGAAAGGAGGGTCTTTGCCTTTACTGTGGTGCTTCCGGACATCTTTGGCAGTCCTGTCCGGTCCGTCCATAAAACTGCAATGCCTGAGCCCGGCGGGGGTCACGAGCTTAGGCGCTACTGTCACCGGCCCCCAACTCCTGCTTCCAGTCTCTGGGCATCGAGGCCCACTTCTTCACCACCACTACTCTTGTCAATACAGGAGCAAGTGGCAGCTTCATTATGGATGACTTTGTCAAGCTTCTGAACATTCCTCTTCAGCCATTAGATGAGAGTTTCCACATCGCCTCCATTCAATGAGAACATCTTCCAGGGCTCATCACCCATCATACAGTGGCTGTCTGTCTTACCGTGGGCACTCTCCACGAGGAGGAGATGTCCTTCTATGTGTTAAAATGTTCTACACATTCAGTCATCCTGGGGCTGCCCTGGCTCCAGGTCCACGAACCCCAATTCGATTGGCATACCCTGCAGTTGGTGCAGTGGGGTTCCAAATGCCAGAAGACATGTCTACGTCAAGTATCTCCAGCAGTCTCTGTCTTGAAGTCTACCACCCTATCTGGTTTGCTACCCAGTATATTGAGTTTGAAGACGTCTTCTCAAAGCAGAAGGCGGACACCTTGCCACCGCTGCGCAAGTTCAATTGCTCCATAGAAATTCTGCCAGGCATGATGCCTCCCAAGGGCAGAACTTATCCATTGTCTTGTCCACAAACCCTAGCCATGTCTGAGTATATCAAAGAAAACTTAGAAACATAGAAACATAGAAATGACGGCAGAAGAAGACCAAACGGCCCATCCAGTCTGCCCAGCAAGCTTCACACATTTTTTGTCTCATACTTATCTGTTTCTTTTAGCTCTTGGTTCTATTTCCCTTTTCCCTTTTCTCTCATACTTATCTGTTTCTTTTAGCTCTTGGTTCTATTTCCCTTCCTCCCCCACCATTAATGTAGAGAGCAGTGATGGAGCTGCATCCAAGTGAAATATCTAGCTTGATTAGTTAGGGGTAGTAGGGGTAGTAACCGCCGCAATAAGCAAGCTACACCCATGCTTATTTGTTTTAACCCAGACTATGTTATACAGCCCTTATTGGTTGTTTTTCTTCTCCCCTGCCGTTGAAGCAGAGAGCTATGCTGGATATGCGTGAAGTATCAGTTTTTTCTTCTCCCCTGCCGTTGAAGCAGAGAGCTATGCTGGATATGCATCGAAAGTGAAGTATCAGGCACATTTGGTTTGGGGTAGTAACCGCCGTAACAAGCCAGCTACTCCCCGCTTTGTGAGTGTGAATCCTTTTTTCTTCTCCCCTGCCGTTGAAGCTATGCTGGATATGCGTGAAGTATCAGTTTTTCTTTTCCCCTGCCATTGAAGCAGAGAGCTATGCTGGATATGCGTTAAGTATCAGTTTTTCTTCTCCCCTGCCGTTGGAGCAGAGAGCTATGCTGGATGTGCATCGAAAGTGAAGTATCAGGCACATTTGGTTTGGGGTAGAAAAAGGGTTCATTCGTCCCTCTGATTCTCCCGCTGGAGCGGGCTTTTTCTTCGTCAAGAAAAAGGACGGTGGTTTACGCCCTTGTATTGACTACAGGGGGCTCAACGCCATAACCCACAAAGACCGGTACCCTCTGCCCCTTATCAGTGAGCTGTTTGACTGCCTTCAAGGGGCACGATCTTCACCAAGTTGGATCTGAGGGGTGCATACAATCTGGTACGCATCCAACCTGAAGATATCTTGAAAACCGCATTCAACATGAGGGATGGTCACTATGAATATACTGTGATGCCCTTTGGGCTATGCAATACCCCAGCGGTCTTTCAACGCCTTATGAACGAAATCCTCCGAGACCTCTTGTACTCATTCGTAGTTGTATATCTTGATTACATCCTGATCTTTTCCAAAGACCTTGAATCCCATCGAGATCATATTCGGATCGTCCTCCAACGTCTAAAAGAAAATCACCTTTATGCCAAGTTAGAAAAGTGCCTCTTTGAACAAAATCGCTTACCCTTCCTAGGGTACATCATATCTGATCAAGGTTTCTCCATGGATCCAGATAAACTCCAGGGGATACGAGACTGGCCCCAGCCAATAGACTATCGGTCCCTGTTTGGATAACAATCTTCGAACTTGTGCCTGTAATTTGCACATTCTCTTGTGTGTCAGAGACACCGTTCCCCGATGAGTGTCGAACAAAGTTCCCAAAAACTCCAGCGACTGTGACGGCAGTAGGCGACTCTTGGAAACATTGACTATCCAACCTAGATTGTGCAACAATTGAAGCACCCGTTGAACCACTGCGTGACAGAGAGTCTCCAACTTGGCACGAATCAGCCTATCATCCAAATACGGGTGCACCAGCAGACCTTCCCTGCATAGCTGCGCTGCCACCACCACCATAACCTTGGTGAAAGTTCGAGGCGCAGGCACCAGTCCGAACGGGAGCGCCTGAAACTTGAAATGCTGTCCCAGCACAGCAAACCTGAGGAACCGCTGGTGCTCTGTCCAGATACTGATGTGAAGATATGCTTCTGTGAGGTCCAGAGAAGCCAAAAACTCCCCCTGTCTGACCGACGCGATCATTGAGCGTAAGGTTTCCATCCGAAAACGCAGGATCCGCAGACAGCGGTTGATCCTTTTCAGATCGAGGATAGGACGAAAGGTTCCTTCCTTTTTTGGTACCACGAAGTAAATGGAATAACGGCCCCTGCGGAGCTCGTTGGGTGGCACTGGAACAATCACGCTGAGATCTCGGAGCCAACCCAGTGTTGCCCGTACCACCCGGCGCTTGTCTGAAAACCTGCAAGGCAATACCAGAAAACACTGGCACGGCCGGTGTAAAAAATCTAACGCGTAACCGTGTCTTATCACATCTAGAACCCACTGGTCCGATGTGATTCTGGTCCATTCCTCATAAAACCGACCCAATCTGCCCCCGATTTTCGGTACGGAGGAATGGACCGGCCGCACATCATTGTGCCGGCTTGCCCCCTTGTACATTCTAACCGGTTCCTGGACGACCGAAACGGCACCCGCGAAAGGACTGAGAATAAGACTGTTGTCTGTTAGCACTGTGACGAAAAGAGGAAACCGAGCCCCGGGAGGACCGAGGACGGCGACCACTGCGAAAGCGAGAGCGAGAAGCCAGAGATCCCCTGCTCCTTGGCCTGTCCTCTGGCAGCCAACGCACCTTGTTCTCACCCAAGGACTCAATTAGATCCTCCAATTCTTTGCCAAACAACAACTTGCCCTTAAAGGGCAATGAGCCCAACCGGGCCTTCGATGTCACGTCCGCCGACCAATGACGAAGCCACAACAAACGGATACCGCGGAAACCATAACTCTGGCCGAGGTACGCAGTAGATCATAAAAAGTGTCTGTGCTATAAGCAATCACTACTTCTAAGCGTCCCGCCTGGCGCGCTTCCTCGGGCGAGAGAGACTCGTTGGCTAATAACTGTTGAGCCCACTGGAGACCAGCGCGTAAAGAGAAGTTACTGCAAATCGCTGCCCTAATACCTAAGGCAGAAACCTCGAATATCCTTTTGAGTTGGATTTCCAGCTTCCGGTCCTGCAAATCCTTTAGCGCTGTACCCCCGGTCACCAGGATGGTGGTCTTCTTTGTGACCGCCGGCACCGCCGAATCTATCATAGGTATTCTCAACAGCTCTAAAGTCTCTTCCAGTAGGGGATAGAGCTTATCCATAGCTTTAGCCACCTTAAGTCCCAAATCAGGGGTGTCCCATTCCTTAAAAAGTAAATCTGACGCTGAAGAATGCAATGGAAAAGCAGAGGGAGGACCCCGTAAACCCAAAACTACCGGGTCCGTTGCTCCCAGCTGGGACTCTTCCTGCGGTACCTGGATGCTTAATTCCTTCAGAATTTCCGGAATGAGGGGTCCCAGTTTGTCCCTGCGAAAGAGCCGAACCACTTTCGGGTCATCCCCCTCCGCACCATGGGCACCCCAAGAACTAGTGGATAACTGGTCTCCGTCCCCATCAACCCCCCTCGGTGGCTGGGACGGACAATCCTGATCAACTTGTTGTTGTTCATCCGGCTCATCGGTGTCTGTGGTAGAGTCCGGATCCCCCCGGACTGCCCGAGAACGAATAGGCCGGGAATTGTTGGTGCCCCCCGAATCCGGGGCGGACCGAGCTTGCTTCCCTCGCCCCCCTTGGGGGTCCGTGATCTGGGTATCGTGGGGTCTCTTCCTGGCCAGCCTATGGGCCTTGAACGCCTTGTGCATCAACAGCACAAATTATAGAAACATAGAAACATAGAAACATAGAAACATAGAAATGACGGCAGAAGAAGACCAAATGGCCCATCCAGTCTGCCCAGCAAGCTTCCCTCATTTCTTCTCCCATACTTATCTGTTTCTCTTAGCTCTTGGTTCTAATTCCCTTCCACCCCCGCCATTAATGTAGAGAGCGGTGGAGGAGCTGCATCCAAGTGAAATATCTAGCCAGATCCAAACGAAGAGTCTGAGGACCCCCTCCTCGGTATCCCCTTCAGGGACCCGTACATTGCTTCCAGCTCTGGGCCCTGCAGGTCCGTCCCCCTCGGGGACCCTGCTCTGGGGTGATAGATGCGGTGGGGGGTCATCATCTCCCTGCTCTGCCGCCGACGCGGGCACCGCGGAACCCCGAGTCATCAAAATGGCGGCCGTTCCCGCCGAAATTGACTTTTCCAAAATGGCGCCCGTTCCCAGACTCCTCGGGAACGGGCCTTCCCCCGTGATCGGCTGCACCCCTGCAGCCCTGGCGCGCAATCGCGCTCTGCCCCTAGGTCCATCAGCGACCGAGGACGCCCCTTCGCAGCCCGAGAGACAAGCGGAGCAGAGGCTGTCACGGGACAGCCGCGCCTGTGTGGAGCCGCAGGGTCTGCAGGCAGACCGATGTGGCATGCTCTAATCCCAGACAGCAGGCACTCCAAAATCAAAAGAAAAATGAACTAACTCCCCTGCGACGGCGAAATCGGCGCTCGGCCCCCCGCGGCATTGAAAATGAAAGGAGAAACAAGCAAGTACAAAGTTTTAACATATTAAAGAATTTTTTTTTTTTTTTAAATAGCTACTGATACCTCGGGTCCTGGACCAGCTGGGGGGAGTGAGCTGGGCTCCCCGGTGTCACCCCCAGCTGAGAAGATACGTTGGCAAGTGGGGATCCAAACACCTCAGCGGCCTCTTAAACCAGGGGGGATGGTCCCCTCAGGACCTCGCAAACCCCCTGAGAGGCGTGGATCCAACCGGCAGGCAAGCCTCTGCGGTACCTATGCCTATAATTTTTTTTTTTTTTTTTTACTATATAAGCCCTAAACCCTAGGCCTCAGCACAGACTGTAGGTTTTGCACCCTCTCCACCTGCTAGGAGACAGAAGAATACTGCCAGACTGTAGGTGGCACCAGCCTAGATAAGGCGGAGTTTTGGTTTGTCTCCATCTGCTAGGGGGGTGGGGGGCAAAACCCAGGAGTCTGGACTGATCTGGGTACGTACAGGGAATAGATATGACGCTGTGAATGGTGAATCAGATGTGTAGAATGGTGCACTGGGTTGGACCTGGTGAACGGTGGACAATAGATGGGATGTGGTAAATGGGTCACAGTGGTTTGGATACTGTGAGTACATGACAGTGGATGCGGCATAGTGGATAGTAGGGATGTAAATTGGGTTTCGGACGATTGAAAATATCGGACGATATTTTCAAAATCGTCAGAAATCGGGGGCTCCCCCAAAACGATAGGAAAACCCCATGATATTGATCGTGGGGGTTCTCTTATCGTTTTGGGGGAGGGCGGGAAAAACGGCACACAAAAATAACCCCTAAACCCACCCCGACCCTTTAAAACTTTTTACAGGTACCTGGTGGTCTAGTGGGGGTCCCTGGAGCGATCTCCCGCTCCCAGGCCGTCGGCTGCCACTAATCAAAATGGCGCCGATGGCCCTTTGCCCTTACCATGTGACAGGGTATCCGTGCCATTGGCCGGACCCTGTCACATGGTAGGAGCACTGGATGGCCCGCGCCATCTTGTGCTCCTACCATGTGACAGGGGATGACCAATGACACCAGTAGCCCCTGAGACATAGTAAGGGCAAAGGCTATCGGCGCCATTTTGAATACTGGCAGCCGACGGTCCGAGTGCAGGAGGTCGCTCCCGGACCCCCGCTGGACTTTTGGCAAGTCTTGTGGGGGTCAGGAGGGTCCCCCAAGACTTGCCAAAAGCCCCTGGTGGTCCAGCAGGGGTCCGGGAGCGATCTCCTGCACTTGGGCCATCAGCTGCCAGTAATCAAAATGGCGCCGATAGCCTTTGCCCTTACTATGTCACAGGGGCTACCGGTGCCATTGGTCAGCCCCTGTCACATGGTAGGAGCACAAGATGGCGCGGGCCATCCAGTGCTCCTACCATGTGACAGGGTCCGGCCATCGGCGCCATTTTGATTAGTGGCAGCCGACGGCCCGGGAGCGGGAGATCGCTCCAGGGACCCCCACTGGACCACCAGGTACCTGTACAAAGATTTGGGGGGGGGGGATCAGGAGGGTGGGGAAAGCTAAGGTATTAGTTTTAAAGGGTCAGGGTGGGTTTTTTGTTTATCGGCTCGGGCGCAGCCAACAAACAAAACTGCGATCGGGCCCGATGAAAAAAAAACCACATGTGAATCGAAACCGGAATCCGAACCGATTCCGGTTCCGATTCACATCTCTAGTGGATAGAGGGTTGGACATGCTGTGGGTCAAGTCCATGAATAATTATTACCCAGGTGATTCAGAGAGACTTACCACTTGACATAGGGAGTGAGCAGCATGAAAATGAATCTACTTTTAGGGATTGGCCACTGTCGGAGACAGTAGGTGGGATCTGGTAAATGGTGAACAGTGAGTCAGATGTGGTGAACTGTGGAAAGTGACTCAGAAGAAGTGACTAGAATATGGATAACGGGTAGGACCTGGTGAATGGAAAACAGTGTGTCAGATACAATTTTAAAGGTGAATTTCAAAAGCCCGGCGCACACCAAAATTAGGGGATGCACGCACAAGTCGGGCTTACATTTGACCACCCTATTTTCAAAACTTGGAGATGTGTGCGCATCTCAGACTGCATGCATATCTCACTGAGTTTCAAAAAGGGGTGGGCATGGGCATGGTCTGGGTGGGGTATGTGCATTTGGAGACCGCTGCGTACCTTTACTTCTGCTCTGGAAGAGGTATAAGTTAAAAAAAAAAAAGCAGCCATTTTGGAGGGGTTTAAATGGTCTGGGGTTACTGGGGGCAGTGCAGGCTATCAAACGAGGGGGGTTTGGAGGACCTGGCTGTTAACTGGGCAAACTGGTGAAACTGGCAATGGCGTGGACGCCTGCCCATTTGAAGATACCCTGACTTACGCGGTAGAGTCGGGATTTACGTGCCTAGGCACGCAGCCATTTAAAATTAGGCGCTCGTGGGTGCGCGCCCAGAATATTTTAGAACCATGCGTGCACATGCGCGCACAAGTTATAAACTCGCCACGTCCCTGGACGCGTGCTGATGCACATGCGCCGGCTTGAAAGTTACCGTCTTATTTATTTATTTGATTTATTTCTCGCCTGTCAGGCACTTCAAAGTGAATTACATTCAGGCACAGTAGGTAGGTCCCTATCCCCAGACAGTTTAAAAAGTCACAAAACAGCAACTAACGTGATACATCCAAATTGCAGAGATATCAATTTATAGAATTTTCCCATTCATTCTTTCAGTTTATTTGCCAACTACTCTTAACACTCATTGGTGATATTTATTTCAAAATATTCTTACTATAATAGTAATTATCAGTCTATTAATCTTGAATTTTTAAGAAATCACTAATTAGTATGAGTTACCCTCACATTCTGTCATAATTGATCTGCTATTTCTATACTGATATTCTTCATCCCCTAGTACCCTACACCTCCTTGGAAGTATTGTTGAGTTTTATTGTGTATTATCCTAATGTATTAGTTACATTATTATTGTTTACAAACTTGTTTCGCCTTAACTTAATTTTGATTGTAAAGCTTGTTGCTAATTTAATGTTCTCTGTAAACCGAGGTGATGTTTGCTAACGAACCGCGGTATATAAAAAAAATCCTTAAATAAATAAATAATAAATAAATCATGCGATATGTTGGTAAAAAAAAAAAAAAAAAGTCCACCCCTATTGAAACAAGCTGCTTTCAATGTATTTGCATGCTTAAACTTAACAAATGCATGCAAAGCAGCTAATGCATAGGCAATCCTATAAAAGGTGGGGGATGGGGAGAGATGAGCAGGGTGTAGGTTGTGGTGCTTGGTGGACGGTGGGGTTGTGTAATGTCAACGATGGGCGGTTGGGTTGGACATGGTAAACTCTGGACTGTGAATCGGAGATAGTGAATGAACGGTGGGGCAGTGGGTGGGACGTGGAAGAGTCTCGTGCACGGTGATTGGGATGTAGCGAAGGATGGACAGGAGATCGGAAGTGATGTGGGACACAGGGCATGGTGGGCAGCGGCCCAGCACTGGTGAGTGGTGGTCAGTGAGCCACGGGCAGTGAATCGGGAAAAGTAGACTTTCAGAAGGACCTGGTGAATGACAGACAAAGGAACGAGTGTGCTGAATACGGGAGGGAGGGACAGGTGCTTTAAACCTGCTGCTGCAGGGAAAAGCTGTTTGTACTTCCTTCCATCAGAGAGGATGCAGGACCCGGGAGGGAGGAAAGGGAGCTGCACCGCCTGCCGCCGCGTCAATCCCCACCAGGCCAAGAAAGTAAACCAGAGGAAAGTCAGATCAATAATAATAATAATAAAAGCAGATCTCCTCGCCCAGCTCTGATAAACAGCACCCACCGCCTCCCCTCCCCTCGGCTGTATGTGAGCCGAGATCACATCTGCCTGTTTAAACTGAGCTCTCCAGAGGCCCAATTGACACAATTTCATGGCAGCTAGCAATTAAGCCACTGTTTCTGGAGCTGCCAAGCAAGTGAGCACCGGAGGGGCCTGCCAGACCCTAGGGAGGGTGCAATTAAGTCACTTTTTTTTTGGTCCTGTTGATTTGTGTAATGACATGGCTGCGGCTTTGCTCTTTCCTTGGGGTAATCAAGGGCAGTGACTGGGGAGGGGCCAGCCTGGTTCCCTGCTCTGGGACCACATAGCGTCCCGAGCCCCTTTGCAGGGGTGGGGGAAGGGAGGGGGTGCCCATCACTGAAAGCTCCCTGCAGCTTTTGTTTTTTTTAATTCAGAGTTTCAGGTGCGCTGCACATTTCCAGACTTTAAATTAGCTTTAAGCACGTCTCTGGAAAGGTTTGCATAGGGGAGCGCCTCAATCTGTATTCCACTTACAGCACAGACGTTCAATAGCCATAATTTCCTTTCCCGCAGGCCCCAGAATAGCTCCTCTGTTTAGAGAAAGTTTATGCAGTCTTTCGGAACTTGTACAAGTGTAATGGAGCAGCATTGAAAAAAAGAAATCCCATCCAGCAACGTGTGTTTTGCTGGTGGGCATCACGGGACCCACGGTAGCGAGTAGCGCTGGTCCTCTCCCCCTGCCATTCTCAGTCAGGGTGACCAGCTTAGCTACGTCCTCTGATTCAGGCCGGGAGCAGCCGGGTTCTGTTTTATTTCCCCCGCCCTTGCGTCTGTGTGCTTGCCAGTTCACATTTTATGGTAAGAAAAGCAGACAACCCATAAATCCCATTGATGGACTCCGGGCTTGGGGGATCCATTGCATCCCATCCACAAGGACATGGAGCAGCCTAGCCTGCCTTTGCTCCAGAACAGGGATGCGCCGACAGACCCAACGGTGTCCCGCCAATCCCTAGCAAAGCCAGAGCAGCGGAGCGGGCCAGTACTAGCATCGCAACCCTATGACAGCAAAGACAAAAAGCAGTCTGAAATGGGCACGGCCAGGGTACACAATGCCGTTGGCCGTCCCCCACATACACACGCACAAGCTCTCTCTCTCCAAGATTTCACGGTGTTTACGACTCGAGCTGCTGCCCCTTTCTATTCTGCAGCAATTCTGGCTCCCAGGTTCTGTGTTCAGAGAAATGAGCTACATTTCACGTGCATGAGAATCCATAGAAACAGAGAAATGACGGCAGAAGACGACCAAACAGCCCATCCAGTCTGCCCAACAAGCTTTCGCACTTTTTTTTTCTCATACTTATCTGTTACTCTTGGCCCCCATCAGCAGCCCCCTGGTTCCAGTTTCCCTCCACCCCCGCCATCGATATAGAGAGCAGAGCTGGAGCTGCATCCAAGCAAAGCATCCGGCTCAATTGGTCAGGGGTAGCAACTGCTGCAATAAGCAAGTTACTCCCGTCGCTTTTATCAATAGTTACTCCCGTCGCTTTTATCAATATTTCCTCCCCCCCCTCCCCAAATGAAAGGAACATAATGTGATACAACTGAATTGTATTCCACTCTCTCTTTCATACAGCAGTGCTGTCTTGACCCTATAAATGTTAGAACATCTGTGGTCACCGCAGGTAATCGGAATGAAAAAATAGGGATTTTCTTTTCCCACTGGTGAGTGGAGATGAAAGTCTGGGGGCAGAGGCACACAAGGAAATCTTGGAAGATGCCGCGGTCAATGGTGGCTTGAAGGGGAAGGTGGTGTGGTGTAAAGGTTTTCAGCAGCGAACGATATGAATTCCTGAACTGCAAGGGTTAATGCCCGGCTCTTCACTGGCTCTGTGTGTGTGACCCTGGAACCAGTGCCTTTATTATTTATCACATTATTGAGTCACCTAATTTTAAAAAAGCTCTAGGTGACATGCAAGAGGGATAACACCAGTTTAATCAATCTCTATCTATCTCTATATTTAAAAGTTGTGATGGTCAGTCAGCCAGTCACACTGTTGGGTCTGTCTGTGGCCACCAGGTGGCACCCAGAACAATGTACACTGTGCAAAGACAATGCACTCCGGCTGCAAAGCCCTGTCATACACACAGGCAGGCTGATGCAATATCGGCACATGGAAAACTGGCGCACATGATTGAGCATCCGCTCTCTTAATACATGCCGATGCACCTCTCTGGGGTGCCCAATGTAATATTTAAATGGGCTGCAGCAGGTGCTAGGGGAAACTCTGTGCCCCTAGCACCTCCTCGGCAGCAGGCGCCCATGAGAGGTGGCTGTCAGTGTGGGTTAGGAAAACGGACGCGCGCTTTTACGATCATCCATTTTCCTAACCTGACCACTGGCGATTGTTTTTTCCCCTTTTTTCCTCCAACTTCATATCGCCACGATATTAAGTCAGAGGAACAGAAAAAAGGAACAGGAAAGTAGCATTTTCTGCTTTTCTCTTAACTTTAGGGGCTCCTCAAGAATGAATGCCTGCTCCCGTCTGATCTTCAGAGTCTCAAAACGTGGATGAGATGATGGTGCAGGGAAGAGAGCTTTAGATTTGTTAGAAATTGGGGGAACATTCTGTGGAAGGGAGGAGTCTATTCCAGTGGGGGATACAGCAGCTTTTAAACTAGTTCATGAGGGAAAGCTGACAGTCGCTCAGAAGTGCATGGTTCAAACTGAGATATTTTCCAAGGAAACTTCAAAACAGGGGAGTTAGTACATTCCAGTTGAGAAGTTATAGTTAGGGAAGAAGTAGCCCAGTTGGATGTAGATAAAGTGATTGGCTTTATACTGTCTGGATCATCTGCTATTAATCAGGCTGTGAATACAAATACAAATAAAAAACATACTTTAACGTGTCTGACGAAGTAGACTCTGTCCTCAAAAGCTCATGCTTCAATAAATTGGTTGGTCTATAGGGTACCATCCAACTCCTGTCATTTTTGCTACACCAGAATAACACAGCTGTCCCTCTGAATATTTAAAATGTTTGCACGCAAATGCCAGAAGTCTGAATAGTAAAATTGGAGAGTTAGTATGTATGGCATTATACAAGGGTACAGACAATATAGGCATTTCAGAGACATGGTAGTAGGAGGATAACCAATGGGATCCTGTGTGTTGCGCTGGAGGGGGACCCTTGGCCTGGTGCAGGATTGGTAGGCCCTCTGGTCAGACCCAGAGAGCGCCTGCCACCAGGAGGCGGAGCACACAAGGAGACAGAGGCTAGCTGGAGCTTCGCCAATAACAGTCCGGGGTTTCCGCAGGTTGAGCCCTTGGGTACCCGGACCACCTGGACTTAGGTGGGCCTCGGATGGTCTCCCGGAGACAAAGCGGGAGAGGATGGCCCAGGGCAAGGTGGGCAGGCCCGGGCGCAGGCCTAGCGCAGACGGGACGTGCAACAGTACCCCCACCTCCTTCTAGGCCTCCCCCTTACCGGTCTTGGCTTTTCAGGGTGATCCCAGTGGAAGTCCTGGAGTAGAGTCTTATCAAGAATGTAGTGGGAGGGTTCCCAAGAGTTTTCCTCTGGTCCGAAGCACTCCCACGACAGCAGGTACTCCCAGTCACCTCTTAAACCCGTAGGGTGTTTTCAGGTTCCACAGAATGTTGTGTAGGTGGAGGAGGCTTTCAAGAAGGCCAAGATAGAATCAAGGGCTTAAGTAATGATACGTGGAACATTTGTGGATTCCCATGGAAGGTGGAAGTTGGAGTTGATAGGTGACTGCTCCTATACGTCGAAGGATTGGGAATGGCCCAATAAATTTGGGAGCTAGCCGTTGGGATGGCAATCGTAGCCAGATGTGCTTAGTACTAAGCCAGACTTTCTGTCCAGGCAGGAACAGAAGTGCAGTCTGACAATGGGTGTCGGTGAAGCACTTAGCCTGGTCAGCTGCTTGGCAGAGCCTTTCTTTTACCTGGTTGCAGAGCCGGCGTATGGTTTGTGCTGTAGATTGGGCTGCAGGTGAGGGTACATTGAGTGGAACCAGCAGAGGTAGGCGTGGTTGGCGGCTGAAGACTACCGCAAAGGGTGAAACTTCTGTGGCAGAGGCGATATGGGTGTTATGGGATAGCTCTGCCCATGGCAGAAGGTCAGACCAGTTACCTTGCTGCTCATTGACATATGATCGGAGAAAGGTCTTCAAAGAGCGATTAGTTCTTTCGGCCTGGCCGTTTACTTGCGGATGATAGGCTGATGTTAAGTTTAACGTAATATTGAACATTTTACAGAGAGACCTCCAATATTTAGCAGCAAATTGAGGGCCACGATCAGAAACAATTTGAGGCATTCCATGTAAACGAAATACGTAGGTTAAGAAGAGTCGAGCTAGCTCTGGAGCCGATGGGAGTCCAGGTAAGGGGACAAAGTGGGCCATTTTTGAGAAGCGATCAATGATGACCCAGATTACCGTATTTCCTTTTGAAGGAGGCAGATCCATGATGAAATTGGTGGAGAGACTTGACCAGGGCTCGGTGGGCGCAGGAAGTGGTTAGAGAAGCCCCCATGGGTGGCCAGTCAGGAGTTTTTGCTGTGCACACACCGGCAGGAGTCCACATAATCACGGGAGTCCTTTATCATACTAGGCCACCAATAATGTCTTCGGAGCATCTCGAGAGTCTGGGCTCAGTCGGGGTAACCGGCCAGCTTGGAGTCGTGAGCCCAACGGAGAACGCGCTCACGGAGACGGTGGGGGACCACCGTATTCCCGGCTGGTACCGCAGTGGTGACTGCAATAGATATGCAAGCTGGATCAATAATGTGCCTGGGAGTCTCGGGTGTGTCTTCTGTTTCGACGGAGCAAGAGAGCGCATCCGCACGGAGATTTTTCGCCGCTGGGCGATAGTGGAGCTCGAAGTTGAAGCGCTCAAAGAACAGGGCCCAGTGGGCTTGTCTTGGATTAAGTAACTGGGCCTCCTTTAGGTGTTCCAGATTTTTATGGTCAGTAAATATTGTGAATTTGTGTTGCGTCTCTTCAAGCCAGGGATGCCATTCCTGGAGGGCGAGTTTCACTGCTAGGAGTTCACAGTCCCCTATGGTATAATTTTGTTCTGTGGAGGAGAATTTATGTGAATAGGAGGAACATGCTATTAGTGTTCCCTTGCTGGAGTATTGACTCAAGACTGCTCCTGCTCCAATGGTGGACGCATCGACTTCGACGATGAAGGGGTAGTTAGGATCCAGGTGATGTAGACACGGGCCGGTATAGAAGGCCTCCTTTAAGGCATGAAAAGCTGATTGAGCCTTGGGACTCCATACTCGAAGGTCACATCCTTTTCTAGTCATGGTGGTGAGTAGAGGGGCTAGCATGGAGTAATTGGCGATGAAGTTTCGATAGTAATTTGTGAATCCAAGGAATCTTTGTAGGGCTCAGAGACCCACTGGTTGAGGCCAATCTCAAATATCCTGGAGTCTGTCGGGATCCATGGTAAACCCATGGTTGGAGATGATGTAGCCTAAGAATAGAAGACTGGGTTGTTCAAAAATGCACTTCTCTAATTTAGCATAGAGATGATGTTCTTTGAGACGTTGGAGGACTATTTGAACGTGGGAGCAATGAGACTTCAGGTCCTTGGAGAAGGTTAATATATCGTCTAGATATACTATGGCGAATGAGTACAAAAGGTCCCATAAAATCTCGTTCATTAGCCACTGGAAGACTGCAGAGGCATTGCAAAGTCCGAAGGGCATTACTATGTACTCATAGTGAGTAGTGACCATCTCTTGTGTTGAAGGCAGTTTTCCAGATGTCTTTTGGTTGAATCTGTACTAGGTTGTATGCTTCCCGGTGATCTAATTTAGTAAAAATGTGTGCGCCCTGTAGGCGGTCGAACAGTTCACTAATAAATGGTAATGGATACTGGTTCTTACGGGTTACTGAGTTCTAACCTCTGTAGTCTATGCATGGTCTTAGACTGCCATCCTTTTTCTTTACAAAGAAGAACTTGGCACCTGCCAGGGAATTAGAGGGTCTTATGAACCCCTTGGCCAAATTTTCCTTGATGTATGTTGACATCGCTTGGGTTTCTGGGAGTGAAAGGGGATAGGTTCTGCCCTTGGGAGGCATGGTTCCAGGTAGGAGTTCTATGGGGCAGTTAAACTCTCGGAGTGGAGGCAGGATATTGGCGTTTTGTTTGGAGAACGCATCTTTAAATTCTGAGTATGGGGCAGGTAACCCAGGAAGGGTCGTAGAGCTTAGAACCATCACAGATGGAGACACTTGTCGTAAAACAGTGGGATTGACATTGAGGGCCCCACTGGGTGAGTTGCAGGGATTGCCAGTCGAAGTGGGGTGCATGTAACTGGAGCCAAGGAAGTCCAAGGACTACGGGGTGTGTTGATCGTTTCAAGATCAGAAGGGAGATCTCCTCATCATGGAGGGTCCCGACGGTGAGGTGAATGGCCAAGATAAGGTGAGTGATACGATCAGGGAGATGTTCTCCTTGAATTGAGGCGATACGAAGTGGTATCTCCAGAGGCTGGACTGGTATCTGAAGGAGCTTGACGATCTCTTCCATAATGAAATTTCTGCTCGCCCTGGTGTCCACAAGGGTGGTGGTGGCGAATGAACAGTTGAAGGCCAGAAACTGTAGCGCCCAAGCTCAGGACCCCCGCTGGGCTCAGAATTTGGAGTTTTCCGGATGCACAGGGCAAGTCTGGAGAAGGTGTCCGGAACCACCACAATATAGGCAGAGGCCTGATTTTCTGCGTCAGAGGCGTTCCTCTGGGGTCAAGTGGCCGCGGTTAATTTGCATAGGTTGCTCAGGTGGTTGAAGAGCTGCTGGTAAAGCCTTCAAGTGAGGACTCGTCAAACGGGGTGGTTGAAGGGCAAGAGATCGAAGGACCCTTCCTTCCTGATGCTAGGGCCTTCCCCTCAAGACGTGAGAGGATGAATGTGATTTTTGTTGTCTCATCGGGAAAAAGCGAGGGTTGCAGTGAGAACTGCTTATAACATTGATTTATGAAGCCTCAACAGAGGCGCGGATCCCCATTGAAGCGGGGTGAAGCTGGGAGGACCAGCAGTGCCCGTGAGGGCAAGGTATGGGCAAGAGCCCCTGGGTTGGGCATGACTGATTCCTCTAATTGAGAATGCATCTTTTCTACGGAAGAAGCCAACACTTCCATAATCCATTGTTGTTCTCGGACACGATTGACCAGACCAGGGATGGCCTGCAAGGCAGGAGACTCCGCCAAGTCCATGGCTTTGGCAACCTGTTGCGCTGGAGGTGGGCCCTTGGCCTGATGCAGGATTGGTAGGACCCAGAGAGCGCCTGCCACCAGGAGGCTGAGCACACAAGGCGACAGAGGCTGACTGGAGCTTTGCCAATAACAGTCCGAGGTTTCCGCAGGTTGAGCCCTTGGGTACCCGGACCGCCTGGACTTAGGTGGGCCTCAGATGGTCTCCCGGAGAGATAGCGGAGGGGTGTGCCCACCACAAGCAAGGGTGCGCGGCTGATGCAGAGAGGATGGACGAGACCCGAACTGGAAGCTCCAGAGACCTCAGGGAGGTAACAGTTCAGGAAGGTCCTCCGGGCGAGACATGCAACACCTGAGGGTCTAGTCAGGTGGAAGCCGTGGGTGGATCGCACGAAGGTTGGTCTGGTAGTCACAGTAGGCCAGAAGGGAGTGTCCAAGTGAAGCGCAGGGGTCAGAGCCAGAGTATCCATCAGAAATGGTCAGCCAAAGCAGGGGTCTATACCAAGGTCAGTCCAAGCGTAGTCAAGGCAAGTGAGGATCAGTTCCAGGCGGCAGACGAGAGAATGGTCAGGCAGGCAGAGGTCAGTTCCAGGCAGCAGATGAGAGAATGGTCAGGCAGGCAGTTCCAGGCAGCAGACGAGAGAATGGTCAGGCAGGCAGAGGTCGGTTCCAGGCAACAGACAAGAGAATGGTCAGGCAGGCAGAGGTCAGTACCAAAGATTAGTCCGCATAGTTACTACCTGAGTAGGGAAGCAGGAACACACAGAGACACAGGAACAAGGAGACGCTGGAACAAGGAAATGCTGGAACAAGGATTAGGCAAACTCGAAACACCACGGTGTTGACCCGATTGCCAAGGCAAGGTCATGGGGAGCAGGGCCTTGCCTTTATACAAAGACTATGTGACATCATCAGCCTGCGTCGCAGAGCTGGTTCCGCACTTGGCCCTTTAAAGGGCCAGGCAGTCCACGCACGCGTGCCTAGGGGTGGTGCCGTCGCAGAGAGAATGCCGCGCCGCACCCTAGGTCGCGGACGAGAGGCACTGGCAGCAGCAGCAGGAGAGGATGGCCTGGGGCCCATTAGCGCAGGGGCAAGGTGAGCAGGCCCGGTTGCGGGCCTAGCATGGATGGGACACGCAATACTGTGATACCAGGGAATAAATTATATCGACATGTCAGGCAGATCGAATTGGTGGAGGGATGGTACAATATGTAAAGGATGGCACAGAGTTAAGAATGATAAAATCTCTGCAGGAAATAAAATGCAATGTGGAATCCTTATGGATAGAAAATCCACGTGTGATGGGTAAGAGTATAGCAATGGGTGTATACTACCATCCACCTGGCCAAGATATAAAAACAAACTGTAAAATGCTAGCTGAAATTAGAAAGGCAAATTTGGTAAAACTAATTTACCTTAGAAGCACATTATATATTACAAGGGAAGTGTTAAGGTTGTGCGTTTTATTTGATTAGGTAACATTCTTTGTTAATCAGAACAGCAGTGAGTCACTCAGGAAAACTAACTGAAGTGTAAATCTCTAAAGGAACTGTTTTGTACTAATTTACCTTAGAAGCACATTATAAATTAGAAGGGAAGAGCTCAGTAACCCACATTCCAGTGGGAACACTGAGAGGAGAGGATCACCTTGCTGGTGGCTGAAAGGAATCAGTAAGTTTTTGCTTGGGACATTGTCTTTTTTAAAAGTATTGGGGCAAAGTTAACTATTTGGGAATATTATTTAGTGTGTTTGTGCCTTTAATAGTCAGAAAGGCAGTGAATAAACAAGTTAGACTGTTTGTATTTTTAAATGGTCAATAAGGTAGCTAGTAAGCAGTAGGTAGTGTTAGACTGTATTTTTAAATAGTCAGTCAATAAGGTAGCTAGTAAGCAGTAGGTAGTGTGTTTATTTTTAAAAGTCTGCAGAACTGAGTGTTCTGCAGACTTTTAAAGAATTGAGTGTTTGTATTGAAAAGAAAAAAAAACACAAACTCTCCCCCCCCCAAAAAAAAAAAAAGTAGCCAGAAGCTAGAAATAAGCTAGGAGCAGTGTAAAAAAGTTGAATAGTTCAGCTCAGTTACTCACCTTGGAAAGGTGTTGAGGTAGTGTGATTGGGTTTGAATAGGGACCAACATTTGTTAATCAAGAGAGAAGGGAGTCACTCTGGCTGACTAACTGAAGTTAGACTGTTGACTGTTTGTATTTCCCAACCCTCGTTCATCCCTTAATTTATAGGCAGGTGCCACTTTCACAAAAAAAAACAAAAAACCATCAACAAAAACTTTATTGAGAATTCGATCAGACCCTGTTAGGCCACTACCAGACACATAGTGAATTCACTAATACATTTAAAGGACGTTAGGCACATTCCTACTCCCATAGCAACCTAAAACTTAACTAGGAACTGATCAACACTGAGATGAAAGCAGCAGTCCAGCAGCAAGAGGGGGGCTTCCCAGTCTTTTGCATCGAGTGTCACATGTATGATTTTTTACCCACCGGTAAGAAGTTGTACATGTGCATGCGATGCAAAGAGCTCCTGGCTCTCAGAGAACGTGTCCGATCTCTGGAGGCTAGAGTGGCAGACCTGGAGGAGCTGAGGCAGACAGAGAGGTATATAGATGAGACCTTCAGGGACATAGTAGTCAAGTCCCAACTTCAGACTGGCAGCCCTGGTGCTGCCTTGGAGGAAGAGGGTCTCATGATGGGAAAGCACCAACCAGGTGCAACAGGAAAGGATCCTGTAGCAAGGACCTGCTCTCCAGGTGATGCATTGTCCTTTCGCACTGAGGATATCTCCCCAAGGCCTACTGCCCAGGAGGGAAGGGTTAGGTCGGCCGTCATAGTTGGTGATTCGATTATTAGGAATGTAGATAGCTGGATGGCTGGTGGGCGTGAAGATCGCCTGGTAACATGCCTACCTGGTGCGAAGGTGGCAGACCTCATGCGTCACCTAGATAGGATTTTAGACAGTGCTGGGGAGGAGCCGGCTGTCATGGTACATGTGGGCACCAACGACATAGGAAAATGTGGGAGGGAGGTTCTGGAAGCCAAATTTAGGCTCTTAGGTAGAAAGCTTAAATCCAGAACCTCCAGGGTAGCATTCTCTGAAATGCTCCCTGTTCCACGCGCAGGTCACCAGAGGCAGGCAGAGCTCCGGAGTCTCAATGCGTGGATGAGACAATGGTGCAAGGAAGAGGAATTCGGTTTTGTTAGGAACTGGGGAACCTTTTGGGGAAGGGGGAGTCTCTTCTGAAGGGATGGGCTCCACCTTAACCAGGGTGGAACCAGACTGCTGGCGCTAACCTTTAAAAAGGAGATAGAGCAGCTTTTAAACTAGAACAAAGGGGAAAGCCGACAGTCGCCCAGCAGCGCATGGTTCGGAGAGAGGTATCTTCAAAGGATACTAATGATGCATTAGAATTAGGGCATCCCGACAGTGTGGTTCCAATAATTAGAAAAATAGTCCAACTCACCTGAGCTAAAAAATTCTAACTTATCCCTATCAATTAAAAAGCAGAATGAAAATACAAACAAAAAACAAACTTTGAAATGTCTGTATGCTAATGCCAGAAGTCTAAGAAGTAAGTTGGGAGAATTAGAATGTACAGCAGTGAATGATGACATAGACTTAATTGGCATCTCAGAGACATGGTGGAAAGAGGATAACCAATGGGACAGTGCTATACCGGGGTACAAATTATATCGCAATGACAGAGAGGAGCACCCGGGAGGAGGTGTGGCGCTTTATGTCTGGGATGGCATAGAGTCCAACATGATAAACATCCTGCATGAGACTAAATACAAAATTAAATCTTTAGGGGTAGAAATCCCTTGTGTGTCGGGAAAGACTATAGTGATAGGGGTATACTACCGTCCACCTGGTCAAGATGGTGAGACGGACAGTGAAAAGCTAAGAGAAATTAGGGAAGCTAACCAAATTGGTAGTGCAGTAATAATGGGAGACTTCAATTACCACTCACACAAGGGAGTCAGCGGTTAACCACAACATATAATCTATCACAGGAAATGTGGAACCCAAAAACAAATTCAAAAATGGCCTAAGAAGGTGTCAGCAAGCCTTGACGTTATGTGTCACTCTCAAGCAGACACTAACCGGTCTTATCTATCATTCACCTTCATCATAATTTTAATGCAACAAACTTTTTTTCTTTTTTCTTTGGGTTCCACATTTCCTGTGATAGACTTCAATTACCCCAATATTGACTGGGTAAATATATCATCGGGACACGCTAGAGAGATAACGTTCCTGGATGGAATAAATGATAGCTTTATGGAGCAATTGGTTCAGGAACAGACGAGAGAGGGAGCAATTTTAGATCTAATTCTCAGTGGAGCACAGGACTTGGTGAGAGAGGTAACGGTGGTGGGGCCGCTTGGCAATAGTGATCATAATATGATCAAATTTGATTTAATGACTGGAAGAGGAACAGTGTGCAAATCCAAGGCTCTCGTGCTAAACTTTCAAAAGGGAAACTTTGATAAAATGAGAAACATTGTTAGAAAAAAACTGAAAGGAGCAGCTACAAAAGTAAAAAATGTCCAAGAGGTGTGGTCATTGTTAAAAAATACCATTCTAGAAGCACAGTCTAGATGTATTCCACACATTAAGAAAGGTGGAAAGAAGGCAAAACGATTACCGGCATGGTTAAAAGGAGAGGTGAAAGAAGCTATTTAAGCCAAAAGATCTTCATTCAAAAATTGGAAGAAGGATCCAACAGAAGAAAATAGGATAAAGCATAAACATTGGCAAGTTAAATATAAGACATTGATAAGACAGGCTAAGAGAGAATTTGAAAAGAAGTTGGCTGTAGAGGCAAAAACTCACAGTGAAAACTTTTTTAAATATATCCGAAGCAGAAAGCCTGTGAGGGAGTCAGTTGGACCGTTAGATGATCGAGGGGTTAAAGGGGCACTTAGAGAAGATAAGGCCATCGCGGAAAGATTAAATGATTTCTTTGCTTCGGTGTTTACTGAAGAGGATGTTGGGGAGGTACCCGTAATGGAGAAGGTTTTCATGGGTAATGATTCAGATGGACTGAATCAAATCACGGTGAACCTAGAAGATGTGGTAGGCCTGATTGACAAACTGAAGAGTAGTAAATCACATGGACCGGATGGTATACACCCCAGAGTTCTGAAGGAACTAAAAAATGAAATTTCAGACCTACTAGTAAAAATTTGTAACCTATTAGGAAGTACTACTATGATTGATTTATTATCTCTTACTACAATTGACCCCTGGTTGTTCATATGATCATATATACTTCCTTAGGTCAAATATATTTTATCCCCTAAAATTTTATAAAATTCATTAGGTAGTCCATCAGGCCCCGGAGCCTTCCATCTTTTAGCATGCTGAATTCCACTGTGTACTTTTTCCAATTTAAGAGGTGCATTGAACACACCTTTGGTATTGAATTGCAAGTAAGCCATCATTACTTCAAAATTATCCTCAAGATGTTCATATAATTTTATTTTACTTTGCCATCCTCTTCACTAACACAAATAGTCATCGTATGATTTCCTTCTCCTCCATCAAACCATCTTTAGAGCTGTAACTTTAGTACTTTTCTCTTAACATTTCTCTTAACTTAACCATTGCTGCTGTGTTGAAGGATCGCGTGCCGGCAAGCTGCTGGCATGCGCAAAAGGTAAGATAATTTGGGAGGCGGGGGAGGGAAGTTCCCTTCCAAACCACTCTGATTTCGGAGCAGCCTGGGAGGGAACAGGGGAAGGCAGCGCGGCTCGGCACGTGCAAGGTGCACAATTGTGCCCTCCCTTGCGCACGCCGACCCCTGATTTTATAACTTGCGCGCGCAAGTTATCAAATCGGGCGTACATGTGTACGCGCCGGGCAGCACGTGCACATGTATGCCACGCGTGCTCCTTTTAAATCTACCCTTTTATTTTTTGCTCTATTTATTTATTTTTATATTCCGACAGTCAAACTAGTATATCACATTGGTTTACAAAATATAAGCAGGGATGTTTTCAAGCAATAAACATGATTGGGTACATAGGTATCTTACCAGAGAATCTTAGGGTAGTACATAAAAATAACATAGGTGATAGTGTATATGGGGGTGGAAAGATTTGGTGTGATAAACGTTTTTGATTTTAGCAGACTTAAGTGAAGAGGGAGGTAACACATTAAGCAACATTATAAACAAGAGACATTTAACTTAGAAATGTTCAAGTGGTATCTATTTCATCAGAATGGGTAGGAGGTGGGCAAAGGCGAAAGCGACATTTCTTGACAGGATGCACTATGGGGGCAAGGCTGTTTCAGAAAGAGGGAATGGTGGTTGTTGAAGGGCTGGTTGTGTTCATCCGAAGGCTTTTCAGAATAGCCATGCTTTTAGTTTTTTCTTGAAAGTTTGAGTCAGGGGTTCCATTCTCAGCTTGGCTGGTAGATTGTTCCATAGGATGGGTTCCGCTAAGGATAGTGCACGCTCACAGATTGTGTTCAGGTGTGCTGATTTTGGGGAGGGAGTTGGGAGACGACCGGTATTTGAGGACCGCAGGTTTCTTTGAGGTATCTGAAAGTGCAGGGTGGCACTGAACCAGTCTATGTTCTCGTTGTACAGCGTTTTATAGATGAGAGTCAAGGCTTTGTATTGGATTCGGTGTATGATCGGTAGCCAGTGTAATTCTTTGAGTATTGGGGTTATATGATCTGATCTTTTACTATTTGTGACCATTCTTGCAGCAGCATTTTGTAGTAGTTGCATTGGTCGTAAGGTGGATGCTGGGAGGCCTAGGAGGAGAGCATTGCAGTAATCTAGTTTAGAGCAAAGTAGTGCCTGGAGTACGGTGCGGAAGTCCTGGTTGTAAAGGAGTGGTTTGAGTTTCTTTAGTACTTGAAGTTTGTGGTAACCATCCTTTATCTCAGTGTTGATGTACTTTTTGAAGTTAAGTTCACTATCTAGGACAATTCCTAGGTTTTTTACTGTTGAGAGGGTTTGGTTCTATGTGGTAAGAGTTTTGCAGTCAGGGTTGATTGGTGCTGTAGTTTTATTGCTTATGTATAGTATTTCTGTTTTTTTATGGTTTAGCGAGAGGGACATCTGTGGTGTTGTTTTATTTCTGTTGAGAGGGTATTCCAAAGTTTTAACGTATTTTCAAGTGTCTTTTATAGGGAGCAGAATTTGTAAGTCATCAGCATAGACGTAGTGAGAGAGGCCTAGTGTAGTCAGAAGATTACAGAGGGGTAACATATATATGTTGAAGAGCATAGATGAAAGAGAAGAGCCTTGTGGGACGCCTGATTGCAGGGGTATTTGTTTATTTATTTATTTAACAGTTTTTTATACCGACCTTCATAGTAAATTAAACCATATCGGATCGGTTTACATAAAACAAGGGTATAACAGAAGCAATAAATAAAAGTAATTAACAAGAGAAGAGAGTAAGATAAAGTTACATTTAACAAGGAGTAAAAACTTGGGAAGCTTAAGAGCTGGAAGGAAGATAAAGGTCAAAAATAATAGAAGAAGCATAATCCAAAAGGAATTTGGATTAGAGCAAAAAGATGCTTTCCTCAGTAAGTGCCAGAGTTCTTCGTTTGAAGGTTGTAGGACTTTAATCTTCTAAATCCAAGTGAGGAAAAAGAAGACTAAGGGTTGTCTGGAGGATCATCAAAGGCTTGGTGGAATAGCCACGTCTTAAGTTTTTTTCTGAACGTAATGAGACAGGGTTCTAGTCGGAGGCTTGAAGGAATGTTGTTCCAAATAGATGGACCTGCTATAGAAAAAGCTCGGTCTTTGGTCGAGGAAAGTCGTGAGGCTTTAGTTGGGGGGTAATTCAAAGTACCTTTATGATTATCTCTAATTGGCCTATTGGAGGAATGAATTTTGAAGGGGATTTCAAGGTCGAGTTGGAGTTGATGATGGATGGACTTATGTATTAAGGTGATTGCTTTATAAAGGATTCTAAAATTTACTGGTAGCCAATGTAGGTTTCTGAGTATGGGAGAGATGTGATTTCCTCGGCTGGTGTTAGTCAGTAATCTTGCTGCAGCGTTTTGAATCATCTGAAGCGGTTTAGTGGTCGATTTGGGTAGGCCAAGGAGGAGGGCACTGCAATAGTCTATCTTGGAGAATAACAACGCCTGGAGTACTGTTCTGAAATCTTTGAAAAAAAGAAGTGGCTTGAGACGTTTCAGAACCTGGAGTCTGTAAAAACAGTCTTTGGATGTGGTATTAACCATTTTCTTAAGGTTTAGTCTATTATCCAGAATTACTCCTAGATCTCTCACCTGCTTATGAGTGATGAATGCGTTGTGAGGGTATGGTATGGGAGTATTTTCTTCATTTGCAGAGATGAGAAAGAGCTCCGTCTTTGAAGAATTAAAGACCAGATTTAATCTATTGAGGAGGTTAGTGATAGATAAAAGGCAGTTATTCCAGTGGGAAAGTGCTTTTGAAATAGATTCTGTAATAGGAATAAGAATCTGTACATCGTCTGCATACAGATAATGAATTAAATTAAGGTCGGATAGCAGTTGGCAAAGTGGTAGGAGGTAAATATTGAAAAGGGTTGGGGAAAGGGAAGATCCTTGTGGTACTCCTAGATTGGATTTTGTTAATGGCGATTCTTTGTTGTTTATTTTAACTTTGAAGGATCTATTATAGAGGAAAGATTTGAACCAACTGTGGGCAGATCCTGAGATACCAATGTCTGTTAGGCGATCCAGAAGAATGGAATGGTTGACGGTGTCAAACGCCGCGGAGATGTCTAACAGGATTAATAAAAAGGAGTAGCCTTTGTCAAGACCCATTATAATATGATCTGTAAGTGAGATAAGGAGGGTTTCCGTGCTGCGTGCTTTGCGGAAGCCATATTGTGAAGGGTGTAGGATATTTTGATCTTCCAGGTATTCTGTTATTTTGGCTTTTCTGTTATTTTGGCTAAAAATGGCAAATTAGAGATGGGTCTAAAATTGGCAGGTACATTAGGGTCCAGATTGTGTTTCTTGAGAAGGGGTTTGAGTGAGGCAGTTTTTAGGCTGTCAGGGTAACTTCCTTGGGTTAAAAAGCAATTTATGATACTTGTTAAAGGTTTTGCGATCGTATTTGGAATGAGAAGCAGGAGCTTTGAAGGAATATTATCTGCAGGGTGGCTAGATGGTTTTTGTTTTTTTAGAAGGGATTCAATCTCTTTAACAGAAATTGATTCGAAGCTTTCTAGTTTGGCTCCCTTGCTTGATTGAAGATTCTTGTCTGAGGTAAGAGGTAGAGTATTTGGTGGAAGAAGGGCGAGCGTATTCAGGATCTTTTGTTGAAAGAATAAAGCAAGTTCATTAGCCTTAGATAGAGCTTGTTCGTCTGGGATGGGTGGAGGATTTGATTTTGTGATTTGAGTGACGTATGCGAACAGGGCTTGGGCATCGTATTGAAAATGATGAATTTTGTTGGCGTAGAATTCTCTTTTTGTTAGTAGAATAGAGGTCCTGTAATGATGTAGAAAGCCTTTGTACTTAGATAAGGTAGTTGAGTTGGGTGTTTTTCGCCAAATATTTTCTCTGTGGCGAAGCTCCTGTTTCATCTGTTTTAGTTTAGTGGTAAACCAGGGTTGATTACCTTTTTTTGTAGGATTGATTGTTTTAGAGACTGTTGGACACCATTTGTTAGCAACCGTTTCAGTGATCTTGTGCCAGGAAGTTAGGGCTGAGTCAGGATTCGAAAGGTCTAGGTTTGTGAGTTCCTTAGACAGCTGATCACTAAGTATTTCCGATGGGCAAGGTTTCCTGAATTGAATAGTAGAAAGGAGATGAGAAGTGTGAATCTTTTTATCTATGGAAAAGGAGGATTTTATCAAGAAATGGTCTGACCAAGGGATTGGTGTGCAAGATGGTACTGAAGTGCAGGAGAAATTAGAATTGATGAAAATTAAGTCCAGAGTGTGACCTGCTTTATGCATAGGGCTATTAATGATCTGTGTGAATCCCATAGCACTGAGGGAGGTGAGGAGCGCTTCGCAGTTTGAGGAGCGAGGTATAACATCAGTATGAAGATTGAAGTCGCCTAAGATCATAGATGGGAGGTCTAAATTGATATGTTTCACTATGGATTCTATGAGTGATGAAGGATCCATTTCTAAAACTCCGGGAGGAGCGTAGACTAATAGAATTTGTAGTTGTTTTGATTTGACTAGTCCCAATTCTAATTTAGACTCAGACTTGATGGTATGAGTGGATAGTTTGAGTTCTTTTTTGGTGGCTAAGAGAAGGCCACCTCCTCTTTTTTTGTGTCTGTAGAAGGAGAAGATGTCATAGCTATGAATAGGAAGTTGACTGATTAGAGCAGTATCAGTATCTTTTAGCCAGGTCTCTGAAATAGCACAGATATCTGGATTTGAATCCTGTAGATAATCGTTGAGGATGTGTGTTTTTTTTGTTAAGGATTGAGCGTTGAAAAGGGTTACTGAAAGTAGAGTGAGGCCTAGTAGTTGATTTAGAGGTGAGGTCATGATTGGAATAATTCTTTTTTGTATGTTGTGGGAGGAGATAATTGTGGAGCTTCTCCTTTGGTATTGAATGATTGGGATATTATAGGTATGCATGAGATTAGTTGTGGAGACTAGAAGCTGTGGATGTTGTAAATTAGAAGAAGACTGGACAAATCTAGGTAGAATGCAGTTAGAAGAAACAAACAGGGCGAATGCAAATAAAGCTTTTTCTTTTATAGAAATAATTAGTGAAATTCCTCCGTAGGATCTGATGACAAACTCTGGCTATTCCACGGATTCTCAAGTGAAGCTGACGTGAATAGCGTAGGTGTAGAGTAAGGATTAGGAGGAGATATCTGGTAGTGGATTGAGAGGATCAGTATCTGGTGGCTCGAGATTGAAGGTAGATGTGGCTGACTTTTGATGTATGAGGTCTGAGGCTTCTTACAGTTGCTGAAGATATTGTTGTGCTGATAGAGTAGAAATAGGTAGTCAGCTGATGTTAAAAACCGAAGATCCAGGGGTAGATTCGGGGCTCCCTCCGGGGCTGAGCCGAAGGGGCGAGACAAAGGGGCAAGCCCCTTTGTCGTGCTCCTTCGGCTCGCTCCTTCGGCGCGCGGCGCCTGAGAGGCAGGAATTTAAATGTCCCTCTCAGCTCCTGATTGGGCCAGGGCAGCTTCCCCTCTCCTAGGTAGGCGGGACTTGGAGCCGCAATGTAGGTCGGCACGGCTGGCGGCTGGCGGCTGAGCTGAGTTTAGATTCTGAGTGGTCAATTTTGACTTTATAAGATCTGTTTGACAGGTAAGAATTGAACCAGTTAAGAGTGATGTCATTTAGTCTGATTTCTCTTAGTCTGTTCGGTATGCATTCTTTCCCCCCATATACAGAACAGTACACTTCTATTAGTGATGCTGTCCATTAGGGATGTGAATCGTTTTTTGACGATTTAAAAAAATCGTCCGATATTTTTTAAATCGTCAAAAATCGTTAGAGTGCATGATACAATAGAAATTCCCCCGACTTATTGTGAAAAATCGTTAATTTATTTTATTTATTTATTTATTTGTTATTTTTATTATACCGAGTTTCATGATAGGAATCACATCAACCCGGTTTACAATTAACAATGTGAGTAAAGGCAGAGAGTAACAAAGTAAAGAACATTTCCCAATACAAGAACAAATATAGTATGAAACTTAACAAATATTATAACAATATTTTGGATGTGAGAAAGTTACAAAAAACATGGAAAAATAACTTGGATATGAAAGGGGAAGAATTGTAGAACGACTCTAAGCATTTTAACCAGCTGTATCAATTAATAAATATGTATAATATTATAAAATGTAGATGTGTAGCAAAATGATTAGATAAGATATTGTTGTGAAGTATAATAAAATGTTGCTGTGACTGCGTGTGAAGTTAGTGGGATTTTTTTTTTTTTTTTTAATGGGTTAGTGTCCACTAACGGGAGTTATTTGGGGGGAGGGTGGGAAAACCGGCACACCAAAACAACCCCCTAAACCCACCCCGACCTTTTAAAACTAAACCCTTACCTTCCCCCACCCTCCTGAACCCCCCAAAACTTTTTACGAGTACCTGGTGGTCCAGTGGAAGCCCCGGGACCGATCTCCTGCTCTCGGGCCATCGGCGCCATTTTGGCTGCTACTAATAAAAATGGCGCCGATGGCCCGATAAAAAAAAAAACCCACTGACCCTTTAAAAATGACCCCTTTGCTTCCCCCCCCCCAAAACCATTTTAAAATTACCTGGTGGTCCAGTGGGGGCACGGGGAGCGATCTCCCGCTCTCGGGCCGTCGGCTGCCACTAATCAAAATGGCGCCGATGGCCCTTTGCCCTTACCATGTGACAGGGTATCCGTGCCATTGGCCGGATCCTGTCATGGCCTGCGCCATCCTATGCTCCTACCATGTGACAGGGGCTGACCAATGGCACCGGTAGCCCCTGTGACATAGTAAGGGCAAAGGCTATCGGCGCCATTTTGAATACTGGCAGCCGACGGTCCGAGTGCAGGAGGTCGCTCCTGGACCCCCAATGGACTTTTGGAAAGTCTTGTGGGGGTCAGGAGGGTCCCCCAAGACTTGCCAAAAGCCCCTGGTGGTCCAGCAGGGGTCTGGGAGCGACCTCCTGCACTCGGACCATCGGCTGCCAGTATTCAAAATGGCGCTGATAGCCTTTGCCCTTATTATGTCACAGGGGCTACTGGTGCCATTGGTCAGCCCCTGTCACATGTAGGAGCACAAGATGGCGCCGGCCATCCAGTGCTCCTACCATGTGACAGGATCCGGCCAATGGCACAGATACCCTGTCACATGGTAAGGGCAAAGGGCCATCGGCGCCATTTTGATTAGTGGCAGCCGACGGCCCGGGAGCGGGAGGATGGCCCGGAGTGGGAGATCGCTCCCGGGACCCCCACTGGACCACCAGGTACCTGTAAAAAGTTTTTAGGGGGGGTCGGGAGGGTGGGGGAAGCTAAGGGGTTAGCTTTAAAGGATCCATATTGGTATTCACACTTCTATCAGCAATAGGGATGTGCATCCCTTGGTTATTCGTTTGATTCGTTGCAGAGGTACATGCGTAATTCATTAATAAAAAGTATGGTCCTCAGATTGAAACCATTACTCACACCCGCCCACTTCAGAACAGTATTGCAAACACTTATCTTTTCCAGCACTGACTCCTGCAATGCACTCTTACTAGGACTCCCAAGCACATCGATAAGACCACTCCAGATACTTCAAAATACTGCAGCCAGAATATTGACGGGAAAAAAGAGGGACCATATAACCGAAACTCTAGCAGACTTATATTGGTTGCCCATCGAATACAGGATAAAATACAAGGCCTTATGTACCATACACAAACTAATAAATGATAAAGAAGCAGACTGGCTAAACACAGCCTTACGAGTACACGTTCCACAAAGGAACCTCCGCTCAGCAAACAAAGCACTACTAACAATCCCTTCAGTAAAGTCAGCAAAATTAACCCAAGTGAGAGAAAGGGCTTTATCATTGGCTGGGCCCATACTATGGAACACGATGCCCCCCGAACACAGATTACAGAATAATCTCAAAACTTTTAAGAAAAATTTAAAAACATGGCTCTTTAAAAAAGCCTTCACTAAAGAGTCTGGAGGGTAGAGAATGAAAGTACAGGGTAATGCAGATGAGAATGAATTTACTCAATCCTACATTTAAGAAGTAATATCTCAAAGAGATAGTAACTCAATAATATACCTGGACTTGACCAACAATACTCAAATAATGATTTTATTTATGAAATTGTAACCGAACTTTATTGGCACCTGTTAGAATGTACGATAAGAACATAAGAAATTGCCATGCTGGGTCAGACCAAGGGTCCATCAAGCCCAGCATCCTGTTTCCAACAGAGGCCAAAACCAGGCCACAAGAACCTGGCAATTACCCAAACACTAATAAGAACCCATTCTACTGATGCAATTAATAGCAGTGGCTATTCCTTAAGTATAATTGATTAATAGCAGTTAATGGACTTCTCCTCCAAGAACTTATCCAAACCTTTTTTGAACCCAGCTACACTAACTGCACTAACCACCTCCTCTGGCAACAAATTCCAGAGCTTTATTGTGCGTTGAGTGAAAAAGAATTTTCTCCGATTAGTCTTAAATGTGCTACTTGCTAACTTCATGGAATGCCCCCTAGTCCTTCTATTATTCGAAAGTGTAAATAACCGAGTCACATCTACTCGTTCAAGGCCTCTCATGATCTTAAAGACCTCTATCATATCCCCCTTCAGCCATCTCTTCTCCAAGCTGAACAGCCCTAACCTCTTCAGCCTTTCCTCATAGGGGAGCTGTTCCATCCCCTTTATCATTTTGGTAAACCTACATTTACTTACCTTAGTCTATGTGCCTATTTGTAAACCGTTGCGATGGTATATAACTTAGTGACGGTATAGAAAGGTTTTTAAATAAATAAATAAAATAAGTGTGCAAGGCCCCCAAAAGATTTGTGCAGACCTCCACGATGAATCAAATGAATGACCAACGACTGCACATCCCCAATTAGCAATGTCAGGGTGGTGTTTTTCTCATTTACTACTATGTCCAGTTTCCTAGCATCAAACTCTTTGGATCATTTCATGTTATCTTGGGTTGCCCCGCTGACTGAAACTTTTATCACATATGGAACAGTTAAATGGTGCTTCTCAGGGCAGTTTCTCTTGTGCAAACCGCATCAGGAATGAGTCTCATTCATAAGCCAAGGTATGGTGGGAATTCTCAATGTCTCATAGTACTTGCATTGTGCCAAAGAGATCCTCTTTCTGGAGTTCATAAGATGTAATGGGCTGGATTTTCAAAGGATTTATGCACGTAACCGGTCGTACGTGCACCGGGCCTATTTTCAAAAGGCCCAGCGACGCGCATAAAGCCCCGGGACACGTGTAAGTCCCGGGGCTTGGAAAAAGGGGCAGGGAGGGGGCGGGGGCATGGCCAGAGGCTTCCGCACTGCCGCTGTGCTGGCAGTTGGCCGGCGCGAGCAACTTACTTCAGCCCCAGGGCTGAAGTAAGTTTTGTAACAAAAAAAAAGATGATGAAAAAGGTAGGGAGGAAGGGAAGGTGGGGTGAGGGGGTAGGGAAGTTCTTTCCAAGACCATTTCAATTTCGGAGCGGCCTGGGAGGAAACGGGGGGAAGGCAGCGCGGCTTGGAGCAGGCTCGGTGCTCACAAGATACACCCCCTTGCGCGCGACGACCCCCGATTTTATAAATTGCGCGCGCATGTTATAAAATTGGGCATACATGTGTGCGCGCCGGGTAGCGCGAGCACCTTTTAAAATCTACCCCAAATTTAATAGGCAACATAGCAAGGTGTGCTTGAAAATTCTTCTTAATCAAGCCCCTGGCACCCAATGTAATTGGGACTATTTCTGTATCTTTCTGCCACATTTTCTTGGTCTCTGATTGCATCTCTTAGCACTTAAAAAATCTTTGCTTTCTCTATACAACATACAGAATAGTCACTGAGGACTGACAGCTCTATCAACAATGTCATTCTTTCTCCTTCACCACAATATCTGGTTTTCTAGCATGGCCATGGTGGAACTTTCTTGCTTTTACATCCAATTTTTCAAAATATTTGTGGGACTAATCTACTATTCCAAAACTCTATGATAGTGCAGGAATTGCTTGTCTCTTATTCCATGCTGTTATTGAAAAGCGCTTTAACGGCTTCACTCTCCTATCGTACTCTCTACTGATCTTTTCTCTCAGTATTTTATGCCAAATGTTTCCACTTTCCTCTACTCCTAGATATTTACATATATCTTATTGCAATCTTCAGTTAGGGAGATGTTCTCAGTTTTGTTTAATTTTCCTTTAAGGAAAATCACCTTAGCAAATTGGTCCAGGCCAAATATCATCCTGTCGTCTGAGAAACTCTTTACTAAACAGAGTTCTGTTAAATGCGCATCACAGGAGCTGGAGGATTTCATATCATCAACAAATTTTAGGTGGTACCTTTACCGCAATGCTCATTGACTGCTCAGGCAACTTTCGGCATCATCCTTCAGCTGTTTAAAGATGTCATTGCTTAAGTCTTTATGTTCTACAATTTGTCAAAATCAGGATCTTACATTTTTATCAGTTGCCCTTTGCACTTCTCCTTTGATATTTATTTAATAAAACTTATATTCCTCAAATTCCAATAAACTATTGTTCAATGCAGAATACAAATCTACAATCATAAAAAAATGACACCCAATATATACACACATCACATAAAACAGTAATATAAAACCACACATCATCAATTATAACATTCAAAAGCTTAGTTAAAAAACAACGGCTTAAGTTTTTTTATTCAGAATTTTAAATAATCCTTTTCACAGCATAATGCATATGGTGTAGAGTTCCACAGTGATGGACCTGCAACCAGACGAGCCTTCTTTCGAGTGTCTTGGAGCCTGCATATTCTTATAGATGGTATCCCCAACACATTTATTGCTCTTTTTCGTCCATTTTTGGGTGGACTCTCTTTTAGGTCGATTTTAAAAGCGTTGCTCGTGCAAAAATGCCCAGATACGCATGGATGTGGGCTGCGCGCAAGCAACACGGATTTTAAAAAGTTACAAATTACATGTTATGGATCCGTGTGTGCATAAGAAATAAGGGGGCGGAGAAAGGACGGGGTAGTGGCGTTCTTAGGTGGGGACCAATACTTACATGCATAAATCCATTTTTTAAAACCTCAGCCCCCATACGCTAAATATCCACATAAATTTACTGCTGAGGGAGGAAGCGACATCAGACAATGGGCATCTGAATCTGAAGCTCCAGACTTGAATCGCCAAACATCCTGGTTTCCCCACAGATACTGAGCATTTACTCGACCAGTGTTATGCAGCTTGCAGTCTTTTCTGCAAAAGGATGGCCTTACTGAAGAAAAAAAACTGATTTAAAGCACTTCTCGTTTGTGTCGTTGGCGAACACAAGTGTGGAGGGTCTTGCAGAGGGAGCGGACAAAAAGGCTGAATCGCAGGAGGTAGACCAAGAGCAGGCCATGCATTCTGCTGATGACGTGCCGATTCAAGCCGAGTTTCAAGTATGGTTTAAAGAATTGAGATTTGATATGGCAATTCTGAAGCAGGAGATTGTAGACACAGTAGCTGAGATGTGTAGTGAAATCATGGACTTAGGGCAATGAGTGGAAGAGGCTGAGTCCAGTATGGACAACCAAGCTTTGGATGTAAATGTCTGGTGCAAAGCTCATGATAAACTGGTGCATTAGAAAGAGGAGCTGAGTGACAGAGTTGAGGACACTGAAAATAGATCGCAGAGGTCCAACCTAAGGTTCCAAAAGGGCCTGAATATGGAGACTGTTTCCAGGTGGTCAGCAGTATTTGCACTGCAGTGCTAGCAATAGATGAAGGGGAATCTGTGGTGCCTGAGAATGTAATGGAAAGATTACATAGGGCGCTGGGATCCCCGAGAAGTGACAGACTATGGGACATCATTGCTTACTTCCATAGTTTTGCGACAAAAGAGAACGTTGCCAATAGAGCAATGGTTGACGATAGGTCTTCATGAAGATGAGATGAAAAACTGTTTGGAAAATTGTTAGTGATTGTGAGCTCTCTTTGGTTTAAAGATGAGTAGGTTGAACATAGTCTCATTAAATACTAAGGGACTGAATTCACCCTTTAGGAGGAAACCTTTGTTTCAAGAAGCAGCGGGTTTGAAAGCAAATGTAATTTTTTGCCAAGAAACCCACCTGACCAGGCACAAAGAGCATCTTTTATGGGTAGTCATATCCACAGCAGTTTTTGTCTTCCTCAGCAATTAAGAGCAAATATTGTGGCATGGATATAATGTTCTCTCAACATATGGTGATAGATGTGAAAGCAGTTATACATGACAGCGAGGGGAGATATATAGTGGTAAAGGTATTGATGGAAAATGATCTATTCACTTGGGCTAACATTTATGCGCCAAATACTAAACAGAGTCCTTTTTTTGGATCGTATATCAGGGGTGAATGGACAGAGGGATATATAATTTTAGGAAGGGAATTTAATCTTACCAGATATCCTTATCTCGATAATACAGGTACTGGAGCAGTATGAACTAGCAGACATAGGGTAGCACTTAAAAATCTAATTTCTCATCAGGTTCTGGTAGACATTTGGAAAATGCGAAACCCTACCAGCAAAAATTACACCTTCTTTTCAAAAACGCATATGTCCTACTCATGGTCAGACTACTTCCTGATAGACAAGATATTAGTAGGACAAGTGGAGGAGGTGGATCTGGGATTACATGGTCAGATCATGCTCCAGTCTGGTTATCCATTGAAGCCTATGTAAGTACTGTAGTACAGAAATGCACTTTTGGCAGCTAAATGACCACTTACTGAGCGATAAGGAGTTTAAAGGAAAATTGGTTCTTACCTGCTAATTTTCGTTCCTGTAGTACCACGGATCAGTCCAGACCATGGGTTGAGCCTCCTGTCCAGCAGATGGAGACAGACTAAAACTGAAAGGGTATCCTATATCAGGTCAGAGCCTACCCTGCATCCCTTCATTATAACCATTGTCAAAGCAGAAAAGTATTAAGACAACGAGTATAAGGTCAAGCAAGTAAAAAGATATCTGGTAAATCAGTGAAACACGTGAACACTAGAACCAGTGAATGAACGCTGTAAATAAGCACTGTTGTATCCATGTTCATCTTAAGAGATGCTTCCGGTGCCATCAATGAAATCGAGGAAGAAAGATATTCAGGAATACCTGTAAAACCAGAAGAAAAAACTTCGAGCGGACAGACCGATAAACACACGGGAGGGCGTCAGGACTGATCCGTGGTAATACAGGAACGAAAATTAGCAGGTAAGAACCAATTTTCCTTTCCCTGTACGTACCCAGATCAGTCCAGACCATGGGATGTACCAAAGCTTCCCTAAAGAGGGTGGGACCGAGACAATCCTGCTCGAAGAACCTGCCGTCCGAAGGACCCAAACATTGGTGCCCTAACATCCAGACGGTAATGCCGAGCAAAAGTATGCAGAGATTTCCACGTAGCTGCTCTGCAAATCTCCGGAGAGACTGACTGACTCTCCGCCCACGAAGTAGCCTGAGAATGCAAAGAATGAGCCTTGAGGCCCTCTGCACCCTCCCGGCCCTGACAAATATAAGCAGACGCAATCGCCTCCTTAAACCAACGAGTAATCGTAGCCTTAGAGGCCTTGTTGCTTCTATTTGGACCACCATATAGAACAAAAGATGATCCGAAACTCAGAACTCATTGGTAACCTGGAGGTAGTGCAGCAAAACCCGCTGCACATCAAGCTGCCTATCTTCGGTAAGAAGGAAGGTACCGTCGTGAGGGAAACCCCTGAAACAGAAAACTTTAGGAAGGGCTCCCGACAGGACAATGCTTGAATCCCCGACACTCTCCTGGTGGAGGAAATGGAAAACTAGAAAAAAAAAGAAACCGTCTTGAGCGTTAAATCTTTAAGAGTCGAGTGCCGGAGAGGTTCAAAAGGAGCCGCGCAGAGAGCCCGAAGGACCAAGTGAAGACTCCACGAGGGACAAATACCCCGAACAGGCAGCTTTAAGTGCTTTGCACCCTTGAGGAAATGAATGATATGTGGATGAGCCGCCAACGAATATCTATCAACTCTGCCCAATAGAAAACCAAGGGCAGACACTTGGACCCGCAAGGAGCTGAAAAACAAACTTTGGAGAGGTCCTGCTGAAGAAATGAAAGGACTTGGGATACCTGAGCTCGACGAGCCGGTATGCCGGATTCTGCACATACAGGCTTGAAGATTTTCCAAACTCGGACATAAGCAAGAGAGGTAGATGGTGTCCGTGACCGAAGCAGGGTGGAAATAACTTTCTCCCTGTATCCCTTCTTTCTTAAGTGTCGCCGTTCAAAAGCCAGGACGCTAGACAGCAACGATCCGCCTGGTCGAAAAATACGGGACCCTGCCGAAGTAGGTATGGTAGATGGCCGAGGAGAAGAGGGCCGCCCATCGCCAGGTTCACCAGAACCGCGAACCAAGGTCTGCGGGCCCACTCGGGTGCCACGAGTATGATCGATCCCAGGTGCTCTATTCTTCTGAGAACCGTTCCCACCAGGGGCCATGGCATAGAGGAGAACGCCGGAGGGCCAGGGAAGGACCAGAGCATCTACTCCCTCCGAGCAGTGTTCCCTCCAGCGGCTGAAGAACCGTGGAGCTTTGGTGTTGTCCAAGGTAGCCATCAGGTCCAGGTGAGGAGGACCCCACCTGCGAACAATTAGGTCGAAAGCTCCGTCGGACAACTCCTACTCGCTGGGATCGAGACGTTGACAGCTGAGGAAATTGGCTTGGACATTCTCCTTGCCCGCTATATGCGAGGCTGCCAGTCGCTCCAGATATCGTTTCACCCAGGCGAAGAGGCTGCGGGCTTCAAGGGCAACCAGACAACTCCTGGTGCCCCCTTGTCAATTGATGTAGGCCACCTAAGTCTGGAACAAAGGAATGGGCCAGCCAGATCTCATTGGAAGGTGGGTTTAGCGGTGGAATGTTGTGAGTTACCATCCCGGAAGGGCTGGCGGCCACGAAAGGAATGAGACCATGCCTGGGACCTGGCGGGGATCGCTCTAGGAAAAGAAGCCCGTGTTCCCAGAAACAGGAACGCGTAGGAAAAAAAGAGCTAGGCTGTTTAGGGCGGTCCTCCAGTATGAATCTTGTGATCTCCCAAGAATTTAATAAGCTGCTCTAGGCCCTTGCCAAAAAACAACGTACCTTTGAAAGGAAGCGTGCCCAACTGGATTTGGAAGAGGAATCCACCGACGAGTTGCGCAGCCAGAGGAGGCGTCTGACACCGCTGCGGCTATCGCCTTGGCCTGTACACGGAGTAAATCGTAGAGAGCATCCGCTCCGTACGCCACTGTGCCTTCCTGACGTTCAGCCTGCTCCGCCTCTGCAGATGGGAGTCCTGGGTAGTGAGCAATTGTTGTACCCACCTAAGGCTTGCCCACTGCATGAGACTACTGCAGATCGTTGCCCGGACACCTAAGACCAAGACTTCGAAGCTACGCTTGAGATAAAATTCAAATTTGTGGCCCTGGGCATCCTTGAGGGCGGTGGCTCCCACCACCGGGCTGGTGGTGTGCTTAGTGACTGCAGAAACCGAAGAGTCCACCTTGGGAAATTTCCGCATTTCCAGGCAATCCTCAGGGAGAGGATAAAGCTTGTCCATAGCCCTACCCACTCGTAGCCCCATCTTGGGAGCTTCCCATTCCCGAATAAGCAGCAGCTTATGCATGGGATGGAACGGGAAAGTGCATGGAGCTGCCCTTAGTCTCGCCAGGACCAGGTCCACATGGGCCGGCATTGCGGCCGGTACTGTATCGTCCGGGGAGACCTCAATATCAAGTTCCGTCAGGATGAAGGGGGTAAGAGGTTCCAGCTCCTCCCATTGAAATAGACGTAGCACCCAGGGTCAGCCCTTTCGAGGGGGGGAGGGACCGGGCAGAAACCAATCTGTGTCCGGATCCTGATCCAGGGTTGTGGGTGGCTGAGGCGGATCCAGGGGGGGTACCCCCGGTACCACTCGGATTCTGACTGAACCGCACAGATCCGGTGCCGCAGGAGCAGGCGGAGTGGGCATCAGTAGGATTTTGGCGGGCAGAGGGCTTAGAGGTCCCCCTCCTCCACCTCCAGCAGGCTAGCCAGGTAGGATTTGTGCATCAGGGGCACCAATCCTGAAGAGAAAACGTGGCCTGGATTTTTTTTTTTTTTTCGGAGGGGCAGTCGGAATCCCCATCCGGGGGGGTACGGATCTCAAATCGGGGGGGGGGGGGACATGAAAATCAGACACCTCTCTCTCGTGCAGCTCCGACTCGAGAGCTGCACTAATACCCAAAATGGCCGCTGTTCCCGCGGTTTGCCAAGTCGGGAACGGCCTGGCCATGCGACTGGAGAAACATCCCCGGGTCTTTGGTGGGGTCAGCCCCGCTGAGGGACCCTCCCTACCCGGAAAGCACCCCGAACACCGGCCATCGCGGGAAAGCAGACTCCCCGCGGGCTAAGCAGCAGTGAGATCGCGGCATGACTGAGGAAATCGCTGTGAGCTGAAGAAAGTAAACTGCGCAGAGGAAAGTAAACTGCCTTCTGAGGAAATGTAAAAATAATTGTAAAATTCCTCCTTTGTCAGTCCTCTTTTTTTTGACAGGGGACTTAGCCTCCCTGTAAGTGCTGCCGGGGAATTACAGCATCCCGAGACTCAAGGCAGATTCTGAGGGGGAGTGACTGGACCACCAGTATCGCCCCAATATACAAGTCACTGGGAAGGGGGCCTAGACTGAGAGAACTCAAGGGGCAAGCCCCTCTAGGCCCCCCAAGAGCGAGGAGACAGCGCTGTCCCCTATGACAGAGTTGAGGTAAAAATTATTCCAACCTTTACTTTTTTTTTTTTTTTATATATAATTAAAACACAGACCAATAATATTTGCTTGAGCTTGAGAAATAGGTAGAAAAAAAACCCCGCAGGGCAAAGATAAGGAATGAAGTAAGGGAACCGCAAGGTGAGCTGCCTGGCATCTGCTGGAGATAGACAAATACTGAAGGGATGCAGGGTAGGCTCTGTCCTGATATAGGATCCCCTTTCAGTTTTGGTCTGTCTCCATCTGCTGGACAGGAGGCTCAACCCATGGTCTGGACTGATCTGGGTACTGTTGTGTCCATCGGTACCCGACGCCCTCTCTCCGCCCTCCTTACCTCTTTGGCGACTCCCTCTTCATCTGCAGGAAGATTGGCTGCCGCGGCGTTGTTTTGCCGAAGTCCTCCGGCGTCCCAGGACCGGCTAGACGCTGCAAACCGCCATGTTTCCTGGAGGCCTAGGGGTGCGCGTGCGGTGCAGCCCCGACTGAAATACTGGCGATGGTGCGAACCTCGGGGGCGTCCTCCGAAGATGATGTCACCCGCGACGGATATATAAGGTCTTAGAATTTGCTAACACATCGAGTTAGCAAGGGTTCAGGTTACTCTACCTAAGCTACTCTGCCTCCTCGGACTTACAAGGGGTACCCGCTCCTCGGGGGCCTCGCTCTCTCCTTTGTTTTTCAGATGACAGTCTGGAACCGGTACTCGCTCAAGGGCCCTCGTTCCCAGACTTTTTCGGTACTCTCTTCTGCCTGGAAGTCATCACTGCCAACTACATCAGTGAGTTACCATTGCTCTCTCAGAGTTTTCCCTGGAACCAGGTACTCGCTCCTCGAGGGCCTATACATTCCAGCTCCTGGGCTTCAATGAGACAGTGTGTGAGTGTTACCATCTGGTTCAGTACATGAACTCTGCATACCCTGCCTACTCACTATATTTCAGTTTCTCTACAGCTCAGCCTCCAGGGATCGCTGTTCCAGTATCTGAGGGACTACAGCCCAGCCGGGCATTCCAGCTCACTATTGCCATCTCTGGTGGTTCAGTATACTGTCTAATAAAAGAACTAGTGTGTGTCTGTCTCCATACTCTGAGCCTGACCGGTGGTCCCTCTCGGGATCTTCCCCCAGGGGCGTGGTCATCTGCCACCTGTCCAAGGATCCACCCACAACTCTCCTAAATAACAGATTGCTAATCCCAAGAAGACTTAACTCCGAACGGAACAGATTGCTAACTCCTAAGCAGACTTATCTCCAAACTGAACAGGTACATACAGGGAACACGGGATTGATGGCAGATATTCGGGAATATCTTAGCATTAATACTAGGGAAGAAGTGTCACCCGTCATATTGTGGGAGGGCAAGTTAATTTCTTGAGCATCATACCTTAAAAGAGCAGAGGAACATGCCTGCAGATTGCACAGAAAATAGCAAAGTTAGAACTGAGTCATAAGAGGTCCCCGGATCCTCAGGTACTAAGCAGGCTGGAATCGGCAATCAGCAAGGATGGAATTGCAAGCTTTTGATTTGGCAAGGGTAGCTTTTCAAATGGATCAGGTGAAACAGACCTGCTACAAATTCAGTAATACAGCTGGTAAAATGTTGGCTAGACGTTTAAAAGAGAGACAAACCCACAATCACATTACGAAAGTTAAGGCCAGGTCTGGAAAATGTTTATATAATGCAGTTCAGTTTTACAAAGAGCTGTATGATTCAGATAAATTAGTCACATACCATCAGATTGAACAATATTTGAGTGATATAGACTTCCCTGTTTTACCAGACCAATATAGAGAGGCTCTACATAAAGAAATCACTGTTGAAATCTCACTGGTTATTAAAGACCTTAAAAAAGGGAAGTCGAAGATGGCCGACCGGTAGCAGTGCACGGCGTTCAGCGCTCCTCGAACAGAGATAAAAAACTTTTTCTTGCTGCAATTTTCTTGAATATGGGACGAAAACGTAAGCCGAGAGGTGAGCCATACCCTATAGCCCCCTCGAACGTCTCGGTCCCTGGTCCGATGGATGCGCACGTCGTGAGGATAAACCAAACAGCAGAAGCTCAGCCGCTGGAGAGAGGGGGAGGGGAAGATGAGCTACCCTCTCTCCCTGGCTCATTATCACCATTGAGCCCTGCACAGGGAACCCTCCCCCCCCCCCTCGAGAATCCGGCCGCAGTATGGAGTTCTCCGGAGTCGGGAGTACCGCCGTCGGACCAGAGAGTCCATCGTCAGAGCTCCATAGGGTCTGATAAAGGAGAACCCGCGACCATGAGCCCAATACTAACATCGGGGCAGATCGGGGAAGTGAACGGGACATTGCTGAGGGAGACTGCTGGAGCTGAAGGAGGTATCCCTGAAAGATCTACAATTGCTGTGGTAAGACCAGCTACATTTACGCTAGAAACTATCTGGGAGACTTTAGTGGACCTGAAAGTTTCTATTTTGTCACAAATTAAAATCTTAAATGACACAGGAAAAGAAATGGAGGAAAAAGTTAAAATTGTGAGTAATGCACAAGTGGACATGGAACAGCAGATTATGACTAATCGAGATAAAATCAAAAATATAGAGTTAACCCAAACTGCAATGATAAAAGAAAGGAACAACATATCAATGAAACTGGAACAGATGGAAAATGTAATCAGAAGTAAAAATTTAAGCTTTATAAACTTTCCACAGATATCTTTAATACCCCCGAGAGATATCTTTAAAAGGTACCTACAGGAAGTGTTACAGGTTGGGGAAAATGAAATGCCACCAATTTCAAAGATTTTCTATCTTCCAAAAGCAAAAAGATCAACAGAACAGAATGGAGGATTAACGTCTCTAGTGCCCACTGCTGACCAGCCCTTGAATATTTCCACCTTCTTAGAGACTTCGGACACTGAACTTGCTACACCGGCTACTTTAATAGTGAATTTGGTATTGGAACCAGACAGAGATTGGTTATTGAAATGTTGTCTTAGACATAGAAATGATCAGTTTCTAGGATGTAATGTAAGAGTTTTCCCGGATGTTGCCCGAGAAACCCAAAAGAGGAGAAAGGCCTTTCTCCTAATGAGGCCACAAGTGATTCAGATTGGGGGAGTTTTTTTCCTTAAGTTTCCGTGTAAATGCTTAGTAAAGCATAATGGTAATTCATATGTATTTTATGACCCCCCTCAGCTGTCTCAGTTTTTAGCAGGGAAAACTCCTGTGGGCTCCATAGAACCCTGTGATAATGTTCCCAGTTCCCTTTGAAAAGAAATTGGTTTAGAATCCTATACTGATCGGCTTTAATTTCTTCAAGTATTTCACAAATATTTCCTAAGGTTGTGTATATCTAGCCCTCTCGATTTGAGGACTTAAGTTAAAGAAACAATAATGTTTAATTCTTTAATGATTTTCTTTTTGTGAACTTATTACTTATTTGTTTTCTTGTATTTCCAATCAAGAAATGTATCTTGTTTAAATATGTAAAATTGCATAAATAGAAAATAAAAAAAAAAAAAAAAGGGAAGTCTCCTGGGCTAGATGGTTATATGGCCAAGTTTTACAAAACATTCTTATCAGATATTGTAACACCTCTAGTAGATATATTTAATGCCCTGAGATCTGGAGGCTCTATTTCCCCACTTGCCAATGTGGCTGGGATTATGGTTCTGGCCAAAGGAGGTCGTGACTCCACCCTATGTGGGTCTTATAGACCTATATCATTGATTAACATTGCCTTGAAAATACTTGCCAAAGTGCAGGCAGTTAAGGTTGGGAGGCTGATTCATAATGACCAGTGCAGCTTTGTACCAGGACAGCTGGCTTCAGACAATGTCCGCTGTGTATTAGAGGTAAACTGGAGTGAAACAGGAAAATCTTTCGTCAGTATTGTTCAGGGTTGATGCAGAAAAGGCATCTGACAGGGTGCACTGGCCTTTTCTTTTCAGGGTTTTGGAGAGAATGCAATTGGGAGAAGAGTTTATTAACTGGATAAGAAGGTTATACCAGGGGCCTAAGGCTTGTGTAAAAATGAATAGGGGGGTCATTCTGATACTTTTGAAGTAAGGAAGGGGACAAGGCAGGGATGACCTCTATCTTCTTTGTTATTTGCTTTGTCCTTAGAACCATTTGCTTGGAAGGTTAGGAATAATCCTTCGGCTCAGGGGATTAGAGTTGGGGGAAAGTGATTTCAAGATGTTATTATTTGCCGATGATCTTGTTTACACTCTTGGAACCTGAGGTTTCTCTCCATGCACTGTTGGAAGATATGAGAAGTTACGGGAAGGTGACAGGTTTTAAGGTGAATGAGGATAAATCAGAGATTCTCAACCTAGCCCTGCCAGAGGGGCAGTTTGATTCGATGAGAAGGCAATTTCCATTTAAAGTTGCCAAAGAATGGGTGAAATATTTGGGGGTTAAACTGAGCTCTAGGCAAGATCAGGTCTTTAAGCTTAATTATGAACCTTGAATACAATAAAAGTACAAGAAGATCTGGATAGAGGACTTGATTTCTCCTGGTTGGGTAGAGTGGCAACAATCAAAATGAAACTATGGCAACGCAAGTTATTTAGGTTCATTTGGAAACGAAGGCCACGGAGAATGGCGGGTCAAGTGATATATCAAACAAAATTAAGAGGGGGTGTGGGTGTTCCCAATTTATGATGGTATTATTTTGATTCTCACTTATAGGTATTGGTGTACTGGCAAAAAAAAAAGGAGAGCTCCAACCATGGGCTAGTAATACTCAGATGGGTATGGGCGGACCCTCCTTTAGGAATGAGGGTGTGGATGGGAGGGTAGGAAGCCATGGCAGCAAGGGCCACAGGGACCATCGTGCCCTTCTCTAGACTGACGTTGGCTATTTGGCATAAATGGAAATCACATTTGGTGGGAGAGAGATTATTTTATCATTGCACATCCTTTTTGCATAATAAGGAGCTTTAACCAGGTACCGAGCTATCTAGGACTATGAATTGGCAGGAAAAGGATATTATTAAGTTACGGCAGATACGGGATGGGCAAGGCCTGATTTCCTTTGACGAGTTGCAGCATCAATATGGTTTATTGGGAAAGCATAGATTTTTCCATAATCAATTAGCTCACTTTTTTTTTATTAGGAAAAAGATAGATCTTGAGTTCAAAAAGGATCAAACTTTATTAAACATTTTTGTGACCAGGCTGATAATTTGCAGAGACCAAATTCAAGGAACACGGACTTAAAACGCATCAGAAAGCTTGGGAAAGTGATTTGCATGAGTGCTTGGATGAAGCTGAGTGGGACAGATGCTTCTTATCCCTGGGTAAGTGCTCACTTTCTTCAGACATACAAGAAGATGGCTAAAACGTACGCTACAGAGGTGCTACTTGTCCCAGGCTCGTATCCAGAAAAGGAAACCAGCGGAGAATGTTGGGTGTTGGAAAGGTTGTGGTGGAGGGGGAACTTTCTTCCACTTCTGGTGGGAATGCCCAAGAGTTAGTAATTTGTGGGCTTATTTGATGTTATATCTGGGATGACAGTGAGCAAGTCCCGGCAGAGGAGGGGAACGAGTATACACAAAATGATTACTGACATATATAGTAACAGCGGCAAGATGAGAGTTGGCACTGTGGTGGCGGAAGAAGTATATACCGACACTGGATAATTTTTGTGCTAGGACTGATAGGGTGTATTATATGGATAAGCTCACAGCAATAAAAGATGACAAGTTGGATCGATTTGGCAAGATCTGGGATCCATACACTAGATGGAAAACAATGGGGAAGGATAGGGTTAAAGGGGAAGGGAAGGTGGGGAAGAGGTGGATTAGGGAATATGTGGGAGGCCTAACGTGAGACAGGGAATTGTTGATTGTTATTATTGTCATTTCTAGCTTAATGTTGTACAATTTGAAATAACAGTTATGTAAGTCATGCTTTACTTTGTTCAATAAAGATTAAATTACAAAAGAAAAATTTTACTGCAGCTCCTGAGGAGAAGCAAGTCTTGGGATCTCGGGTTTTAGGGCTTATAGGCCAGGGTGAGAGGTTCGGGTCAACTGGGCAGTGTTCAGGATGAAGAACCAGTGAGGGGGTCTATCAAGATATTAATTGGTCAAACTGGTGAACTAATTGGAAAAGTGGAGGTGTACCTCACGCAAGCATGTTTCAAAATCTGACATATGCACGTAAAAGCCATGTGGTTTTACATTGCTATTTTATGTGATGTGTGCATGGAAGACACACACTAGCTGTGCTCGAGTAACCTCTTCAAGTTAGGAGCATACTTACACGCGCTTGGTATATTTTCAAAAAATATGCACGCAAGATTAAGAATTCCAGCATTATCTTCGTTCATGCAGTGATACACGCATGTTTAGGAAAAATGGTTCTTACCTGCTAATTTTCGTTCCTGTAGTACCACGGATTAGTCCAGACTGCTAGCTTTTGCCTCCCCTCCAGCAGATGGAGACAGAGAAAAACGTCAAGAGTGCCCCCTCTTAAGTCAGTGTGCCACCTGCAGCAATGCAGCACGAACAGTATCCAAGCAAATATTAAACTTTATGGAACAAAGGCATGTCAAGTGAAGGACCAAGTATTAACGCCAACTATATACATCAGATCTGTGACATTGGAGTTGTCTGCGTAGGATGAGGATACCCCTATACCCTCCTTCCGAACACAAAAATAACTTCCAAAAAGAATAGTGCAGTGTGAGCGGACTCTCCTAGAAATTGAAAGACCCCACAATGGGTGGGCGTCTGGACTGATCCGTGGTACTACAGGAACGAAAATTAGCATGTAAGAACCAATTTTTCTTTCCCTGTACGTACCCGGATCAGTCCAGACTGCTGGGATGTAACCAAGCTGCCCTATCTGGGGTGGGAATTGGAGAGTCCAGCTCGGATGACACTACCTCTGAAATTAGATATGTCCGAACCCTGGACCTCCAAATGGTAGTGTCTGGAAAAGGTATGCAGAAACTTCCAGATCGCCACCCTGCAAATTTCTTGCGGTGAAACCAACTGAGTCTCCGCCCAGGAAGCCGCCTGCGACTGAGTGGAATGTGCCTTCAAACCTTCCAGAACCACACGCCCGCGGCAAATGTAAGCGGAAGCAATGGCCTCTTTCAGCCAGCAGGCAATAGACGTTTTAGATGCCTTCTGTCCCTTCTTAGGGCCGCTCCACAAAACAAAGATAATACGAAAGCTGAAGAGAGTTAGTGACCTCCAAGTACCGCAAAAGGACCCTTCTGGCATCCAAGGACCTCAATTCCTGGGCATGCGTAGGCTCCATTTCAGCATCAGGGAAGGCCGGTAATTCTATCAACTGATTCAGATGAAAAGCCGAAACCACCTTCGGAAGAAAAAAGGGAACCATTCTGATAGAAACTTCCAAATCCGAAATCCACAAAAAGGGCTCCCGGCAAGATAGAGCTTGTAACTGATACTCTCCTAGTGGAACAGATCGCCATAAAAAACACTGTTTTCAGGGTCAAATCCTTTAACGACGCCTTCCTAAGGGGCTCAAAAGGAGCTTCACACAAGATTTTAAGGACTAAATTAAGACTCCATGAAGGACATACCCAACGAACTGGAGGATTTAAATGTTTCACTCCATGAAGGAAATATACCACGTCAGGGTGAGCTGTCAGGGTCACATCTTGAACCTTGCCTCTGAGGCACCCCAGGGCCACCACCCGAACCCTAATGGAATTAAAAGACAAGCCCTTAGTTAGGCCCTTCTGCAAAAAGGCCAGGATTTGCACCACTGAGGCCTGACAAGGAAGAACTCTCTGCTCCTCACACCAGGATTCAAAACCTTTCCAGACCTTGACATAAGGTAAGGATGTAGATGTTTTGCGAGCCCGAAGCAGAGTAGTAATGACATCCTCCTGGTAGCTTTACTCCATATACGCTTCCTTTCAAAAGCCAGGCTGCTAGACAGAAGCGATCCGCCTGGTCAAAAAATATAGGGCCTTGCCACAGGACGTTCGGAAGATGAACCAGGCACAGGGGACCGTCCACTGCTAGATTGACCAGGTCCGCAAAACAAGGTCTCCGGGGCCACTCTGGGGCCAACAAAATCACCGGGCCAGGATGAATCTCTATTCTCCGAAGAATCTTTCCGATCAGAGGCCACGGAGGAAACATATAAAGCAGGACTGTTTTTGGTCACAGAAGGACCAGGGCATCAACCCCTTCCACTCCGTGTTCCCTTCGGTGATTGAAGAAGCGTGGGGCCTTGGCGTTTTTGAACGTCATCATCAAGTCCAGATGGGGAACCCCCCACTTGCAAGATATGAGCCACATGGCCTCGTCTGATAGCTCCCATTCTCCGGGGTCTAGCCTCTGATGGCTCAGAAAATCCACCTGTATGTTGTTGATTCCTGCTCTGTGAGATGCGGCCAGCACCGACAGATTTTGCTCCACCCAGTCCATCAACTGAGCTGCCTCTATGGCCCTGGGTGACTCCAGGTCCCGCCTTGACAGTTGATATAGGCCACTGCTGTTGCATTGTCCAATAGTACTCGCATTGCCCGGTTGTGCAGGAGCGGTAGGAAACTCTGTAGCGCTAGGCGCACTGCTGTCTCCTCCAGAGACCACTGACCCTGAACCGAATGAGACTGACATACAGCCCCCATCCGGCGAGACTGGCATCAGTCATCACAATCATCCATTGAGGTACCTCGAGATCCACTCCGCATGCTAAGTGATCCGCCACCAGCCACCAACTGAGACTGGATCTGGCGGACTCTGTGAGTGGTAAGGGAACTTGAAAATCCTCCAACATAGGATCCCACCGGGACAACAACATTCTCTGCAAGGATCTCTCATATGAGCAAATGCCCACGGTACCAACTCCAGGGTGGATGCCATGGACCCCAGGACCTGCAAGTAATCCCAGACTTTGGGAACCGGTCCCCAGAAGGCGCTGAAATTGGGACCATAGCTTGGTGGCCCTCTCGTCCGGAAGAAAGACTTTGCCGAGCCAGATATCGAACTGGGCCCCTAAGAAGTCCAGGACCTAAGACGGATGGAGGTGACTCTTGGCCTGGTTGACCACCCATCCCAGGGACTGCAAGCGATGCACGACTGCTGCCACTGCCTGCTTGCAGAGAGCTTCCCACTTTCCCGGATGAGCCAGTCATCCAAGTATGGGTGGGACTAGAATCCCTTCCTTGCGAAGAGCCGCTGCGATCACCACCATGACCTTGGTGAAAGTATGCGGAGCCGTCGCCCTACTGAAAGGAAGAGCGCAGAACTGGAAATGCAGGCCAAGGGTCATGAATCTGAGAAATTTCTGATGATCTTGATGGATTCCTATATGCAGGTATGCTTCCGTCAGATCGAGAGATGCCAGGAACTCCCCCCTGCACGCTGCCACAATAATAGAGCGCAAGGTCTCCATCCGGAAATGCGGAACCTTGAGGGCCCTGTTCACCTTTTTCAAATCCAGAATGGGGCGGAAGAACCCTTCCTTCTTTGGCACCACAAAGTAAATGGAATAACGCCCCTTCTTCAATTCCACTGGTGGAACGGGAACAATAGCTCCCAGAGACTCCAGCCGCTGGATGGTCTGATGGACTATTCGCCATTTTGCCAGAGAGCCGCATGGAGAGATCAGGAAGAGGTCTTGGAGAAGATGTGCAAATTCTAAAGCGTAGCCATGATCGATGTTACAAAGTACCTACTGGTCTGATGTCATCTTGCCCCATTCCTCGAAGAAAAGGAAGTCATCCCCCCGATGACTGGCATTGAGGAACGGGTCAGCCGCCACTCATTGCGAAGATTTGGCAGTGAAGGCTCCTTGGACGGGGTTATCTCAGCCGGCGCGGTGACCGCAAAAGGACTGTGACCAGGACTGAGACCTCCCCGAGGACTGTCGCTAGCCCGTGCCCCCTGCTCTATTCTGGCGAAAGCACCACTGGCTCCTAAAGCGAGAACGGGTTGGGGGAAACTCCTGAGACCCCTTCGGCCTATCCTCTGGCAACTTGTGCACGTTGTTCTCTCCCAAAGATTTGATCAGATGCTCCAAGTCCTCACCAAAGAAGAACTTTCCCTTAAAAGGGAGCGCACTAAGCTGCGCCTCTGAGGAAACGTCCGCCAACCAATTGCGCAACCATAAGAGCAGTCTGGCCGATATAGCTGAAACCATAGTTCTGGAAGAGGTCCGAAGGAGATCATATAAGGTATCTGCCCCGTAGGCCACTGCCGCCTCTAGACGCTCCGCCTGAACTGACTCCCAAGGAGGAAGGTCTCTGGTACTCAAGAGCTGTTGCACCCATCTCAGGCCCGCTCTAAGCGCAAGGCTGCTGCAGACAGCCACTCGGATCCCAGAGCCGAAACCTCAAATATGCGTTTAAGCTGAACCTTGAGCTTCCTGTCCTGTACGTCCTTGAGGGCCACTGCCCCGGTCACTGGAATGGTGGACCTTTTGGTGACCGCGGAGACTGAAGCATACACCTTCCCAACCTTCAGGAGCTCAAGATGTCCTCCAGCAAGGGGCACAGCTTATCCATAGCTCTTCCCACTTGGAGACCTGCTTCCGGAGTATCCCACTCCCGAGTCATGAGCTTCTGGATCAACTAAGGGAACAAGAAGGTCTCAGCTGGACCCCGCAATCCTGCCAGGACGGGCTCCACTGTATCCAGACTAGGGTCCTCTGGAGGTGCCGCAATTCCCAGCTCCGCCAGGACATGTGGAATGAGAGGACTAAGTTCCTCCCTCTGGAAAAGGCGAATGACCCTGAGATCTTCGCCGGCCAGGGGCAACACCTTCTCTGGCTCATCTCCCAGGTCCATCCCTGCCGGAGGTGCGGACGCTGATAAAGGGTCCTCACCCATGGGTTCCGTCACAGTGAGACCAGCGGAGGGGCTATGAACCCTCCGAATCCGGACTGCCCCTTGTGGCTCCAGCCGCCTGGGCCACTTGTTGGGTGGTCCATCTGGAAGCCTAGGCCCTCCTGGGCCGCCAGTCTGGGCCTGGTTGCCTTGGCTGGCCAAATACACCTGATGCTTGAGCAGAATATATCTGCTGAGAAACCAGGCAGGCCCTGGAAATCCCCCACCAGGGACATGGGGGGGGGGGGGGGCAGCGGGAGATCAAAAGAGCAGTCCTCAGGATCTCCTGGGCTCAACACCGCCGATGATAGGGCGGGGGGGGAACTCCCCTTCCCCGCTCGATGTTTCAAACGCAACCAGCACAGCATCCAAAATGGTCACCGTTCCCACACTCAGCGGGAACGGGGCTGCCCTGCTCTCCCTCCCAAAGACCCTTCGACCCGCACATGGGTTCTAGCCGTCGGACCTGCTGCCTCGCTGGACGATCCCTCCCCACCGGGGAAGCAGTGCGTACAGAGACCTGACCGAGGCCTGCAGGGAGACGCTGAGTCGGCTCCCTGCAGGCCTCACACACAGCACCACGCGGCATATCAATGAGCGAAAATCCGTGCGGACGGCTCCGCCAATTCCCCAACACGCTCCAGAGCAGAACCAACCCGAAAGCTAGGCGGCCCCGAAATGTGACCCGACCCCCTCAAGGCCAACCTCACCGTTCTGCCACTCCAAGCACTGCTGATTGCCGAAAAAAAGGACACTTTTTTTTGATTCATTTGGCAAGGAGGGCTAAGAGGCTCCGGGTCCCCGGGGAGGGGGGGGGGGGGGGACCGGACCACCGGCTATCACCCCCGGCAGTCAAATAAAGGAGCCCATGGGGTCACCAACCCGAGCTACCTTTGCCTGCTCCAGAGAGGATGGTCCCCTTAGGACCTGCCAGCTCTCTGGGAGGTCCACAGTACTTCTGGTCCTGCCTTGACAGCCTAAAAGACTGAGAGAAAAACAAAAACAACTTCTTTTCTTTTTTTTTAAAGAACCCCCACAGGTTCAGAACCACAGGTTTTGCACCACCTCCCATCTGCTGGAAGGAAGGCAAAACCCAGCAGTCTGGACTGATCCGGGTACATACAGGGTAGGGCGCACACGCACTCGTTTTAAAATTACCGTCTTTGTGTATCCCAGAGGTCTAAATAACAGGTTTAAAGTAACAGTACATAATCTCCTTTTTATCTTCAGGGGTCCACCTACTTGTAAGATAATCCTCTTAATTTTCTTTCATTAGCTACCGTGGTCTATCTATTGCTGCAATGGATCTACCAACAGGTTCACCGTGGCCTATCGCTGCAGCAGGGGTCTTGTCTTCACCTGAAGATTCAGCACTATTGCTACCACCATCATTAGCCCTAGTGCTTAGGCTAAGGGTGGGCACCATTTATCCTGGCTGACATGCGGCCAAGTTTGAATTGTTCTTTTAACTTTCTTCCACATTTCAGTAGCAGTAGTCACCTGGGCTGAGAATTAGGCTAGATATTATGCAACAGGATGACCATGTGAAGGTAACTCAGCAAGACTTGGTGAAAGATACTTACTCCATCTAATTATTCTCTCTCCCCTAGCTCTCGGGGAAGTTTCTCTAAACTGGATTTGTTTTGCACATACATTAACAGACATGCACCTCATTCGTTAAGCCAAGTCCGTTGGGAATGATCTCAAGCTCTCAAATGTACTGCTAATGCCCTTCTTAGTACTTGCATTGTGTCAAAGACAGCCTCCTTCTGGAGTTCCTAGGTGTAATTTTTACAGGCAACATAAGATGTGCTTGAAAATTTTTCTTAATCAGGCCAGTGGCACCCGACATAATGGGGGCTATTTCCGTATTTTTCTGCCACATTTTCTTGCGTGTGTCATTTCATGTTGTCTTACATTGCCTCTATGACTGAACCGTTTATCACATTTGGAACACTTAAATGGCTTCTCGCCCGTGTGGAGCCTTTCATGATCTCTGAGGATGCACATCTGTCGGAAGCTTTTATGACACTCAGAACATGTAAATGGTTTCTCTCCTGTGTGGATCCTTTTATGTCGTTTCAGGCTGCTTGCTGTACTTAAACTCTTATCACATTCAGAACACTTCAGAGTTTTCTGTCCTGTATGAAGCCTTTTGTGTATCCTAAGGTTTGACCTCAAAGGAAAACATTTCTGATATTCAATGCACTGAAATGGTCTTTCTGCAGAGTTCATTCTTAGATGTTCATCCAGCTCAGCCCTGCATGCAAAGCGTTTTTCGCACAGAGTACATTTTAACTGGTTTTTATGAATGTGATATTTTCTATCTATTGTAAGGTTTGTTTTTCTAGAGGGTTTTTTCTCTCCCATACTACAATTAAAGTTTTTCTCCCTTCCATGGTAGTGTTGGATAAGCCTGTGACTCGATTTCTTAGTGAACTTGATCCCACATTCAGTCATTTCTTGGTGCTCAATAAAATATGAGTTTGTGGTGAAGCTTTCCCAAGTATCCGTGCTTTTAGATGGTCTCTGAGTTTGGACAAACTTTGAGCAAGGTTTGGAATTTCTCTCACGTTCGGTATACGTGGCTGATCTCTCTCCTTTTTGGTCTCTGTCTTCTACCCTTGCTCTTATAACATCGCCTTCACAGTCAGGAGGAGGATCTGGGCTGTTTCCAGAGGGGTCTGGGTGATTCCATTTCTCCCTCTGCGGTCCATCGCACACTCTCTGCATCTCACAGCTGTTCCCAGACCCATCCTCTGTTGGATAAAATGAGAGTTTGCTCATTAGTTTAAAGTTTCATCAGGAAACTTTAACCCCCACAGGAATCTTTAAAGCTCTTGACTCAAGCTCTATAGGGCACATAACATAAAGAGGTACTTTTTTTGTAGTCGGAGGCAGGAGGGCACTGGAGTGTGACTAGAAAGAAACAGACCATGTCCGAGGTCACCCTGCCGAGTCTGTGTATCCTATCCTCACTTCCACTCCCTGCGGTGCTTCCCTGTGCATAGATCATTCACTAACCAGAAACTCTGGAAGTCCTTGCCAGGGATACGGGATGTGTTCTAGATCAGAGTCCCTAACCTCAGACCTGCCAGCTTAAGAAAACACAAATCCTAAAGGTTTAAGTAATAAAAATGTAACTCAAAGCATGTGGCAAGATTCCCCCACAGCACGCAGCAAGGACTGTATTATAAAGGAACTCTTTGCTCACCTTTCTTGATATCAAAAACCTCCTCTCCTCCATGCAGCTGGTCGCTGGTATCAGGCGCTTCCATTTTCAGGATCTCTATGGTGGGGTCAGGACTGTAGCCTCGGCTGCCTGTCAGAGAAATGGGAAAGCACCTGGAGAGTGATTTAAGGTAAGTAAGACTTGGCTAAAAGCGAGATCGGAATTCCACGAGCTCTGGAAAGTTTACGTGTCCTGCATCTTCTGTAGCGCTGACAGAAAAAGGAGCCACGGCAGGCAAGGTGCCCAGTCACCCACACTACCAGGACCACCGCAAAATATGCCCTATCCTGTGGAGTCCCACCTTCCAACTGCTAATGGGTATGGGGGGGGCACGCTTTGTTTCCCCATCTCTCCTACTGTTGCCAAGCGGGCACGGAGTTAGCTGGCGCCTCCTCAGTTTAATCCGAGCTGCCATTACCTGCTTCATACCAGTCCTCACATGCACCCGTCATGGGCCCGTCTCCTCGTTCCTCACATGCCTGAGCCTCAATGCTGAATTCCTCTTGCTTAAATCGGATTAAAATGTCCGGCTTGACTTTGGGGAAGCCTGTTAATGGGAAAAGATGGTCACAATAGGTTTAGAAAAGTTACCCTGCAGACTATATTATCAGTGCACATGAGCTCAGGATTATGCTGTTTTCGTAGCCACCGCAGAACGATGAAAAGAGGTGCGCTGCTGTGCTGATTGTCATCAGAAATCCATTACAGCAACACCCTGACCACTTTTAACACAGGAGTGAACAACTCCTGCACTAAACAGCCACCAAAGGTCCTAGCCTGGAGAATACAAGAGAAGCACTTTAATATCTAAGGAAAAATATAAAAGTGAAAGAACATGGAAAAAAATTATCAGGAGGAGCTGAGAGCCCAAAAACAGAATGATGATAGAGGACAGTGGTTAATATTTTTAAAAGGCACTTCAAGCAAGCAGGGTGAAAACCTCAGCTAAAAACTGAACCATGGCAGTAGTTAAATATTACAGTATATCCTCTCAAATCACTACAACACTGCTAATTAAACAGTCTCCATAACTCTTCCCGACACAGATCAGTAGAAGGGGCTCACTCAGTGCTAATTCTTCACACACTGGAGTGAAGAATTTAGATAGAGCCAAGCCTCTATGAAAATCGTCCCAGTTGTTTCTCTCTTATCCAAATTAAGAAGGACATCCAAAAACTCTCTCTTCCTGGCTGCATTGCTTTCTGTCGCAAAGATGCGGGCTCAAGCCTTCAAGCGCAGCTGCCGCTTAAGGAGGTTTTTTTTTCCCTGCTCAACCTCTGTCATCTGGGCGTGTATTGGCCAAGCACCACCGTCCAGAAGAAGAACCTTGAAAGGTCAAACAGAAATCTTTTCAAGCAGATTTTCACCCACCTTAGCACTCGCCACCAGGCTGCATATCCCCCGCCCCAAAGAAAGAGGATTTCTGCAACCCTCAGCTCGGGCGGCGCCGCTTGTGTGGCTGATCATTGTCCCGCTTGTCGCTTTCCTGTAACAGCAGGACAAATAAGCCACGCCATTCGTGCTAGTGAAAAGGCAGCCGAGACTCCCGCGGGGGGCCAGCGCGCAGGAACTAGCGCACGCTCAGAAAGACTTTTCTCTCGGAGCTCGGAGAGAGCGTGTCCGGAGCTGGTGCTGTCGAATGATGTCACCCACTGGTGAGGCTGATTTGTCCTGTTGTCCAGAGAGAACACCTGTTACAGGTAAGCACCTTGCGATCTCTGGATTTCTGAAAGTCCATTTCATTCTCCCTCTGCTATTCTTTTTCCCCAAAACCACAGCTCATCTTATTTTAATTTACATTTTTTTTATTCTCCTTTTGCTCACTTACTTCATCAAGTTCACTGGGGAGGGTTGGTCCCTTCTCCAGAGAGCTTATGACCTAAACATGACAATTATGTCCGGAGCAGTTTTATACTTGCTTGTTACAGGATGGTGAATCTGTTCTGTCATCTCCGATTCAGGATGATCCATGAAATGCGGCTCTTCCTCCTGTTTAACGCTCAACGACAGCATGGACGTTAAAATCGGATGACCTGTTACGAGAAAGCACACGGGTCTAGACGGACTCACCAAGGACCAGATACTAGGAGATGGACTTCAAGTCTCCAAATGCTCGATGTTAACGAAGCACGTCCTCTGATCCAGAAAATGTACTTACTAACGATGGGGCTGCTAAGGTCTTCTTTTCCCTCCCGCTCATAGTGTTGAGTGAAATATTTCTCTTCTTTCTTTTTAATTTTGAATACGACATCGGTATTAACAATTGAATAACCTGGCAATAAAGAAAGCAAAATCCCATTTTAAATTTGTCCTTGTAAGGGACCCACACAGGAGGGGTGCAGAGTGAAAAAAAGAAATACTCTTGATTTATTTGAAATGCGCTGGAGTGTCCCCTAGTCCTAGTAGTATCTGAAAGAGTAAATGACCAGTCCCTGACTATGGGGACGATGTTTCTGACTGTCACAGTGGATGATCGTCTGGGATCCAGGGATCACCGGACGGTGGGGTTCAGTATGAGAGCACGGGCAACGATGGATCATTCTAAGGCAAGAGTGCTAGACGTCAGGAAAACTAACTTTGTTAAAATAGGGGAGGACCTCAAGGAGTCGTTAACTGGCTAGGGACATTGAGGGGGGGGGAGAAAAGGAGCAGTGGACAAAACTAAAAGCAGACATTTTAAAGGCAGCTAACATTTATCGGGCCGATACAGTAAAATCGCGGGAGAGCAGGCGAGCACCAGCTCTCCTGTGCTCGAGATACAGTACTTTAATTTATTAAAATTAGGGCCTGCGGTAAAAAGAGGCGCTAGGGACACTAGCGTGTCCCTAGCGCCTCTTTTTTGTCAGGAGCGGCGGCTGTCAGCGGGTTTGACAGCCGACACTCAATTTTGCCGGTGTCTGTTCTCGAGCCCGCTGACAGCCACGGGTTCAGAAACCGGACGCCGGCAAAATTGAGCGTCTGGTTTTCGACCCGCAAGTCGCGGGCCTATTTCAAATTTTTTTTTCTATCTTTTTTACTTTTTTAAACTTTCGGGACCTCCGACTTAATATCGCCATGATATTAAGTCAGAGGGTGCACAGAAAAGCAGTTTTTACTGCTTTTCTGTGCACTTCCCCGGCGCCAGCAGAAATTAGCGCCTACCTTTGGGTAGGCGCTAATTTCTGAAAGTAAAATGTGCGGCTTGGCTGCACCTTTTACTTTCTGGATCACGCGGGAATAACTAATAGGGCCATCAACATGCATTTGCATGTTGCGGGCGCTATTAGGTTCGGGGGGGGGGGGGGGGTTGGACGCACATTTTCGACGCGCTATTACCCCTTACTGAATAAGGGGTAAAGCTAGCGCGTCCAAAATGTGTGTCCAAAACGCGCGTCCAATCGTGGGTTAACAGTGCGCTCCACCGGAGCGCACTGTACTGTATCGGCCTGTTTGTTAGGAATGTAAATAAAGGAAAGAGGAAAAAAAAAGGCTGCTACGGTATTCTAAAGAGGCAGCTGAAAAGGTAAGGGAGAAAAGGTTAGTGTTCATAAACTACAAAATATTGCAGAAGGAGGAAGGTCAGCAACGATATCTGGAAAGGGTAAGAGAAGCTGGGAAAGTAGTCAGAAAAGCGAAGATGCGAATGGAATAAAAAACAGCAAATACAGTAATAAGGGGAGATAAAACTTTGTTTTTAAAGGTATGTTAGTGATAGAAGGAAGTGCAAAAAAGGAAAACTGGTTCTTACCTGCTAATTTTCGTTCCTGGAATACCACGGATCAGGCCAGCCGCCTGGGATTATTCCTCCATTCCAGCAGATGGAGACAGAGAAATGTTCACTGGCACTGGCATACAACCCAGAGTGCCATGTGCAGTCCCTCAGTACTGACCTATACCCATGCCAAGATTCGCCACACAACAATTCTAATGAAATGCTAACAATATCCCACAAACAAGCAGGGAGGGGAAAAGGTAAAACCCCGCTTTGAAAGAAAACTCCTCATTACATAACTCCAAACCAGGAGAACAAACTTGAAACCTTCACCAGCTCTGCAGCCTATATACATCAGCATGACAGAAGTATGAACGGACTCTCCCCCACACCAGGGTGGGACTCTGGACTGATCCGAGGTACTCCAGGAACAAACATTAGCAGGTAAGAACCAATTTTCCTTTCCATACCCAGATCAGTCCAGACTTCTGGGATGTATCTAAGCTTCCCTAATCAGGGTGGGACTGGGAGAGTCCTGCTCGAAGCACACTCTCGCCAAAACCCGCAGTCTCCGGGGCTTGGACATCCAAACGATAATGTCTAGCAAAAGTGTGCAATGACTTCCAAGTAGCTGCCCGACAAATTTCTTGCAGTGCCACCAGTTGACAATTGGCCCACGAAGTCGCCTAAGATCGAACCAAACGCGCCCTCAATCCCTCCAGGACCGGACACCCTTTACAAATGTAAGCCGAGCTTATTGCCTCTGTCAACCCATCTTGCTATCGTGGGCTTTGAAGCCTTCTGTCCCCTCCTAGATCCTCTCCACAGCACAAAGAAATGGTCCGACACCCTGAAACTATTGGTGACTTTGAGGTAACACAACAAAGCCCTCTTCACATCCAAACAGCGTAACTCTTTCTTGTATATAATTTTTATTGCTTATATATCATCATATTTATAGCTTATATTCTTTTCGTTCAGTAATTCCCTTTTGTTTTCCCCCACCTTACCTCCACCCAGTTCCATTATCAGTTTCATTGTAAAGCCATGTTGGCCAGTTTTATGTTACATGGAAACCGATGTGATGTTTGCCTAACGAATGTCGGTATACAAAAATTGCAAATAAATAAATAAATAAATAAATAAATAAACTCTCTAGCACGCGGAGTCATCACGTCCAAATCCGGAAAGGCCGGAAGTTCCGCGGTCTGACTGAAATGGAACGCGGACACCAGCTTTGGGAGAAGAGGGCACCGTCCTTAAAGATATCCCGGAATCCGAGATTTACAGAAAAGGCTCCCTACACGATAACGCTTGCAGTTCTGAAATTCTCCGGGCGGAACAAATGGCTACCAGAAACTCCACCTTCAAAGTGAGATCCTTTACTGCTGCCCTTCTCAAAGGCTCAAAAGGAGCTACACACAACCCTCGAAGATCAAGATTAAGGTTCCATGAGGGACATACTTTCCGCACCGGAGGACGCCAAAGCTTTGCCCCTTGGAGGAAGCGAACCACATCCGGGTGCGCAACCTAGGACATACTATGCATCTTACCCTGTAAAAAGCCCAAGGCCGCAACCTGAACCTTAAGAGACTTAAAGGCCAAACATTTAACCAAACCTTTCTGTAAAAAAAGCCAAGATGTTAGCTAGCAAAGCCTGCATTGCGACTATTCCTCAATCTGTGCACCAGGACTCAAAGACCTTCCAGACCCTTACATATGACAGTGAAGTGGAAGTCTTCCTAGCCTGCCACAAGGTGGAAGTGACATCCTCCGGATATCCCTTTTCTCTCAAATGCTTCCTCTCAAAAGCTGCAAGACAGAAGCGATCCGCCCGATCTGAAAATACTGGACCTTGCCGAAGCAGCCTCAGCAAATGTGCAAGCCACAGTGGACCAGGTCCGCGAACCACGGGCACCATGGCCACTCTGGCATCACAAGAATCACTTCTCCGGGATGATTTTCTATTTGCCGTATCAGTTTTCCCACCAGGGGCCACGGGGGAAACACGTAAAGAAGAATCCCTCGGGGCCAGGATAGAACTAGAGCATCTACACCCTCTGCTCCGGGCTCTCTTCTGGGACTGAAGAATTGGGGCGCCTTGGCGTTCTTCCACGACGCCATCAAGTCCAGGCAGGGGTACCCCACCGGCGACATATCAAAGCCATCACCTCGTCTGACAGCTCCCACTCCCCGAGATCCAGCTTCTGGCGACTAAGAAAATCAGCTTGCACACTGTCCACCCCGGCAACGTGAGACGCTGCTAGCATAGCTAGATGCCGTTCTGCCCAAAGAAATGGCTCCTGAGCTTCCAGGGCCACTGCTCAACCCTTGGTTCCCCCTTGACGGTTGAAATAAGCCACTGTGGTCGTGTTGTCTGACAGGATGTACACCGAGCGGCTGCTCAACAGAGGCAGAAATGCCACCAAGGCGCAACTCACTGCCCTCGTTTCCAAACGATTGTCAGACCAGGACTTCTCTTCTTCAGACCATTGCCCCTGGGCCGACTGATTCTGGCATACCACCCCCCCCCAGCCAGAAAGACTGGCATCGGTGGTAACTACCACCCAGTCCAGAACCTCCAAGTCTACTCTGCGTCTCAACTGTTCTTGACCAAGCCACCATGAGAGACTGGACCTGGCAGGTTCGAGTGACAGATGAAACTGCTGACAAAGGGACCCATCAGGAAAGCAGAGGCCTCATATGTCCGAATGCCGAAGGGATCAATTCCAACGTTGAGGCCATAAAGCCCAATACCTGAAGGTAATCCCAGACCCTGGGAACTGCGTCTTCCAACAGCCTGCGCACCTGCTTCTGCAGTTTGAAAATACGCTCCTCCGAAAGGAAAACCTTTTCTACCCTGGTGTCAAAGCACGCGCCCAAGAACCCCAGAACCTGAAATGGGGAGAGATGACTCTTTGGTAGGTTCACCACCCATCCCAGGGACCTCAATTGCTAGAGGACCTGAGTACCAAGGACCTCCGACTTCGCCCGAATGAGCCAGTCGTCCAGATATGGATGAACCAAGATGCCCCTGTTTCTGAGCGCTGTCGCCACAACCACCATCACTTTGGTGAAGTTCATGGTGCTGTCACCAATCCGAATGAAAGGGCACGAAACTGAAAATGTTTCCTAAGAATCATAAAGCTCAGAATCCGCTGGTGATCCGGACGGATTGGAATGTGCAAGTATGCTTCAGACAAGTCCAGAGAAGCCAGGAACTCTCCCTTGTGCACGACTGCAATCACCGAACGCAGAGTTTCCATTTGAAAATGAGGAACCTTGAGAGCCACATTCACTTTGTTTAGATCTAAAAATGGAAGGAAGCATCCCTCCTTTTTCGGAACCATGAAATATATGGAATACCCTCCTGGTCCCTTGCTCCCCCAACGGAACGGGAACTACGGCTCCTAGAGTTTGCAACTGGCTCACATTTTCCTGAACCACCTTTCTCTTACCAAACGGAACGCAAGGGGAAACCATAAACAAGTCCCACAATGGACAAGAAAATTCTAATGCATAACAGAGTCTTTTATTACGCTGAGAACCCACCGGTCCGACGTGATCTTCGTCCATAAAATAGAGCCAGTCACTCTCCAATCAGAGGAAGAGAGGAGTGGACTGGCCTCGCTTCATTGGGAGGACTTATTTTCTGCCCCCTCGAAAGGGCTAGTTCTAGGACTGCTGCCTCGCCTCTGAGCTCCCACTGAAGGCCTACTCAGACAAAACCACCGGTTCGACCGAAACCGGGACCACCCTATAAAGGAACTCGTTTCCTCTGGGCTTGTCTTCTGGCAGCCTATGCCCTTTGGTCTCCCTGAGACGCTTCACAAACTCTAAGACTTAGACCAAACATCTACCGATCAGTTCCTCAACCAAAGGAGCCTTCTGGCCGAAACTGCAAACATCATAACTCTGGAGGATGTTCTCACGAGGTCATATAGATCATCCGCTACATAAGCTGTGGCTGCCTTCAGGCAGTCCGCCTGCTTGGTCTTGGATGGAGATAGCGGCGTCGTAGCCTGTAATTGCTGAACCCAGTGCAAACTGGCCCTCTGCATGAAGCTATTGCATACAGCAGCTCGAATGCCAAGTGCGGACACCTCAAATATCTTCTTGAGATGAATCTCCAACTTTCTATCCTGCATGTCCTTCAGCGCTGCTGAATCAGCCACAGATACGGTGGTGGTCTTAGTGACCGCAGACACCAATGCATCCACCTTAGGAATCGCCAACTCAAGCATGTCCTCCAGCAACGGATATAACTTCGCCATCACCCGGCCTACCTTGAGGCCCGCCTCGGGGGTGTCTCACTCCCCGACCATGAGTTTCTTCACAGACTTGTGAAAAAGGGAAGGCTTTTGCTGGACCCCTCAAACCATTCATGAACGGGTCCACTCCTTCTTGATCAGATTCCTCTTGAGGGACTTTGATCCCAAGCTCCTCCAGAACATGAGGAATTAAGGGCCACAACTCTTCTTTCCAGAATAATCGTACCACCTTAGGATTGTCCCCTTCAGCCACCGGCACCTGATCCAACCCTCCATCCAGATCCGGAGCATCCGAATTATTGTCGGATACAGCCAGATCATTGCCGAGCGCCCAGGAGGGTCTGGAAGGTCAGAAACCCGCGAAGTTCTGTGCGACTCATCAGTCGATATCTGGACCGCCCACCACTGTCTTCATCCAGAGGACCCTAGGTGCCCTTCACAGAACTGGACCCTCAGAACTAACAGGTCTCTTAGCCGGCCGCGGAGCACCAGGCTTCTGAGCGCAGTCTGCCTGCTTCCAAGCCACCTTTTGTTCCAATATGCCTCATGTAAAAGCCAGACAAACTCTGAGGAGAAAGGAGCGGGATCCTCCAACCTGATTCCGGAGGGATCCCCCTCCTCGTCAGAATCAGGGTCTCTATGATGGGTAACACCCTGGCCCACTTCCGATAGCGGGAGGGGAGAATCGTCACACCCCCGAAACAGTCCTGACGGGCCTTCAGCCCCAGACAACATGGCTGCCTTTCCGGTGCCCGGGAGGGGGTGCCAACTTTACAGGTGCTCCCGCACCTGATTTTTCTCTAGACTGCCGCTCCGACGCGGCCTCTGGCAGTTCCAACCCATCCTCTCCCCCGGAGAGACAGCGGGAGCACAAACCGGCACACAACAATTGCACGCGAGCATCGCTGTACGAACCCACCAGCTATACACCCCCTGGGCGGCGACAGAAAAAGTAAACCAGGGACCCCGATCCCCTGCTCGTACTCCTCAATACCAGGAGGGATAGCCCCACCAGGGCCTAGCAACCTCCTGGGAGGATAAATCTACAAATTTGAACTTCTCTATCACCCCTTTTTTATTCCCAGACTGCAGGGATTGCACCTCTGCCATCTGCTGGAGATAGAGAAATACTGAGGGACTCCAGGTGGCACTCTGGGCTATATACCAGTGCAACTTTCTCTGTCTCCATCTGCTGGAAGGGAGGCATAATGCCAGAAGTCTGGACTGATCTGGGTATGGAACAGGAACGGCCTTGTGAGACGCAGAGGTGAAGAGAAGGAATATGCAGAGGCTGATCAGGAAATTGAGAATTGCTTTACAAATTAAAGATTGGAAGTGATGTAAACCTCAACTTTCAGAAAAGTATATTCGTGCGGAACAAGCTAAACCTAAAGTAGATAAACTGATGGGGTTGGATGGGATACATTCAAGAATACTAAGGGAACTTAGAGATGTCCTGGCAGCTCTGCTGCCTTTCAATGCTTCTTTAGAGTCAGGAGTAGTTCCGGAGGACTGGAGACGGGTGGATGTGGTAGTAAGACTCAGAACTACAGACCAGTTAGCCTGATCTCCATGGCAAGTAAGTTTTAATGGAATTGCTGCTATAACAGAGGACAGTGCAATTTCTGGAATCCAATGGATTACAAGATCTGAGACAGCATGGTCTCATCAGAGGTAGGTCTTGTCAGATAAATTTGATCAATACTTGGATTTCAGTAAGGCCTTTGACATGGTGCCACATAGGCGACTTATAAATAAACTGAGCGCCCTTCATTTGGGCTGTAAAGTGACTGACTGGGTAGAAACTGGTTGAGTGGAGTGGTAAATGGAATTCACTCTGAGGAGAGGGATGTTTCTAGCGTTGGGCTGCAGGGCTGGTTCTTTTCAACACTTTCATAAGTAACATCCCCCCTTAAATTGTATCTTTACCTATATTGCTTATTATGTAATTTCTGTTTCATATTTGTGTTTATCTATATGTTCCTTGTAAACCGATGTGATGTGAAAACGAACGTCGGTATTTAAAAAGCCTTAAATAAATAAATAAATAATATTGCGGAAGGACTATCTGGAAAGGTTTATCCTTTTATGGACAATACCAAAATCTGCCACAGAGTAGACAGCCAGGAAGATGTGGAAAATATGAAGAGGGATCTAGTGAAGCTTGAGGAATGGTCTAGAGTCTGGCAGCTAAGATTTAATGCTAAAACCAATATGTCGAGTCCTGCATTTGGGCTGCAGAAACCCGAGGGAGCAGTACAGAATAGGGGTGAAATTTTTCTATGCATGAAATAAGAGCGGAAATCTGGGGGTGACTGTATCTGACGATCTCAAAGTGGCCAAACAGGTGGATAAGGCAATGGAAAAAGCCAGAAAGATGCTTGGGTGCTTAGGGAGAGGAATGGTCAGCAGAAAAAAAAAAGAGGTGATATTGCCCCTGTATAGGTCCCTAGCGAAGCCTCATTTAGAATACTGTGTGCAATTCTGGAGACCACATCTTCCAAAGGTCAGTGATCTTCGTAATAAAGCATGTGGGGACAGCCAAAGATTTAAACATGGATACCCTAGAGGAAAGACAAGATAAGGTGGATGTGATAGAAACATTTAAATATCGCTGAGGTATCAGAGGAGCCATTCCATCCCCTTTATCATGCTGGTCTCTGTTCTCTGCACCTTTTCTACTTCCACCGTCTCATTTTTCAGATGGAGGCAACCGCAACTGCACACAGTACTCAAGGTACAGTTGCATCGTGGATTGATACAGAAGTCTCATGATATCCTCTGTTTAGTGTCCATTCCTTTCCTAATAATATCTAACATCCTATTTGCTTTTTTGACCGCCACTGGGCAAAGGATTTCAAAATACTGCCTACAATGACTCCAAGATCCTTTTCCTGGGTGATGACGTTAAACACGGACTCCAGCATCATGGATTCCTTGGATTATTCTACCCTATATGTATCACTTTGCACGTCTCCACATTAAATTTCATCTGCCATTTAGTAGGAATGTGCAACCAAAAAATGTTGTGTTTCTTTTTAGTGTGCACTAATGTCCTATTGTGGATTGGTAGCTGGCTAAAAGAGAGGAAATAGAGAGGATTCAATGGAGAAAGGTAAATAGTGGAGTGGCACCAGGATCTGTACTGGGACCTTTAAATATATTTATAAAGGAGCTGGAAAAGAGAGCGATGAGCGTGGGGGATCAATGACACAAAATGATCCAAGGCTGTTAGATCAGGAGTCGATAGTGATGAACTGCAAGAGCATCTTGAGAGACTGGAGGACTGGGCGTCTAAGTGGTAGGGATGCGCCTTTCTTTTTTTTTTTTTCCATTTCGATTATTGTGCTCTAAATTGAAATGGTGCACGCTGATTTGAAACTGCTGCCTATCCCATGGCTTTTTAATTTCCTATCTCTCTTATGAGGGACTTTGTCAAATGCCTTTTGAAAATCCAGATACACTGTATCAACCCACTCACCCATGTTGATAGGTATGTTATCCTGTTCAAAAACAGATTTGTAAGACAAAATTTTCCTTTGATAAATCCAGACTGGCTCTTGTCCCCTTCCCGGGACTGGGTCAGCAGTGGCATCTTTCACCATGCCCTAGGCAGCCACAGTAGCTCCCGTTGGGTTTGGGAGAGTTGCAGGAATCAAATTTTAGGTTTCTTGGTGTCCTGACATCTGGGATTTTTCCAGCTCTCATAAACGGGTTAGCACCTGCACTATAATGAATCTATGGATGGTAGATAATAGAAAAGGCATCCTTACCCAGCGACATCAAGACACCATGAACCTCCTTGATGACCTTTCTGTACAGCTCCTTCTGCCATTCTCCCAGGACGTCCCACTCCGTTTCCCAAAAATAAGCAGCAACATCACTGAACGTGATGGAGGCCTGAAACAGCAAATAGGACACACTCAGCTCCTCTCTACCTCCAATATATGGTGTGTGCATAATAACATTTGTTTATGGTCTCTTATCTATGAGATTGGCTCTCCAGTAGATTATAACAGAAAGAGAGCCTGCTTCTCTCACTTATCTTTGTTATATGGCCTCTGTCAGTGAGATCAGCTCTCCCATAGATTATAGCATGAAGTGAGCTCTGTTCTCTCACAAACCTTTACACTGTATTGTGAGGAGGAAGCTTGAAAAGAGCTGCTATGGAAACAGGTTTCCTTTAAACCCTAGAGCTCTGAATGGAAGAGTTTAGAAAATAATTTCTTACTGGGTTAGAAACCAGCACAGCCATTTCCCTCCTGGATGGTGAAGCTGCGGGAAAAGAATCAGGCTGGAGATGTCCCTTCTCCTGGGCAGATGCTGAGACAGATGAATAAGGCAGGAACCGGCTGGGCTGATTCCCGCGGGGTCCCAGATAAAGTCTCCCCCTCCTCCCTTCTGCAGATTAGAAGGGGCAGATCTGGGATTGGCAGGGATTTCCAGTAGTGGGGGAGGCAGGAAGTTTTTGCTTTGCTTTCTGAAGCTTTTCTGGTACTTGCAGCCCTGCAGACTTTATAGAAAACAATACAGATGAGCACCAGAGGGGAACACAGACAAAACTTCCCTTCCTCTTCCCCACCAAGCATTCGAACAGAAAAACAAAGCACTCCACACGTTCACCCCAGCTCTAAGGAGCTCCATGTGTCGTTCACTTCCTGTTTGTGCCGGGGTTGAGCCCGCCCCTTGACATCATCAGGGTACCTGATCCATCCACGTGACTAGTCCGCCACCGGTAGTTTCGCCCGGTTTCCATGGCAGCCGTGTACCATGTGTCAGCGACGGCCATTTTGGTAGTTCTCCGTAGTTTTGAGCAAAGAGTTATGGTGTCTGCATTAGGCCACGTGGAAATAAGTTGAGCGCTTTCTATCGAACTAACTTCAATACATTTATGCTGAGCTTTTGAGATTTAGAAAATTGAGAAAAATAAAAAGTTTAGAGACTTGATAGGTGAGAAATTAAAAATAATAAAACCTCTGAATTTAAGGAGGGCAAAAGGAGCCCTTTCAAATATCAGGGCGCTTACCTGAAAGCATTTCAAATGGTTTCAACAGTCGCTTTGGAAAACGCGCCATACAGGCCTGCATTTGTCAATAGGCGTACTAGACCTGTACCTAGGGTGGCAAAAATCTGGGGCGGCAGCAGGAGCTTGGCTGAAGAATTACTGCCTACCTGCTCTACTGATTCTCCACCCAGTAGAGAACAGATCTCTGCTTCCTTATCCAGCTAGAGAGTACAGGAGGGGAGGTTAGCCTGGAGCAGACAGCAAAGCGGGATCGTTTTGGGGAGGTTAGGAAGGCCTGTGTGTGTCGAGGGGGGGGGGGGATTCACATGAGAGAGGATTGGCTGGAGTGCAGGTATCTGAGTGTGAGACAGGGGGATGGGGTGAAAGGGGAGAGCAGTTGTGTGTATAAGAAAGAAAGGATTGATGCTGGATGTATTTATATCTACCTATATAGACTAGATTGGGTGGGAGGTTAGAGAGTGGATGCAACTGGAGAACAGGACCAGAGCATAGCAGTGAACCTCCCTCCCTCCCATGATCTCGGATTCTATCCCCCTCGATCCTGGAACCTCCCTTCCTACGTAACTGCCCCTTCCTCCCACAATCTGGAACTCCTGATCCTCCATCCTCGCATTCCCCTCCTCTCATCTCCTCCCATCCCAGATTCTCAATTCTCCTGTTCCTCCACCCTCTCTTCTTCTCACACTTCTCTCCTCCAACCCCAGTTCTCTCTCTCTTCCCCATGCCTTATCCTCTCACCCGCTCCTTCTCATCTTCCTGAGATCCTTTTTCCTCAGGCAATAAAACCAAATAAATTCTAGACACAAGCAAGGATGGAAAAATATTTTAATAATGTAACATAAAAGATAGAAATTATTTGCCAATGTGCTTCAGAATTTTCTAATTCCTGCTGCTGGAAACTGGAGGGGGGCAGTGTCTTAGTTCTTCTACTCCCTGGGGTCTGACATCTTTGGGGTACACAGGAGGGGCAATAGCGCCAACTTTACATGGGGGGGGGGGGAGGCCTATATCTGTCGCTGGTGCCATACAGTACAATAGGAGTGAATGCTAACTCACTCAGGTCTCTTAGCAAAAAAAATTTATCCAAAGCAAATATCCCTAGGTACTGAGATTAGGATAGCTAAATATTGTTCTGTGTTGTTCCTTTCATTTAAAGTTTAAAGTTCCTTTCATTTAAAGTTTAATTGGAAATATTGTTTATTACGTTACGCTCTGCTCTATTCACTTTGTTAACTGTAAACCGGGTTGATGTGATGCCAATCATGAAACTCAGTATAACAAAAATAATAAATAAATAAATAAATTTGCAAAGCCTGGCCCTGAAAAATCTGTCTTTTTGAGGTGGTCCGCCCTTTGCATCCCTTGGTAATCTGGGATTCCAGATTTAGTCTGGAATCCCAAAAAAATATGCCCAGATGACGTCTAACTGACGTTTTTCAGCGTGGGCAAAAGAGGCTTACCGACCTGCAGTAGTAAACTGCTTCCAAACAGAAATGAACATTAAGCAACTCTACTATTAGGTCCTGTGGTGGCCCTTCCTCTGTTCCACCTTCCATAGGGAGGTGGAGTTGCGGGAGGCACATGCACTGGCTCAGCCTATGGCCCCATGATGATTGGGCCCTCCTGAAAAAGGTTACAGTGGGCAGGCATGATTGGGGGAGAGGACAAGAGAAGTGTGAGAGTTGGAGCATATGACCTGGGGGGGGGGGGGGGATTGGCATTCTTGGTGCCTCTGAAAGCATGGAGGCAGAGCGGAGGCAAAGTGTGGATGAATTTTCCAAGGAATTTGCCTGGGAGCTGGGAAGCCAGGGTTCAAATCCCACTGCTCCTTGTGACCTTGGGCAAGTCTCTTCATTGCCACAGGTAAACTTTGAGGCTGATTTAGCGCTCTGCAGCGCATACAGTTTCACCTACAGTTGTGTGCAAACCTTCCTGCAGATACAGGAATTTTGCACACAAAAATATGTGCAGAGAAGTTAGAGGAAATCCCATACTGACAGCATTAGCTATTGCCTGCCAATGCAAAGAGGCACCCTGGCATGCCTCCTGTTTTCTTAGAGCTGGAAACTCAACTCCTAGTCTGAAGTGGAGTAAAGTTTCCAGGGCTAATATGAATCTACAAACCAAAGCTGGAGTTCCTGTGGTCATTTTATAGCAATCATGCTTTGTGCCTAAAAAGCATGTTTTCCATCTTTATTTATTTAAAAGGTTTTGCATACCATCGTTCGAAAAAAAACATCACAACAGTTTACATAAAAACATCATTAAAGACAAAGGGTATACATCAAAAGAAGAATTTTACAGAGACGTTTTCCATGTGAAATAAAATACAATTAATAATAAAAGAAAATAAAACAAACGGCATAAAAGAGCCAATCTTGGATTCTAGCTGTTTTTAGCTTTTCTCAAGGTGATCTGCATAAGCTTGCTCAAAAAGCCAGGTCTTTAAGGCTTTTTTAAAATTTTTGGAACTCTGTTTCAAGTCTCAACTCAACAGGCATCGTATTCCAGACACTGTGTCCTGCAATGGAAATGATCCTCTCACGTACTGAAGTGAGGTGGGCTGTGTTTACTGAGGGAATTTGCAGTAATCCTTTATTTGCAGTACTCCTGTATTTGCTGATCTTAATGTTCTATGTGGAGTGTGTAAGCGGATTGAGAAATTCAACCAGTCAGTTTTTTGCCCATGAATAGCTTTGTGGAGAATGCAACAAGTTTTGTAGTATATTCTTTGCGTTATTGGCAACCAGTGTAAGTTTATCAAGACAGGTGTTATCTGATCGCGTTTTTTGCAATTTGTTAATACTCTCGCCGCCGAGTTTTGGAGTACCTGCAATGGACGTAGTCTGTGGAAGGGCCAAAAGGAGGGAATTACAGTAATCTAGTGACGAGAAAATTAGGGCTTGCAATACTGATCGAAAATTGGTGGCATCCAGCAAAGGTTTCTTTAAAATATGACTAATGTACACAGCGCATAACTCATATTTGATGTGCAGAAAACATGATTTGCTGTGTGCTAAGCCTTTCCTATGTGCACATTTTCTGGTTTGTGCACATTTTTTCAACTCCCAGTGCCTTACAAGCATACCATTAGTTTACTGCACTGGGAGTTTTCAAAAATGAGCTGGTGCATTAGTGAACTGGTATGATTCTGTCACTCAGCTTTTTACATCGGCCTGTTAGATGGCCAGCCCACTGGGGGAATGGAAATACCTACAGTACCGGATTGCAATCCGCTTTGAAGCAGCTGACCAGTTGCCAAAGGTGGAACATAACTAAAAAAATTATTATTGAATCCTCCCTCCTGGATCCCTGCATCAGCTTTTTCATGGTGAAAGAGACACGGATGACGCATCTGGTTTAGCATAAGAACGTTTTATCTGCCGGCTGGGCTCAGTACTGGAAGCTTAAGAGACTCACTGAAGGTCTCTGAGTGGGTGAAATGAAACCAGTTCTGTACCGAGTGCATGAGCCAGTGGTAATTTTAGATGATAGAATATAACATGCAGGAAGTTTAAAAATTCTCTGAAAACCTGAGCACCAGCCAACATTTTTAGGAGCCCAGGAAATCTCTTTTCCCCAGTAATTTCTTTTTGCTTTTACTCTTTTTCTCTAAACATTTTTTGTTTTGCTTCTGTTTCATTTTTTGGCCATGTTTCCCCCCTCTTCTCTACCTCTCACCAGTGGACTCTCTTCCTGGGCCTGGGCTAACAATGGCATCTTTCACCAGGCCCTAGGCAGCCACAGCACCTTCTGTTGGTTTTGGGACAGTCTAAGGCATCACATTTTAGGCTCCCTGGAATCTGGTGACACCTGCACTGAAATGGGTCTATGGGTGGTAGATGGCAGAAAAGGTATCCTGACCCAGTGACACCAGGACACCATGAATCTCCTCGATGACCTTCCTGTACAGCTCCTTCTGCCATTCTCCCAGGACGTCCCACTCCGCTTCCCAGAAATAAGCAGCGACGTCCCTGAATGTGACGGAGGCCTGAAACAGGACAAGCTCGGCCCTTCAGTTCCATTATACTATGTATATAATACATTTTATGTGTGCTCTGTCATCGATCAGCTCTCTAGTAGATTACAGCATGAAGGGAGCTCTGTTCTCTATGCTGGAGAGCTGAACTGGTAACAGGTTTTCTTTAAACTCTGAATCGTTTAGGAAACAGTTTGTTACTGGATTAGAAACCAGCGCGGATGGTGAAGCCGCGAGGATGGATTCAAGTTGGAGATGAATAAGGCAGGAGCAGGCTGGGCTGAATCCTGCTGGGTCCCAGATAAAGTCTCCCCGCCCCTCTGCAGAGATAAAGGGGCAGATCCAAAATGGGGGGGGGGGGGGGAGGGGAAGGTTGGCAGGAGGTTTCTACTTTGTTTCTGAAGCTTTTCTTTCTCTTTGGAGCCCACAGACCCTAAAGGAAGAGAAAACAGATAATCCCGTACTCCCACCAAAAGCTGAACCTGAAAGCAAATCCTTCTCTACCTTCCCCCATGTTCTGGGGCTCTCCCACTTCCTGCTCGGACTGGGGATTGAGCCCTTCCCCTGACGCCATCAGATCACCTGATCCAACCACATGACCAATCCTCCACCGCTTGTGTAGCCGTTTCCATGGCAGCCATGTACCACGTGACACCGGCAGCCATTTTAGTAGTTCTCACTAGTTTTGCACCTTAAGAAAAAAACAAATTCAGAGCCTTGCTAGGGAAGTGCTTAAAAATAATAAAGACTCTGCATGGGGGGAAGGCAGGGGGAGCCCTTGCAAATGAGAGCGCACTTCCCCTAAACATCTGTAATGCATGTTCAGTTCCTTTTGAAAATGTGGCCAGCTGGCCATATAGTACAATGGAAGAGAACATTTACTCACCCGGTCCTCTTTCAGCAAAAAGAATACATCCAGTCCTATGCCGTTTAAAGAATAACTGACCCTTGGGGGAAAAAAAGAGCCAGACTGCCCCCAGCTGCCCATGCCTTTTATTAAGAAGAGTAAGTACCAGTGCGTGATTACCCTCTTATATTTGATTTCGGCACTTCAAGTGGATTGCATTCAGGTTCCATAGTGGGCACACAATCGAAGGGTCTCATTCACTAAGGGGCGGATGCAATACAGTGTGCACAGCCTAGTGCACTGTTTAACCCGCAGTCAGACGCGGGTTGTATAGGTGCTACCTCATCCCCCTTATGCAATAAGGGGATTAGCATGTCCAACATGGAGTGAAACTAATAGCGGTCATCACATGGAAATGCATGTGAATGAGGCTATTAGCTATTCACTCCGAATGCAACAAAAAAAAAAAAATGTGCGTCTAAGACACACATTTTTGTGCTCAGAAATTAAGGGCTGCCTGGAGCAGGCATTAATTGCTGAGCGCTGCTAAAAGTAGTACAGAAAAGCAGAAAATTACTCCAAGCTCTCAGTGGAACAGGGGGAACATGGGATCAGGATGAAAGAGGGCATAATCTAAGGAATTGGTTTTTTTTTTTCCAAATAATAATGGACACATGCATCAGCCTCCCAGTGGAGGTGGTGGACACAAGGACAGTATCTGACTTTAAGAAAGCATGGAGCAAGCACAGCAGATCACTGAGGGAGGGGAAGGGACGATAAAGCTGATTCTGGATGGGTAGACAAGATAGACCATATAGTCTTTTTCTGCTGTCATTTTTCTGTTTCTATAGATTTTTTGGTGGTTGATAAAAATGTATACCATAATGAACACGAGTCTACTAGCAAATGCACCTTCTGTAAATATATTAAAAAAAAAAGCATTCACAAACTACTTAAAATTGCTTTCTACGCAAGTGAAGGATCATCATACCACTCATGTGTGTAATGCAAAACTTACACTTATACATGTTTAAACAGGTCCCAAGTGTAATATGCTCAACTATTTTTTTTTTATTCTTTTCACTTATTATGGCACTGCTCCAGTTTACTTGCAGCTGTCATGGTTTTAGAGCACCTGCTTATAGGGATGTGAATCGTGTCCTCGATCGTCTTAACGATCGATTTCGGCTGGGAGGGGGAGGGAATCGTATTGTTGCCGTTTGGGGGGGTAAAATATCGTGAAAATCGTTAAAAAATCGAAAAATCGAAAAATCGAAAAACCGGCACATTAAAACCCCCTAAAACCCACCCCCGACCCTTTAAATTAAATCCCCCACCCCCAAATAACTTAAATAACCTGCGGGTCCAGCGGCGGTCCGGAACGGCAGCGGTCCGGAACGGGCTCCTGCTCCTGCATCTTGTCGTCTTCGGCCGGCGCCATTTTCCAAAATGGCGCCGAAAAATGGCGGCGGCCATAGACGAAAAAGATTGGACGGCAGGAGGTCCTTCCGGACCCCCGCTGGACTTTTGGCAAGTCTCGTGGGGGTCAGGAGGCCCCCCACAAGCTGGCCAAAAGTTCCTGGAGGTCCAGCGGGGGTCAGGGAGCGATTTCCCGCCGCGAATCGTTTTCGTACGGAAAATGGCGCCGGCAGGAGATCGACTGCAGGAGGTTGTTCAGCGAGGCGCCGGAACCCTCGCTGAACGACCTCCTGCAGTCGATCTCCTGCCGGCGCCATTTTCCGTACGAAAACGATTCGCGGCGGGAAATCGCTCCCTGACCCCCGCTGGACCTCCAGGAACTTTTGGCCAGCTTGTGGGGGGCCTCCTGACCCCTACGAGACTTGCCAAAAGTCCAGCGGGGGTCCGGAAGGACCTCCTGCCGTCCAATCTTTTTCGTCTATGGCCGCCGCCATTTTCGGCGCCATTTTGGAAAATGGCGCCGGCCGAAGACGACAAGATGCAGGAGCAGGAGCCCGTTCCGGACCGCTGCCGTTCCGGACCGCCGCTGGACCCGCAGGTTATTTAAGTTATTTGGGGGGGGTTCGGGAGGGTGGGGGATTTAATTTAAAGGGTCGGGGGTGGGTTTTAGGGGGTTTTAGTGTGCCGGCTCACGATTCTAACGATTTATAACGATAAATCGTTAGAATCTGTATTGTATTGTGTTCCATAACGGTTTAAGACGATATTAAAATTATCGGACGATAATTTTAATCGTCCTAAAACGATTCACATCCCTACCTGCTTACACGTTCTTCTTCTGAATGATCGTCTTACCCAGGACTTTAAAATGCTCCAACTACCGGCCTGCGAGGAATATCTTGAAAAGAATGGATGTTTAGTTTCTCGACAGCGCATGAAAATACAGATGCTTGTAAGTGTCAATGCGCATTGTTGTGTGGTCGCTGTGACTCTGGGTTTCTGACCATGTTGCTTTATTTTCAGCGCGAGTAAACCGGAGAAATGCCATCAAGTGCTGCTCTCCTGCCCCAGCCCTCCAAAACATAGTACTAAGTCGGGCCTTGCTTTTGGATGCCCTACAAACATATTGAAGCTGCCTGAAGGGAAGTAACCTTGATGACTGGAAAAGAAGTTGTTTTAATTGCATAATATGAGAAAAGAATCCGAAAAACAGTTGAGCACATTACACTTGGGACTGATGATTGTATGGGACCCATTTAAACATGTACCGCATGCATGGGCAATATGAGGGCGCTTCACTTGCGTAACAAGCAATTTGGAGTAGGTTGTGAATGCTTATTTCTTGATATAGTGATAAAAATGTATTACAGGTAAATTACACAGTGCAGAATTGAAATTAGCACGTGGTTAGGTACAATCGTTGCCCGATCCCATTCTTGTTTCGTGCATTGAAGAATTTCATCCCCTAGCCAAGATACATAAATAAATACAAAAATACACAGACTGCATTGCTCCCTTGGTTTTTTTGCAGCTCAAATGCATAGCTCTGCATTTTTTAACATTAAATTGTAGTTGCCAGGCTCTAGACCATACCTCAAGCTTTGTTAGATCCCCCCCCTATTGTTTTCCACATCTTTCTGGCTGTCTACCCTGTTGCAGAATTTGGTATTAATCGGCAAAAAGACAAATGGTACCCGATAGCCCTTAACCCGTTATGGCTTATGAAAATGGTGAAAAGAACTGGTCCAAGGACCCATCCCTGTGGTGCCCTGCTAGTAAGGGCCTCTCGCCTCGGAGTGAACTCCATTTACCGCTTCCCACTCAGCCAGTTTCTAACCCAGTCAGTCACTCTAGGGCCCATACTAAAGGTGCTCAATTTTATTTTATAAATTGGGTTCTTCTACTTCATACTTGCATCGTGCCAAAGAGAGCTTCCCCGAGTAGCTCATATGTTGGAGAGGCAACAGATTAAGGTGTGCTTCAAATTCTTTTTATTTTTATACATTTCAAAAATACTGACACATAAGGGATAACACGCAGAAGAAATACTGTAAGAAAACCAAACCCCCGGAGCTCCTCAAACACCCCACCATGGGATACTTTCAAGGAACTGTTCAGGGGAAACAGCTAAATGCTAGTGGGTCTCTGAACGCAGAAGGAGAACCTGCAAAGACTTCCATGGGATTAGGGGTAACATCAGATGGGTCTGAAGGTAACTTAGCAAAGGAAATCCAAAAGATTTCAGAGATTTGCCAAGAAGGAGTGTCATTACCAGATATTACTGTAGAAAAAATTGCTCAACCAGATGTGATAACATTAGATTCTATATGGAAAGCCCTAATGACTATGGAAAAATCAATAACATCTTTAACAAAAGCTATTAATCTATCTCAAAACAAGGTACACAGCATTGATTCCCTGGCAAATTCACCTGAGAAAAAATTAAATGAGATCACAGACCAACTGGCATCAGTTAAGGAAGTTCAGGTAAATCTAATAAGATCAGATGAGCTAATGAAAAGAAATTATGAAAAGACTGAAAATAAATTGCGATATCTTAATTTGAGAATTTTGAATTTTCCTTGTGTGAAATTAATTTTGCCAAGGGAACAATTCAAGAAATACTTGATAGATATACTTCTAATTTCACCTGAGAAAATCCCCTCCTTCTCAAAGATTTATTATGCCCCTAATAAAGATAATAAGATGGGCACTAGAGGCCCAGAGGTAAATTTAGAATCAGATTTGACCGCATTTTTAGAGACTCCGTATGAAGATCAAATTGAATACAGGGGAACTCTGTTAGTGTCTTTTGTTTATGAAATAGATAGGAATTTAATTCTGAAGTTGTTCCTTCGTAATTGTGATAAAGAATACTTAGGACATAAAATATGGTTTTATCCAGATGTCATGAAGGATACCCAGATTAGAAGAAAGCAATTTGTGGCTATGACGCAGGAAGCTAAAGTTTTGGGTATCCAATTAGCTATTAGATATCCATGTAAATGTATGTTCACATACAAAGACAACAAATACATCTTTTATGAGCCAATCCAGTTAAGAACATATTTGGATAAATGTAAGAAGGACACGGGTAATGTTTAAACTCATTTGAGGATTATAAAAGATAGAAACTGCATTTTTCTTTTTTAAAGATTAAATTTCCTTGTTGGTATGCTCTCTGTTCAGCTCCGGAGGTTCTAAATTGCTTTATGCATACTGATTTATAAAAGAGTGTTTATAAAATGATTTCTGTTAATAAGATAGATAAGGATTCATGTAAGTTTATGATATAAACTCTGTTAATATGTAATATGAAATTAAATGATAAAGAAAAAAATTTAAAAAACCAAACCAAATATGGTATTAACCATCTCCATTTAAAAAAACGGAGTTAAGAAAAGGCGATCTAGTTTTTCCACAATAATGGGGGTGCGGGGAGTCCTTAAGAGGAGAGAAATAAAGAAGAATCAACAAAAAAAAAATCTGAAATATGGGAGTGGTGAGATAGGAAAATTGGTTCTTACCTGCTAATTTTCGTTCCTGTAGTACCACAGATCAGTCCAGACTCCTGGGTTTGGCCTCCCCTCCAGCAGATGGAGACAGAGAAAAACTTCGCTGGCACTGCCTCTTAACCCGGTGTTGCCACCTGCAGCTACTCGGTATTACTCAGTACCCAAGCCTAAAATATCTAACAAAACTAATAAATCGAGCAGAGGAAAAGATGAAAATTCATAAATTGAAAACCAAATTTGGAACTTTTCTTGAAAGACTAATGAGAAACCTATGCCATTCTTCAAATTCTCCAGAATCATTATGGTAAACCGAGCAGACTCTCCAAACCTTCCCTCCACCACCGGGCGGGCGTCTGGCCTGATCTGTGGTACTACAGGAACGAAAATTAGCAGGTAAGAACCAATTTTCCTTTCCCTATACGTACCCGGATCAGTCCAGACTCCTGGGATGTACCAAAGCTTCCCTATCCGGGTGAGACTGTGCGAGTCCCGCTCGAAGTACATCTTCACTGAAACTGCCAATGTCTGAGGCCTGGATGTCCAATTGGTAGTGTCTGGAAAACGTATGTAAAGACTTCCAAGTAGCCGCCCTGCAAATCTCTTGCAGCAACACTAGCTGACATTCTGCCCAGGAAGCTGCCTGGTAACGAGTAGAATGAGCCCTTAACCCCTTTGGGACGGGCCAACCGCGACAGATATATGCAGAACCAATAGCCTCCTTCAACCAACATGATTTAGTGGTTCCCTACATGATAGGGCTTGAAGTTTAGAACCCTTCTGGCTGAACAAATCACCATCAAGAAAACCACCTTCAAAGTCAGATCTTTTATGGTGGCCCTCTTAAGAGGCTCAAAACGGTGCTTCACGCATACTCTTGAGGATTAAGGCTCCAAGAAAGACACATCTTACGAACTGGGGGGGGGGCAAATGCTTCGCCCCCTCGGAGGAAACGTACCACATCCGGATGCGCAGCCAGAGTTATTCCAAGGCCAACACCTGCACCCTCAGGGAACTAAAGGACAAATCTTTCGTTAGGCCTCTCTGCAAAAAGGCTAAAATCTGTGCAACCGATGTTCGGCAAGGATCAACCCCCTGCTCCATACACCAAGACTTGAAGACTCTCCAAACCCAGACATATGCAAAGGAAGTTCCTGTAGGCCTTGTGAGCTTGCAAGAGAGTAGAAATAAATCCTCCAGATATCCTTTCTTTCTTAATTGCCCCTTTCAAAAGCTAAGCCCACTAGACAAAACGATCTGCTTGATCTGAAAATATAGGGCCCCTGCCGCAGAAGACTTGGAAGATGGCCCCAGCCTCAGGGGGGCGTCCACTGCTAGCTTGACCAGGTCCGCAAACCAAGGCCTTCATGGCCACTCTGGAGCCACTAGAATCACCTTTCCTGGGTGGACCTCTATTCTCCTTACAACCTTGCCCACCAGAGACCATGGAGGAAATGCGTAGATCATTTCCTCCTGACCCCCACAAGACTTGCCAAAAGTCCCTGGTGGACCAGCGGGGGTCCGGGAGCGACCTCCTGCACTCGGGCCGTCGGCTGCCAGTATTCAAAATGGCGCCGATAGCCTTTACCCTCACTATGTAACAGGGGCTACCGGTGCCATTGGTCAGCCCCTGTCACATGGTAGGAGCACAAGATGGCGCCGGCCATCCATTGCTCCTACCATGTGACAGGGGCCGACCAATGGCACCGGTAGCCCCTGTTGACATAGTAAGGTCAAAGGCTATTGGCGCCATTTTGAATACCGGCAGCCGAGGGTGTGAGTGCAGGAGATGGCTCCTGGACTCCCTGCTGGACCACCAGGGAGTTTTGGTAAGTCTTGGGGGGGTCAGGAGGGTGGGGGGTTGTAGTTAATTCAATTTTAGCCAGGAAACGAATAAGAATTAATGCATGAACGTATCGGGGGCCCCCCTTGCTGAATGTAACGTATCTGCCCCCCGACGAATACGAATCCCGAATGCAACGTATGGCGTCCCTCTGCACATCCCTACTAGCCTGGAACATAAAGCTGCTGCAGACAGCCACCCGGATGCCCAGTGCCGACACCTCGAAAATCTTTTTAAGATGCACCTTGAGCTTCCTGTCCTGCAGATCCTTCAGAGCTGCTGCCCCAGGTACAGGAATGGTAGTCTTCTTCATAACTGCTGAAACAGAGACGTCCACTTTCAGCACCTTCAAGAACTCCAGAGTGTCCTCAGGCAAAGGATAAATCTTGTCCGTGGCTCTGTTCACCTTAAAGCCAGTCTCTGGAGTGTCCCACTCCTGACCACCAGCTCTTTCACCGACCTGTGGAAAGGGAAGGTCTTGGCTGGACCCCCTCAAGCCGGACATGACAGGATCCACTTCCTCCAGGTCAGCCTGCTCCTGTGGAACTGATATTCCCAGCTCTGCCAGGACCGGTGGATCAGGGGTTCGAGTTCCTCCCTTTAAAACAGTCGAACCACCTTAGGATCGTCGCCTTCCATTGACGGGGCCTTCCTGCATCATCCTCCGGACCTTGAGCCAAGTGAGAAGCATCCACGTCAGGAGAGCCATCCCCAGATGGCAACCCCCGATTCAACTCCTCAGAGGAACCCTCCTCGATGGCCCCTGTCCCAGAAGGACCCAGGATCCTCCAAATCCTAGTGGGCCCTGAAGCCCCTGAAAATCTGGACTTCTTCCTGGGGGGGGGAGGATCGGTTATCCTCCGCTTAGAAGAGCGCCACTCCGCGGCCTTACGGGCTAAATAGGCTTTATGCAGCAATAAAAAAAACTGCCGAAAAAGGGGAGAAACCCTCCACATCCTCCAGAGGATCTAGCTCCTCCCCCAAGAGGTCCCCCGGGGGTCCCCGGGTCTCCCTCCATTGAGGGACCTGCTGTAGAAAGCGCAGGGGGGAGATCCCTTCCCCCTGCTGCAGCTTGTGCCTTGCACGCGACGGAATTCAAAATGGCTGCCGTTTCCACACTCAGCAGGAACGGATCAACGGCCTCCTGCACTGCAGCTTTAGGCCCGCCGGACCCCTGCTGCAAAGTCAAAGCCAGCGCGGTCGCCCTGACACGCCCTGCCCCGCCAGGGAGGCAGCGGTAGCAGCGGCCCGGCTCTGGAAAGGCACACAGCAGTCTCTCCGCACACGGCGCAGTGGCAGCCACGCGGCATGGCCCGGCCCTGAAAACGACCACAGGGCTCTCGCCAAAAAAGGAGACGCACTGGGAGCCACGAAGAGAAAACACTGCTAACTCGGAGCCCTCTGCCACCGATGGGAATCAAGCAAACACGTTCCCCGTCCTTTTTCTATTCCCCCCCCCCCCTTTTTTTTTTTTTTTCAATAAACTTTAGAAAAAACAGACAGAAAACAGCCAGAAGCAGCAACTAATAGCCTTATCTGAAGGTAGCAGAGGCTTCTCCCAAGTCTCCTGAGGGGAGGGAACCGGACCCCCGGCGTGGATCAGCGAGCTATGAAGGGTCCCCAACCCCTGCTCATCCTCTGAAAAAACAGGAGGGGATGGTCCCACCAGGACCTGCCAACCCCCCCTGGGAGGGAATGTCACCTAATCCAGCCTCTTCTATTTCTTCTTCCTTTTTTTTTTTCCCCCTTAGGTTCAGAACCTGAAGTTTTGCACCTCCTCCATCTGCTGGAGACAGAGAAATACTGAGGAGCTGCAGGTGGCGTCCCAGGTTAAGAGGCAGTGCCTGCAAAGTTGTTCTCTGTCTCCATCTGCTGGAATGGAGGCCAAATCCAGGAGTCTGGACTGATCTGGATGTGTACAGGGAATACAAACTGCTGTGTGCAATATGAAACTTGCTCCTTGCCTGCTAATTTTCATTCCTGTAGTGCCACGGAGCAGTCCACGCCCCACCCCACGGAGGTAGGAATAGTGCGGATTTGCGTCGCCGCCAGCAGATCCTCCCTTCCTGGCCACCTTCCCCAGGGTGGGCCCTCAGGAACCTGATCTCCTGGATGTCCCCCCTCTTCTGAGCACCACTTGCCAAGAAGGCCTGGTGCATTAAAAGAATGAACTCTGGGGAAAAGACAGACTGGCCCCTTAGAGACCCTCCCAGAGTACTGCCTCCATCAGAGTGACCCCCCACCAGGCCTCATTGGGGCGAAAATCAGCAGGAGAGAGTGCCGGAGGAAAATCCCCTCCCCCTAATGCTCGTGCCTCTGATGCGTGAAAAGGGTCCAAAATGGCCGCCATTCCCGCGCCGAGAGGGAACGGATCGGCCTGCATATCAGTGGCAGCAACGGCTCTGCCAGAGCCATACTGCTGCCGACAAAACCAGCGAGGACGTGCTTGGGGACGTCTCCCCCTCTGGGGAAGACAACGATCATACCAATCGACTGAATCTCGGCCCGAGAAACGCTCCCCGAGCGGGGCATGCTGCTGCTGCTGCGTGCGGGCCACGTGACCCAACGCGGACCTGCCCGGGAAGAGCAGGGGAAGGTGCCCAAGCAAGACTCACCGCAGACTGGCGAATCACGCCAGGCCGAGGCTCTGGAGAAGCAGCCTTCCCGCTGCTAGCAGCAGCTGCCGCCCGCTCTGACTGCCTGCGCTCTGTCTCTCTTTTTTTTTTTTTTACAAACTTTAGGCAGGCAGTCCAGTTAAAGACATAGAGCTTTTTTTTTTTTTTTTTTTAAGAAAAGCTTGGGTCAGAACTGCAGGCCTTGCACCACCTCCATCTGCTGGAGACAGAGAAATACTGAGGAGCAGCAGGTGGCACACCAGGTTAAGAGAGGGCCCTCTCGACGTTTTTCTCTGTCTCCAGCTGCCGGAAAGGAGGCAAAACCCAGCAGTCTGGACTGATCCGGGTACGGACATCTTGACAGTGGAGGTCTTAGGGATCTGACTCTGCTTGGGGGGGGGGGGGGGGAATAGGAAAATATATAACGAACAATACACCTGCAAAAAAAATGCAATGGAAAAGAGGCTCCTAGCTGCATTATTTTAAGACCTCATTAATAAGAATTCTTTCCTCATCTTTTGCTTGGCATGAGCCACAGTCAGAAAAATTCATAAACAAAACATCTGTAAAATTATAAGAAGGTTTTAATCAGTCGCTCTCACGCCAAGGCAAGTGCCATCTGAATGCTTGACGTGGCCGCCATCTAGGAAGCCAGTCAAAATCAAGAGGCAAGCTGGCTGACCCTCAGTAGCTTTTCTCTTGCCCCGAGGAAGGTGGAAATGACGTCGCCGGTACTTAACACTTTCAGAAAAGTTTTCGTGAATGTATCGCATGCTGCAACAGAGGGAATTTTTTTAGGAAATGTGATCAAATGCAGATTCCTGCATCTGAGCACACTTTCCAGACTTTCAACTTGGCTGTGCAAACCAGCAAACAGTCCTTTACTTCCAGGTTCTCTGTTTCTTCCTCTTGTAATTCAAACTCTGAGGCCACCATTTCAAACTGATTAGACAGTTGCTTGATTTGATAAGACAGAGAGCGAGCGAGCTGCAAAGCAGCTATTGTTTCCCATGCCTCAAAATTAAAGGTTTCAGGGAATTTCAAAAAAGCTTCCTTCCATCCGCCAACCTTGTGAGCCCTCCAGTGAAGCTACTCGAATTCCCACAAAGCTAGCAAGCTCACTTCAGCTCCATACGGTTGCATTTGCCCCTCTCTGGCTACCTCCTTCAAGATATGGCGAGATACCCAATGGTTTGAGATCCTGTACCCTCTTCTCCCGCTAAGGGCTCCAGCAATGTCAACACCTCAATCCCATGCAGGGAGGCCATGGACACCTCTCTCTCTCTCTGAGTGCTGCCAGAGGAGACCGATCCTTGGGAGACAAAAAAATCAGGGGGAAGAGGGCAGGCTCTTGAAATCCCTCGTCCCTCCCAGCGAGACCATCACCGAGGCCTGGGAAGGCAATCCGCTGAGGACAGAGACCGGGGAATGAGACGGGTTTGGGTTCTGATGGGCAAACCAGGATTTTCCTTTTCTGCACCAACCACTGAAACCGAGAGGCCAGCCACATGCCACCTCTGCTACTGGGCCATCTTGGGCCTACCTCTCAGGGATCTTTATAATCAAGAGAGCAGACCCCAATACAGCTGGGACTATTTCTGTTTCTTTTCCTGGTCTCTGATTGCATCTCTTGGTACTTGAGGATTTTTTTTTTTTGTCTTTCCAAGTGTAGTACACAATACTCGCCTGGTATTGACTCTTCCATCAGCAATGCCGTACTTGTGTTTTTCTCCTTTACCACTATATCCAATTTTCTAGCATAGCGATTTTTACCAGTAGGAATGCAAATGTCCCAGGTGATCACAACTTTCTCATTCTCTGCAGGTTGTCAGTTTCGTGATCCCAGTGAGTTTTTGTTACAGCAATGTTCCGGCATTTACATACTTTTCCAGTGGATGAACTGGGTCACCATCGCATCACACCCAGTCGTCTGCAGTCCATTGTCCCATGCTGCAATTATTAATATATCACTTTTAGGTTTACATTCTCCTCTCTCTTTAACCAGTTCTGTTTCAGGTTTTGATCGATGTGGAGTTGTCGAAGTTGCTCTTTATATATATTCTATGGTATGGGTCCATTTGCCTCTTATTTTTCTTTGTGTGCTAGTCTGATTCTATAAACCGTTTTTTTCTCATGTTTTTACAGATTCTTTAGCTTCTTTTCCCAGGTATCCTGGTAGATTCTCACTCATTCCTTCCATTCATCAGACCGCTTATGAATCTTTTCATGTTGTTTGAGGTAGGATTTATGAGAGAAGCTTTTCTCACATTCAGCACATTGAAATGGTTTCTCTCACAGGTGGGTGATTTCATGCTGCCTCAGGTTCTGTATCTCACAGAAGCATTTGTCACACTGAGTACATTTATATGGTTTCTCTCTCAGGTGGGTAATTTCATGCTGTCTTAGGGTCTGGATCTTATAGAAATATGTATCACATTGTCTACATTTATAGGGTTTTCCACCCATGTGAATTATTTTATGTTTTCTAAGGGCTGAGCATAGACAAAAACATTTCTCACATTCAGTACATTTAAATGGTCTTTCTCCTGAGTGAATTCTTTCATGTTTTGTAAGGAAGCATTTTTGATGAAAACTCTGATCACAATTAGTACATTTAAAAGGTCTCTCTCCTGTATGAACCATCTGATGAATTTTAAGCCGTGATCTCCATGTAAAGCATTTCTCACATTCGTTACACTTAAATGGCTTGTCTCCTCTGTGAAGTTTTGTATGTGTTGTGAGGTTTGATTTCTTAGTAAATGTTTGTTCACATTCACTACATTGAAATGGTTTTTCTCCAGAGTGAATTCTTTCATGTTCTTTGAGAAAGAATTTGTGACTAAAAGCTTTAGCACATACAGAACATTTAAATGGTTTCTCACCTGTGTGACTAATTTGATGAATTTTAAGCCCTGATTTGCATTTAAAACATTTCTTGCATTCAGAACATTTAAACGGTTTCTCTCCTGTGTGCACAATCTGATGAATTTTAAGCTGTGATCTGCCTGTAAAGCATTTCCCGCATTCATTACATTTAAAAGGCTTGTCTCCTCTGTGAAGTTTCGTATGCGCTGTGAGGTTTGATTTGCTAGTAAACCGTTTCTCGCATTCAGTACATTGAAATGGTCTTTCCCCAGAGTGAATTCTTCCATGTTCTCTGAGAAAGAAACTGTGAGTGAAGCTTTTATCACATTCAGAACATTTAAATGGCTTTTCTCCTGTGTGAACTATCTGATGAAGTTTAAGCTGTGATCTGCATTTAAAACACTTCTCACATTCAGAACACTTAAATGGTTTCTCTCCTGTGTGAACCATCTGATGAATTTTAAGCTGTGATCTACATTTAAAACATTTCTCACATTCAGAACATTTAAATGGTTTCTCTCCTGTGTGCACAATCTGATGAATTTTAAGCTGTGATCGGCATCGAAAGCATTTCTCACACTCATCACATTTAAACGGCTTGTCTCCTCTGTGAAGTTTCGTATGCGCTGTGAGGTTTGATTTGCTAGTAAACCATTTCTCGCATTCAGTACATTGAAATGGTCTTTCCCCAGAGTGAATTCTTTCATGCTCCATGAGGAAGCATTTGTGACTGAAACTTTTATCGCATTCACAGCACTGAAATGGTTTCTGCCCAGTATGAAAACTTGTGTGTGACATAAGTTCTGACCTCAAGGGAAAGCATTTCTCACATTCCGAACACTGAAATAGTCTTTCTCCAGAATGAAGTATTAAATGATTGGCCAGCTCAGTCCTGCATGCAAAGCATTTGTCACAGTGACTACATTTTAAGAGATTGTGTTGTATATCAAATTTCCTATCTGTTAGAGGATTTCTTTTCTCTACTACTGCACTACTTGGAAAGGTTTTCTCCCTTTCATGGTACTGATGGATAAATCTGTGATTTGACTTCTCGGGGAACTTGTTCCCACATCCAATTATCTTTTGGTGCTCAATGATATTTGAGTTTGTGGTGAAGCTTTCCCAAGTATCCGCACTTGTACATAGCCCCTCTCCTTCGCCGAGTCTCTGACTTTGTACACGCTTTGAGCAGGGTTTGGGATTTCTCTCGCACTCGGTATAGGAGGTGATGCTCTTTCCTACTTGATCTCTGTCTTTCGCTATGGGCGATGTTACTCTTCTGAAACCTCCTTCACCGTCTGCAGAAGGCTCTGGGCCATCGATGGAGGGGTTCTGTTCTTGCCATTCTGCCATCTGCTGCTCAGCACCGTTCTTGGACCCGTCCTCTGTTGAATAAAATGAGAATTTACTTGTTAGTTTTCCAGCTATGGAGGACAGTTATCAGGAAACTGTAAGCCAGTGGGATTCTCTGAAGGCTTTTTCTTGCCCCTCTCTCCATAAAACATGTAACACTAATCTTCAGCGAATTTAACTACTGTAATTCACTACCACTGGGCTTACCTCCATCAATAATCCACTCGTTACAGATATTGCAAAATGCCACTACAAGGACGACTAACGGGTACTAGCACATTTGAACATCTCTCTCCAACACTACAATCCCTACATTGGTTACCCATCAAATACAGAGCACAATATAAAATATTATCAATCATTCATAACTCATTATACAATAATAACGTCACTTAGTTTAAATGCCCCTTTGCATCTCTCTATTCCCAACAGAACTCTTAGATCCGGAAACAAAGGTCTCTTTACAGGTCCCTACTATTCGTGGCACACATTTAAGTGAGGTCAGGGACAGAGCAATCTCAATAGCCAGCCCTAAACTTTGGAACACCTTGCCCAGTGAGTTAAGATTGGAATCCAACAGCAAGATCTCTAAAAAAAAAAAAAAGCACTGAAAACATAACTATTTAACATCGCATATCCAAAAAACAACAGTGTTTGAGCATTTTAAGCTGTAGTTATTTGTTCATTTAAAGCTATGTTTATCATTTTATTGTAATTTAGAATTGTGTATGCTGTCATTTTATGTTATTCAATGTACTGTAAACCACCAAGATTGATCATACAGCTTGACGGTACACAAATAAATAAGTAATAATATTAGTATTTGCTTGCCGATGGAGGCAGAAGAGCAAAAGGGCACGACCAGGTGGAACCAGACCATGTCTGAGGGCAACCTGCTGGGTCTGTGCATCCCAGCCTCAGTCCTGAATCAGGACCTTGCAAGTCCAGGCTGAAGACCTGGAATTTATTCTGGGCCCGAGTCCTTGGCACCTCGGACCTGCCGGCTTAAAGAAAGGGAACGCTAAAGATTGGACTGAAAAGCAAGTGGAAAGACTCACCTAGGAGTTAGGTTGGAAATATTGCACAGCACACGTGCAAGGTTTTCATTTTTAGAAAGGAAGTTTTTTTGCTCACCTTTCTTGGCCTCCATAGCCTCCTCTCCTGCCTCCAGCTGGTCGCTGGTATCAGGCTCTTCCATTTTCAGGAGCTCTACTGTGAAGTCAGGATTGTGAGCTTGGCTGCCTATTGCAAAAAAAATGATAAAGCGCCATCAGCTTTTTAAATAGCCTTGGGTGCTGACTTAAGAAAAGTAACATCTGACGAAAAGTGAGCCGATGGGCCTTCTGTGAGCTCCGAACGTTTACGTGCCCCCGCGGGAAGGGGCACAGGATATAACAAGGAGCCATGACAGGTAAGGGTCCCGGCCACCCACAATCGGAGGGCCATGAAATCCGCTCCAGAACGTGCACTGGGCTGTGGAAGCCCAGCGCACTCCCCGTCCGCCCCCTGGCCCCCCCCCCCCCCGAGTCCGCCCTGTTGCGTCTCGGTCTCTCCCTCCACCTCCACCCCCACCCGGGGGCTGAGGAGGTAACTCCCGCTGTTTTCAGTGCTTTTTTTTTTTTTTTTTTTAGAGATCTTGCTGATGGATTCCAATCTTAACTCACTGGGCAAGGTGTTCCAAAGTTTAGGGCCGGCTATTGAGATTGCTCTGTGCCTGACCTCACTTAAATTTGCGCCACGAAGAGTAGGGACCTGGTAAGAGACCTTTGTTGCCGGATCTAAGAGTCCTGCTGGGAATAGAGAGATGCAAACAGGCATTTAACCAAGTGACCTGGCCCCTGGGCTCCTCCCTGTGGTCTCCCTAGGCGCCGTGTGGGCAGTGCCTCTTAAAGGGACAGTGGCAGGAAATGCCCTACGGCACCCAAACATTTCTGCTGCCGCTAGGGACGGGTCATGCTGCCTTCTGCCGCTGGAAACCCCCCATGAAAAGAGCTTTCCTTCTGCTGCCTGTGTGTGTGGTGGTGGTGGTGGGGGGATCATCCTGCCTCTGCTGCCAGTGGGGGCTCTCCCTCCCTCCCGCTGGGAAGAGGGCTAGGGATTCGGGCTGTAGCAGAAGTGAGAGAGGTAAGAAATAGGGCAAAGCTGGCTGGACAGGGTGACAACCTGAAAGGGAATGAGAGACAGGAGGCCATGACAGAAGCCTAAGGGAAGGGGGGGGGGGGGGGGGGGCAGAGAAGGAGGAATAAATACCTGGGGTAACAGAGAGGGCTTTAGGACCCAGTGAGGGCTGGGGCCATGTTTAGAGGAAGGGAGGGCCATGCAGTGCAGATGGCCTCCATCTATCTGTGGGAGGGAAAAGAGTTGTGCTCTTCTTTTGTGCCTCACTGCGACAGGCACGCAAGGTGCACCATGAAATGAAAACATAAGCATCAAGGCAACACAAGGCTGAACAGGCAAGAAAAAAATAATGGAAAGTAAACAATATCCACCGCGGCGAGAGTCGGAAAGCCAGGGGCCTGCCTTCCGTCGGCCCTTCCGGGCCGCTTCTGATCGGAAGGAGGCCACTTACTAGTACGCGATGCTGGGCCCATCACCAGCTTTAATCCGAGCCACGTCACCTGCTTCCCGCCAGTCCTCACATGTGCCCGGCACGGGCCCGTCTCCTCGTTCCTCACGTCCCTGGGGCTCACTGCTGATGCCCTCCTGCTTCCATCGGATCAAAAGGTCAGGCTTGGCATCAGGGGAGCCTATGTTGGGAAAGGATGGTTTAGAAAAGTTACCCCAGAGGTTTAGTGAAGTTTAGAAAAGTTACCTTACAGGCTCCAGTAACACAAATGAGCTCAGATTTCTGCTGTTTTCTTAACCACTAAGGAAAGAAAGGTGCTGCTGTCCTGATAGTCATCAGAAAACTTCCCCACACCTCCCCCTCTTTTTTTGCTATTTTTCTGGTTTTGTCTATGTTTGGGATTTTTTTCCCCTTTTTCATTTTCTTTTTTTGCTGTCTTGTTTTTCTTGTCATTTTTGGATTCTTTAATTTACTTGGGTTGGTTTTTTTTGTTTTTTTGTTTTGTTTTTTTTACTTTCCATGCTTTGTTATATTTTTAGTTTTCTTCTGTCCTCTCTAAGCCTCTCTCCTTACCCACCACAGCCTCTCCACTAAGCAGACTGTCCATGCACTTCTCTCCCTCTCTATTTCTGCAAGGCTGTCAATGTCACTCTCCCTCCTGCTCTGCTCTTCCTCTTCTTTTCCTCGGAAGTTATTTTTAATTTATTCTCCTGCTGCTCCCTTATGTCACCAACTTCACTGGGGAAGGATGGTCCCTGCTCCAGAGAGCTTATCATTTAAACAGAAAGTAAAGACGCCCAGGAGGAACTGTTTACTCGCCAGTTACAGGATGGTGAACGTCTTCGGTCGTCTCCGCTTCAGGATGATCCATTAATCGCGGCTCTTCCTCCTGTTTCACTCTCAGCGAGAACACGGATGTTACGATGGGAGGCCCTGTTACGAGAAAGCACACGGGTCTAGACGGACTCACCGAGGACCAGATATTCATATAGGAGGAGACGGATTTCAAGTCTCCAAATGTTTGGTGTTCATTCTGGGAATCCATGCAGGGCTAACTGCAATTATTTTTCACTTACAATGTCCTCTGAGCTGAAAATGCAAACCCAGAACATTTACTTACTAACGGTGGGGCTGCTAAGATCTTCTTTTCCCTCCCGCTCATAGTGTTGAGTGAAATATTTCCCGTCTTCCTTTTTAATCTTGAATTTAACATCGGGGTTAACAATTGAATAACCTGTGAATCAAGAGAGCAAACTCACATTTAGATTTGCATTTGTAAAAGATGCCAGGGCGGGAAGGGTTTCCTGTTCTGATGGAGCAGTGCATTTGCCTGACAAAGCTTGGGAAGGAAGAGATGACTGCAGCCGGCCACTTACTCCGGAGATACCCTGACCCCCGGAGCCGGAAGGTGACCAGGGGCAGCACTGGGCTAGCGGTGCGTTTCTCCCATTCTTCTGCTCATCCACGCCTCCTGTCATTCATTGTCCTAGACGTGTACCATACTTGTCCATACAGTAAGAGAATTACAGGGCCCACCATGTCTGTTCGTGACCTTCATAGCGGAAGGCATCGCGGGTGCCAGTGTCCTGTGCAAGGTCCCCTACTAACTTTCTTGTTCATTGTCCTAGCTGCACCTACTTACCAGGGTATAGCAGAGGCGACCTCACAAGTCTGAAAGGGCTGGGGTGTTTCTTCGATCCGCCCAGGCCAAGCCTCCAAGCCAACATTACTGACAGGGTCCTCCCTCCCTCCGAGTGTCAGATCTAAGGGTGACCCGAGGATCGTCCTTTAAGAGCAAGGCGGGACTGGAGGGAAGAAACAGGTTAACCCTTCTCAGATTCTCTGGCCCTATGAGGAGAGCGTTTTGGGGGGGGAGGGAAATCCACGCATTACACAAACACATGGGTTGGACTTTGGTACAAGGAAGGCAAGTCTAGAAAATGTAAAGTAATATAATATACAAAATGCACCAACTTTTCAGAACATGGCGGGTTGTCAAGACTCACGGCCTGCAGGTCAGCCCCGCGAGCCCCTGCACTCACCCGCAACGCGGCTCGGAACGGGCGGGCCCCCCAGCCCTGCCGGCGGCTCTGATGCCACTCCCCGACACCTTGCCCCTGGCTCCTCCCTGTGGTCTCCCCTAGGCGCGTGGGTGCAGTGCCTCTTAAAGGGACCGTGGCAGGAAATGCCCTACGGCACCCGAAGATGACATCAGCAGTTCTGCCCTATATAAGGACTTCCCCAGACCTCAGCAATGGGTCTCCTGCATTGCAGTGCATGATGCCAGCGGTCCTGCCTTCCTGTGCCTTGCCCTCCAGCCTTGCCTCATCCTGCCTTCCTTGTCCAGCCTTGTCCTGCCCTGCCCTGTCCATCTTGTCAAGTGTCTCCCATGTGTCTGCATCCTCCCTCTTAGTCGGAGGCACCCGACAAGCCTTTCTCGATACTGGCGCTGGAGGCAGCTTCGTCCATGAGTCGCTGGCACAGCAATATTTATTGCCTATCAACGTTTATTTTCCAACAGTTAAAATTAAGGTCAGAAACACCATAAAAAGGCAACAATGACAAATTACAGTCAAACAATTAAAACACAGTAAAACAGAAAAGTAAGCAATCAGCCTGCACCCCACGCTCACCATCTCCTCTGCTCATGGAAACCGTTACCGGGGCGCGGGTCACGACGGCGACAGTTCCACTCACCATGCAGACTGGCCTCCTGCATTAACCTGCATCTGCTTCCCTAAGGCAGTCAATGGGGGTCATTCCGGGTCAACCTCACATCGCGTGCGGTACTCTACAGCTTGCCAGAGGGGACTCCCGCTGCCATGAGCAATGCCTCACCAAGGTCTTGCACCTTGCCTGGACATTCACCCCGGAATAACCTGGTTTGCTACCGCAGTACACAGAATCCGTCAATGTCTTTAGCCAAACGGGAAGCAAAGGTCTTGCCCCCCTCATAACCCCTACAATTGTGCCAGAGACTTGGTCCCCGGCAAGGTTCTGCCCGGAGGCAGACCATACCCACTCTCTGCGCCGGAAACAGAGGCAATGTCCAAAGATAGAGCAGAATTAGGAAAGGTCTAGAGAAAGGCGACCAAAATGATAAAGGGGATGGAACAATTCCCCTATGAAGAACGGCTGAAGAGGTTAGGACTCTGCAGCTTGGAGAAGAGACGGCTGAGGGGGATATGATAGAGGTCTATAAAATAATGAGTGGAATGGAACGAGTAAACATTAATCAGTTGTTTACTCTTTCAAAAAGTACAAAGACCAGGGGACACACAATGAAGTTACTGGGTAATACGTTTAAAACTAATAAGAGCAAATATTTTTTTTACTCAATGCATAATTAAGCTCTGGAATTCATTGCCAGAGGATGTGGTGGAAGCTATTAGTATAGCTATGTTTAAGAAGGATTGGACAAGTTCCTGGAGGAAAAGTCCATTAACCATTAAGGTAGAGCTGCAGAAATCCACTACTTATTCTTGGAATAAGCAGCTTGGAATCTATTTACCCCTTGGGATCCTGCCAGGTACTAGTGACTTGGATTGGCCAGTGTTGGAAACAGTTTGCTGGGCTTGATGGATCCTTGGTCTGACCCAGTATGGCAAGTCTTATGTTCTTATATCAAGGAAAATCTGGACTGAGGATTCATGTGCCCCTCTTCCTCACCGGCAGGGGCTGGATTCTTTATCGTAAGGAAGAAAGATGGGTCATTACATCCCTGCATTGACCACCGTGATCTTAACTCAATTACCAAGAACCACCACTATCCTCTTCCCTTGATCTCCGAGCTCTTTGACTGCCTTCGTGGCACACAAATAATTTACCAAGCTGGACCTTCGCGGGGCCTGCAACCTGATCAGAATCCGAGAGGGCAACGAATGGAAGATCACCTTTAACATCCGTGACGTGATGCCCTTCGGATTATGCAACGGCCCCGCAATCTTCCAGTTTATGTTAAACAAGATTTTTTGGGACCTTCTCTACGCCCATGTGATGGAGGGTATCCTCCTCTTCTCAAAGTCATTGTCAGAGCACCGACATCATGTAAAACAGGTCCTCCAGAGACTTCGTGAGCACCACCTCTACGCCAAGTTAGAGACGCGTACCTTTGAACCTTTCTTGGGATATATTATCTCTTGCCAAGGCTTCCGTATGGACCCAGATAAATTAAAATCCATACTGGAGTGGGCCCTGCAACACTTCCTGTGGTTCACAAATTATTACAGACAATTTATTCATCATTACTCCTCCTTGGCAGCTCCACTCACAGCCCTAACTAAAAAAGCTTGGACACCAAGAACGGGACCACGGACGCTATCCAAGCTGTCAAGCATCTCAAAGAGGAGTTCACCCTTGATCCATCCGAGCCCTTCGTCCTGGAGGTAGATGCGTCTAGCCTCTGAGTAAGGCACTATCCTCCTGCAGCATAACCATAATGGTACCCTTGTGACCTGCTCCTCCTTTTCAAATACATTCTTTCCAGCAAAGAAGAATTATACCATTGGAGATCGTGAGTTACAAGTAATCAAGCTAGCCTTGCAAGAATAGCCACAGCAGCTGGAAGGAGTCAAGCATCCAGTAACTATCACATGACCCTACAGCACCTAGCACAAGCGCAGAGACTGAATCTGAAACAAGCCCATTGGTCTGCTTTTTTTTTTTTAATCCTTTTGAATTTGCTCTGTGGTATCGTCCCGCTGAGAACCACCAGTGAGCCGCTGCCCTCTCATGTTCCTTTGATGCTGAAGGCTCTCTGGAACCCCCCCCCGGCACATCATCGATCCTGCAAAAACTGTGGCTGCTGCCACATTTACAGTTCCTCCTGGGAAGACCGTGGTTCCCCAGTGCCTACAACAGGAGGTTCTTCAGGGCGCCTGTAGGGAACATCCCCAGTTCTTGCTAACAATGCAAGCAGCCAAAAATGGATTCGCTGACATCACTAAAAATGGACACTGCCTATTTTGCTAATGGGCAGCCAAATGCAGAGACTTTGCAGTTCTGTGCACACGACTAGCCTGGACAGATTGATGGACCCTTTGCTAGCCGAGCTGGCGCCAAAAGAAATAGAGCACAAATGGTGCTGTGTAGGAAGCTGTACCAGAAAAACATTAGGGGCCTCTTTTTATGGCTCTAAGTCCCAATCCCAGAGCAGAGTCTATCAGTGCCCTGGGCAGTCACCAGAACCTGAAGAAAAGAGAAAGGAACTGGTAAAAGAGCAGGAGAATCAGCTAATTAAAGCCTTAATTCTGCATTTCCCCCGACTATCCACGAAGCTGCTGAATTATGCATAGGTAAGCCCCTTAAAAGCAGCGGGGCTGCTCGGGGCCATTGTCATTGGATCGTGGCTCCCCTCCAAAGAGGAAGACGAGCCCTCCGAGTGCTGCTGCTTCCCCCACCCCCCCTGGGCAGAAGAGACTTGCAGAGACCCAATGGCACAGCAGAGCAAGGTATGAGGGACTGGAGAGCGGGCCAGCCTGTTTGCTTCGGTGACAGTGACCGTCCTTTCTGCCTCTCCGTGCTGAAGACCTGTGAACGGAGAGCAGGGGTTGCTGCAAGTCCTATATGGCGAGAAACCGTGGCTCCATTCCCCATGTAGTGGGTTAGGAAGTTAGCTCAAACACAAGTCTCTGCTAGGGAGAGGTGAGGCTAGCATTCACTAACTGTAATCTGATAAGCACCGGGTGTCAAGCAGGCTTTTGTAACTATTGGTTTTCTTATTTTCTGTTTCCCTAATTGCTTGTGTGTTTTCTGATGACGTATTAAGCCCAGCCCTGTGTAACTCAGAAATAAAGAAGATTTTCTCCAGACAAACAGCTCGGGTTATTCTCTAAGCAGACGGACCAGAAAATCACTGGCACCTACCTAGAGGGAGGTGGGGCTCAAACTCCTAGCTCGTCTCCTTACAGGCCCACGATTCCCACCTGGCGGGACACCCAGATAGCAGCCCGAAGCTTGGAATCGGTCGTTTGACACCACTGGCGGCCTCAAAATGAAGACCGACGTGAATCTTGCCCCACCTGTGCGATGAATAAAAGGGTGCAAAAGCACGACCTTGGGAGTTACGACAGCCACTGTCAGCCCCCCCCCCCAAGGGAACCCCTGGACCCATTTGGCCACTGACTTCGTCACGGACTTTCCCTTCCCTGGCGGCACCACCACCACCATATGGGTGGCAGTGGATAGCTTTTCTAAGGCGGCACATTTCACGCCCCCTTCCAGGCCTCCCGTCTACCCCAGAACTGGCTCAACTGTTTGTCCAACACATTTTCCGGCTGCACGGACTTTCTCTTCACATCCTCTGATACCAGGGGGATTCCGTTTACAGCTGCTACAGGAAGAGCTTATGCCAGACGTTTGGAATTATGCTGGATTTTCAGCCCCAGCGCAACGGACAAGCCAAGTGGGTGAATCAAAGTCTCAAGGCCTTTCTACAAGCCTACATGAACCAAGGGCAGGATTAACGGATTCTCCCCTCCTCCCGTGGGCCGAGTTCTCACACAAACAAACACGTGAGCAGGTCCGCGGGGGTCAGCAGCCTTCTACGTCGTATTCGGACGCCGTTTCCGAGAACCTAAACCTGACTCTTGGCCCAGCAGCCAACCCGATGGGACAGGAACTCCCAAGAATGGTGGCAGAAGACGCACCATCTTGTGGAGCAAGTGGCAGAGCGCTTTAAAAACCCACTGACACGCAACGCCGCGTCACACACACACCCCCCATATCCCCCCCTCAACCTCACCTGGGAAGCTTACATTTGGCTCAGCAGGAAAAATCGACAACTGAAGATGCCTTCTCTGACGTCTGCACTGTGATTCATGGGTCCGTTCCCCATCGCCCTGGGGCTTACAGGCTGACGCTGCCAGCAGCTTTGTGCATTCACGGGGTGTTCCACGGCTCTCTTGGCCAGGCAGACCACTGAAGTGGCTGCAGAAGACGACCCAGGATTTAAGGTCCAGGAGAGTTTGGCTTCCCCGAAGAGCCTGAAACCAGTTGCAGTATTTGATCTCCTGGAAGAGCTATGGTCCCCCCCCCCCCCCCCCCCCCCCCCCAAACTCATATCAGAGTTTCACAAGAGAATCCCCGAGAAGCTCAGACTCAGAAGATTGGCAGGGGGGTGCTGTCAAGATTTGCAGCTTGCGGGTTGGCCCTGCAAGCCACTGCAATTATCCCCAACGCTGCTCTGACCGGGCAGGCCCCCAGCCCTGCCAGTGGCTCCGACGCCACTCCCCGACGCCACGCTCCTGGCTGCTTCCTGTGGTCTCCCTAGCTGCACGCACAGCACATGGCACCTCTTAAAGGGCCAGCAGCGGGAAATGCCCCATGGCACCCTAGGATGATGTCAGTTGTGCCCTACTCAGACCTCCCTTCTTTGCCTCAGCAATGGGTCTCTGGCATTGCAGTGCATGTTGCCAGCATTCCTGTGCCTTGCCTCATCCAGCTGTCCTTGTCCTACCCTGCCCGTCTCGTCCAGTGTCTCTCCCATGCCTACATCCTCCCTTGGCCTGACTCTCCAGATCTTGACCTCTGGCCTGGACCTCACCACGACTGCCTGCCGCCTGGACCTGATTGCAATTGCCTGCTGCTTGGACTTCCCCTTGCCCGGATCGGACCCATTCTTGTTAGCCGTCTGCCCCCGCCCTTGGCCTGCCCCTGACCCCGGTGTGCCTCTGGACTTGTGTTATCGTCACCGCCCTGGGGACCCACCTAAGTCCTGCCGGCCGCCAGAACCCAAGGGCTTAACCTGCGGGGGAGGAGGCTGGTGAGGGTGAAGCTGCAGACTGTCCCACAGCAGGCTGCGTTTGCCAGCTGCCGGCACAGAACGCGTGGGTTCACCTTCGAGGCTGCGTCACCTATGCTGCAGCACAAAGGGGCTCGCACACCCTCTATTCTGCACATCGGGGAAGCCAAACATATGATTAGAGGGGTATTTTTAGGGCAGAACCAACGGATTCTGCAACCTCATGTGCACAATTAGGTCACTAAAATTTGCATTTTCAAGTCAATTCCTACCACATTTTCAGAGGTCAGGAGAACAAAGAAGAGTTGGATATGGGTATTTTTCCCCCACAGTAAGTTCCATTAGTTCTGTGTGGAACTTCTAATTCTGGTTTTCTTTTTTTCACCGTTTAGCTTTATTCTTCCTCCTGCCTCACTTCCCCATTCCCTACCTCTCACTAGCATTTCCCTATCTGGCCCCAGGCCAGCAGTAACAGCAGCTGGCCTGGGGCCAGACAGGATGTCAGTCCTCCCGGAAACCTGCCCGCCACCCCGCGGCGTTGGGTTCGCTTACGCTTTCTTGTTCGATTTTTCGCTCCTGCTTTTTGCTGCAAACGAGACTGAAGGGGGACCCCTGCTGGCTGCAGGGGTGATGGCGTGCTGGGCATGCTCAGTGGGCCGGTCGGGGTTCTAGAGGCTTTGGCGGAGGTGTTGCGTGATTGGGCTCCATCCTGAGGGTGTCACCCGTATGCGAGGACTACCATCCTGCTGTCCTGGGAGAACACCTGGTACAGGTAAGCAACTCTGCTTTACAGTAATGAATAAGCAAGAGTAGCTTGTGATCTATCTAATGTTTGGGTAATTGTCAGGTTCTTGTGGCCTGGATTGGCCTCTGTTGGAAACAGGATGCTGGGCTTGATGGACCCTTGGTCTGACCCAGTATGGCATGTTCTTATGTTCTGAGCCATGGGCAGCCACAGCAGCAACCACTAGGCTGGTGACAGCATCAGTATCCGGGCCACAAGTTGTAGGCTTCCAAGTGACTTGGCATTTAGGACTTTTCCAGCCCTGATAACCTGGTAACACCTGCACTGCCACGGGCCTATAGATGACAGAAGAGGCATCCTCACCCCGTGACATCAGGACACCGTGAATCTCCTCGATGACCTTCCTGTACAGCTCCTTCTGCCGTTCTCCCAGGATGTCCCACTCCGCTTCCCAGAAATAAGCAGCGACATCGGTGAACGTGACGGAGGCCTGAAAAGAGCAAACAGAACGCACTCAGACTCTTTTCCTTCCAAGTCAATTATACTGTGTGTGTGTGTGTATGTATATACACAATAAACGCTGTAATATGGCCTCTATCAGTGAGATCAGCTCTCCGGTAGATTACAGCATGAAGGGAGCTCTGTTCTCTCACGTATCTTTGTTATATGGCATCTATCAGTGAGATCAGCTCTCCGGTAGATTATAGCATGAAGGGAGTTCTGTTCTCTCATGTATCTTTGATATGTGGCATCTATCAGTGAGATCAGCTCTCCAGTAGATTATAGCATAAAGGGAGCTCTGTTCTCTCACGTATCTTTGATATATGGCATCTATCAGTGAGATCAGCTCTCCGGTAGATTACAGCATGAAGGGAGTTCTGTTCTCTCACGTATCTTTGTTATATGGCATCTATCAGTGAGATCAGCTCTCTGGTAGATTACAGCATGAAGGGAGTTCTGTTCTCTCACGTATCTTTGTTATATGGCATCTATCAGTGAGATCAGCTCTCCGGTAGATTACAGCATGAAGGGAGTTCTGTTCTCTCACGTATCTTTGTTATATGGCATCTATCAGTGTGATGCCATTACACTAACATGAAGCTTGTATGTCTTCAATCAAACAATGGTTACATCAAAAGAAATTATCACTTAATAAGTCCTGAGCTTTTACTGATTCAGAGACCACATTCTACTTTTCACCAGGAATCTATTCTGACTGATAATCTAAGTTTCCCGATTAAAGCCCCGATTAAAAGCTTAGGGGTCTTGACTGATTCTTCGCTCTCTTTTCAGCCCCAAATTAAAGCCACAATCAAATCTGGGTTTTTTAAGTTACATGTGCTTACAGGATTAAGACATCTGTTCCATAAAGGAAAAACTGGTTCTTACCTGCTAATTTTCATTCCCAGAATACCACGGATCAGTCCAGACTCCTGGGTTTATGCCTCCCTGCCAGCAGATGGAGACAGAGAAAGTTTCACTGACACTGCCTTATAAGCCCCAGTGCCACCTCCAGTTCCTCAGTTTTGATCTGTACCCAAGCACAAAAACTCACTTGCAAAAACTTGTAAAACACTTGACAACACTTGTTAAAGCTCTGAAGAAAAATCTGCATAGCAAAAAGGGCACAGCTGAGCAGACGACGCTCCACCTCCATCAAGCGGGCGGGCTCTAGAATGATCCGTGGTGCTACAGGAACGAAAATTAGCAGGTAAGAACCAATTTTCCTTTCCCTGTACGTACCCGGATCAGTCCAGACTCCTGAGATGTTCCAAAGCCCCCTAGCTGGGGTGGGACCGGGAGAGTCCCGCTTGCAAAACACTCTCGCCGAAAGAATGAGTTTCTGGATCCCAGATGTCTAGGCGACAACGTCGCGAAAAAGTATGCAGCGACTTCCATGCAGCCGCCCAACAAATCTCTTGTGGCGACACCAACTGCGCCTCTGCCCCCGAGGCCACTTGCGATCGAGTAGAATGAGCCCGTAAACCGTCCGGCAGCTGGCGGCCCTTAACAATATAGGCTGACCCAATAGCCTCCTTGAGCCACCTCGCAATGGTAGCTCAGGAAGCCTGGAGCCCTTTCTTCGCGCCGCTCCACAAAACTAACAGGTGATCAGCTCTCCGAAGGGCATTGGTCACCTCCAGATCTCTCAGTGAGGCCCTCCAAACGTCCAAGCGCCTGAGTTCTCTCGCACGGGGAGAAGCAGCATCCAAACTGGGAAAAGCTGGACGTTCGACCGTCTGACTAACATGGAAAGCTGAGACCACCTTGGGAAGAAAAGATGGAACACCCCCGAATCCGAAATCTGTAGGATCGGGTCCCCACAAGATAAAAAAGAAAGACTTATACACTGCAAACCAGACCCTTCTGTAGATCTCAATTAATAAAGCCACCTCCCAAAGGAGACAGTCTACATTTTCAACTCACATTTTCCCGAAGTCAACAATGCTTTATTCATCATCTATTAAAGAGTGAAATATCTGTTTGTAGAGCCTCCACCGCCCATCACTATATTAAAATTCAACACTTTTTCCATTTACATAGTACAACACCAAATATTTTTTCACACAACCACCCATCCAAAAATAACAATTCTCTCTCACAAACACTCACCGTATCATCACATTCATTCCCTCTCACAGTTACAGACACAACAAAGCACAAAGCCCTCACCTTTCTTTTAACTACACTCGAAAACAGCACCACTTTCATTCACCCTCCCTAAATGTTTCATAAAGCGTCCCCCTCTAGTAACCATCCGAACACGTTCAGTATCTCTGTCCTCTTATACAGGTTTGCATCCACTGTCGTTCGTGGAAAGCAGCTCACACCCAATCACTCGAACATTCTTCTTCAGTTCTTCCGTGAATTCCAGGACAAATCACCACATTTTTATGACATGTAACTCGCTCTTCTAGTCCTCGGGCATGCTGCAAAACATTCATGAGCCCCATCGAACAAACCATTACCTTTAGCTGTTCAATCCTTTTCCGCCTCGGGCAGATCTCAAATTCTTATTGGGCACTTAGACACGGCCCAAACGATCTGTTTCCACAGACTTTTTGTACGTCACTTATGTCTCATTCCAAAATCCCATTAGAGGACCTATTGCACATCACTTCTGTGTCATTCCAAAGTCTCATTAGACCAAAATGTGAAGAACTCTCCAAGGCAATCCACACAACCCTACAACCTACAAGATAAAGCCTGCAGCTCGGATATTCTCCGCACTGAACAAATGGCTACCAGGAAAACAACGTTCAAGGTCAAATCCTTAAGAGTCGCCCTACGAAGAGGCTCAAAAGGTGGTTCGCACAAAGCTCGAAGGACCAGATTCAGATTCCAAGCTGGACAGACCTTCCGTCCCAGAGGACGTAAATTCTTGACCTCTTGAAGAAACCATACAACATCAGCATGAGAGGACAAAGATCTTCCATCAATTGTCCCTCACAAAGAGGTCAGAGCCGCTACCTGAACTCGGAGAGAGTTAAACGCCAAGCCTTTGCCCAAGCCATCTTGCAGGAAGGATAAAATCTGGGACACCGAAACCCGCAAAGCAGCAACACCTTTGGCCACACACCAAGCCTCAAAAGCCTTCCAGACTCGGACATAAGACAACGAGGTAGACGTGCGACTCGCATGCAGAAGGGTAGTAATAACTGGCTCTGGGTACCCCCTCTGCGCCTTAAACGTCGCCTCTCAAAAGCCAAGCCACTAGACAGAAGCGATCTGCCTGATCGAAAAATATGGGACCTTGATGGAGCAGATGAGAGAGGTGACTGAACCATATCGGACCGTCCATGGCCAAGTTGACGAGATCCGAAACCACGGGCGACGTGGCCACTCCAGAGCCACCAATACGACATCCCCCAGGTGTCTCTCTATTCTGTGCAAAACCTTGCCCACCAGAGGCCACGGAGGGAACATGTAAAATACAACTCCCTAAGGCCAAGGAATCACTAGAGCTTCGACTCGCTTGACTCCGTAGTCTCACCTGCGGCTGAAAAATCATGGGGCTTTTGCACTGTGGCGAGATCTACATGTGGACAACCCCACTTCTCGCGAATAAGCTGCATCATCGACTCTGACAGTCCCCATTTGTCCGGATCTAGAAGATTGCGACTTAGAAAATCCGCCTGGACATTCTCGTTGGCCGTAATATGAGAGGCTGCTATCTGGGTCAAGTGTGCCTCTGCCCAGATCATTAACTCCTGAGCCTCTTAAGCTACCATCCAGCTCTTGGTACTGCCTTGTCGATTGATATAAGCCATGGTTGTCACATTGCCGAAAGAATTCTGACTGAAAAAGAAAAGAGACCGAAAAATTATTTACTCTTTAGGATAATAGAAAGACTAGGGGGCACTCCATGAAGTTAGCATGGGGCACATTTAAAACTAATCGGAGAAAGTTCTTTTTTACTCAACGCACAATTAAACTCTGGAATTTGTTGCCAGAGGATGTGGTTAGTGCAGTTAGTATAGCTGTGTTTAAAAAAGGATTGGATAAGTTCTTGGAGGAGAAGTCCATTACCTGCTATTAAGTTCACCTAGAGAATAGTCACTGCCATTAGCAATGATAACATGGAATTTATTTATTTTATTTATTTAATTTCTTTTACTATACCGATGCTCAAGACTAGGTCTTATCGTACCGGTTTACAATGTAACTGAGGGGAAACCAATTAACATCAAGGTAGAAAGTAAAGTTACATTAAACAGGGAGCGTAAAACCTGGGCAATGGAAGACAGTACAGAATTTAAACTAAGAAACAATTAGAGAGAGATAAATATATAATCAACAAAAACTATAAGATACGTAAACATAGATTTATCCTAGGCAGTTATTAGCATGGTATGTCCAGTGGGAGAAGGAAAGGGTGAGGTTGGGTGGGGGGGAAGGGGAGAGGGAAAAGAGGGGGGGGGGTAGGGATTAGGGAGGGGTGGGAGAATGAGAGTCAGTGATGGTTGAGGAGATCCTTCAGCGGTAGGCTTCTGCGAACAGCCAGGTTTTCAATTTCTTTCTGAATGTTGAATGGCATTGTTCTTGGCGTAAGTCTTGGGGAAGTGAATTCCAATGTAGTGGACCTGCTGTTGAAAGAGCACGCTTGTGAATAGAGTTGTGGACCGATGATTTGTTGGGGGGGGGCCTTGAGCGAACCTTTGTAGGCAGTTCTGATCGGTCTTGCGGAAGTATGTAATTCGAGTGGGAAGGTGAGTTGGAGAGTGGATTGCTGGTAGACGGATTTGTGGATGATGGTGAGAGCCTTGAAAAGTATTCTATATTGGATGGGCAGCCAGTGTAGGATTTTTAGGATTGGTGTGATATGGTCCTTGCGACGAGTGTTTGTAAGGATCCTAGGCGCTGCGTTTTGCAGCATCTGAAGAGGTTTGGTGGACGAAGCAGGGAGACCAAGTAATAGAGCGTTACAATAGTCGATCTTTGAAAACAGTATGGCTTGAAGCACCGAACGGAAATCCTTGAAGTGTAAGAGCGGTCTAAGTTGCTTCAGGACCTGTAGCTTGAAGAAGCATTCTTTGGTTGTGGCGTTAATGAATTTTTTGAAATTCATTCTAGAGTCAAGGGTGGCCCCAAGATCTCTCACCTGGTTTGCTAATGGGATGCTAGCATTATTTGCGAGGGGGTTGTTGTCACTAGGGGAGATAACCAGTAGTTCCGTTTTGGAAGTATTTAGGACCAGGTTGAGACTAGAGAGCAGAAGGTTGATGGCTTGTAAGCAGTTGTTCCAGAAATTTAGAGTAGAGATGGGGTCCGAGATGGGGATTATGATTTGTACATCGTCCTCGTATATAAAGTGGGTGAGATTGAGACTATTGAGTAGCTGGCATAAAGGGAGTAGATATATATTGAACAGGGTAGGGGAAAGTGACGAACCCTGAGGTACGCCTTGGTTTGATGGAATGGAGTGAGATTCTTTGTCATTTATTTTGACTTTGTAGTGTCTGTTGTTCAGAAAGGATGTGAACCAGAGCAGTGCAGAGCCGGATATGCCTATTTCCATTAAACAGTTTAAGAGGATAGTGTGGTTTACCGTGTCGAATGAGGCAGAGATGTCGAGAAGGGCTAGCAGGTAAGATTGTCCCTTGTCAAGGCCCATCAGGATGTTGTCCGTTAGAGAAAGAAGGAGGGATTCTGTGTTTAGGCGTTTCCTGAATCCGAATTGAGAGGGGTAGAGAATATTGTGGGAGTCAAGGTAGTCTGTGAGTCGGATGTTGACAAGCTTTTCCATTAGCTTGGCTATAAAAGGTAGGTTTGCAATGGGGCGGAAGTTTGCAGGGTTGGCTGGGTCCAGGTTGGGTTTTTTAAGTAAGGGTTTAAGTGAAGCAATTTTTAAGGAATAGACTTAGTTTTTGGGTTCTTGCCAGGTTCTTGTGGCCTGGATTGGCCACTGTTGGAAACAGGATGCTGGGCTTGATGGACCCTTGGTCTGATCCAATATGGCATGTTCTTATGTTCTTAAATCACCAGAAACTGCAGGTGAATGCACCAGCCACCATCTGCTGGAGACAGACAAATACTGGGGAACAGCAGGTGGCACCAGTGCTTATCAAGCAGTGTCAGTTAAACTTTCTCTGTCTCCATCTGCTGGCATGGATGCATAAACCCAGGAGTCTGGAATGATCCGAGTACGTACAGGGAACTATGATTTCTGTACGATTGCCCAAGCATCTATCTTTCCTCTCATTGGATTACTGTAATGGTTTATACTTGGGTCTTCCGTTAAAACCATTACATCCTCTGCAACTTTTGCTAAACTTTGCTGCCTCTTTACCGCCGGGCCTAATTTAAATAAATGAAGATACTGTATCGTGCGCACAGGAGAGTGTTTTTATTGTATCGGCCCGAATGTTCTTTGTAAACCTATACTATACAACCACTATGTTACTTGTAAACCAATACGATGTGCAAACGGTAATCGGTATATAAAAACCATTAAATAAATAAATAAACAAACAAACAAATAAAGTGCCCTCAGTCTGAATTGCTTGCCTGACAGCAGCAAGGAAATCCACCTTTTAGGTGGCAGCACCCATACTTTAGAATTCTTTACCAATGGAACTCAGAATGTCTGAATGCATAAAGAAGTTCCAACGCCTCCTGAAACGTTTTTTGCTAAAACAAGTGTTTGGATGAGAACATCAATACCGATCCTCCCGTGAAATGTATCTGCTCTGAGTACTGTGATTTTGTCATGTAGGAAATATGTTTTAATATGTTTTGTTTTATTGATATGTTATTGTGAATGTTTTTTTTTGTACATTGCTTAGGCCATTAAGTGTTATTTAAATTTAAAAAAAAATGTATTTATTGCATGTTTTTATTAGTAAATTTGCAATGGTACAAGATTGCAATAACAGAAAATGAGGACCCAATATATAATATATACATCACGGATAGCCATCATTATAGCATGTATAAGTGTAGAAAGAACAATTAAGAGCTCCCTTCTGTGAGCCAGCAGTGAACAGTGAACCGGGAAATTAAGAGAAAAAAAGAGACAAGAGGGCTCAGAAACCTGCAAAATAAAGTGAAGCAGCAGGACCACGTGGTGAGTGATACTGCTCCCACCCCCAGCCCAGCACTGTTTTCAGGCGTTTAAATTACAGACGCTTCCCTGGGCGTCCCTCTTTCTGCCAGGATCCTTTCTCAGTCTCTGTCCTCCTCCACTGCAGGGGCTCATGCGGTCGGCACAGCTCAGTCGGGGCAAGAGCCCGCTCACCCCTCCCTTCTGTGAGCCAGCAGTGAACAGTGAACCGGGAAATTAAGAGAAAAAAAGAGACAAGAGGGCTCAGAAACCTGCAAAATAAAGAGAAGCAGCAGGACCACGTGGTGAGTAATACTGCTCCCACCCCCAACCCAGCCGTCTAGCCCAGCACTGTTTTCAGGCCCTTAAATTGCAGACACTCCCTGGGGCGTCGCGCACCCGAAGGAGCGCAACCTAAGGGGCTTGCCCCTTAGTGCGCTCCTTGGAGCGTCCCAGAGCAAGAGCCATTACCCACCCTTATCCATCCATCCATCCAGCGATTACACATCCACCCATCCAGTCCCCAGAGGCACTCATCCAGCAGCACTCATCCAGTCTCCTGCAGCACTCATCCAGTCTCCTGCAGCACTCATCCAGTCCCCAGAGGCACTCATCCAGTCCCCAGAGGCACTCATCCAGCAGCACTCATCCAGTCTCCAGAGGCACTCATCCAGCAGCACTCATCCAGTCTCCTGCAGCACTCATCCAGTCCCCAGAGGCACTCATCCAGCAGCACTCATCCAGTCTCCTGCAGCACTCATCCAGTCTCCAGAGGCACTCATCCAGTCCCCAGAGGCACTCATCCAGCAGCACTCATCCAGTCTCCAGAGGCACTCATCCAGTCCCCAGAGGCACTCATCCAGCAGCACTCATCCAGTCTCCAGAGGCACTCATCCAGCAGCACTCATCCAGTCTCCTGCAGCACTCATCCAGTCTCCAGAGGCACTCATCCAGCAGCACTCATCCAGTCTCCAGAGGCACTCATCCAGCAGCACTCATCCAGTCTCCTGCAGCACTCATCCAGTCCCCAGAGGCACTCATCCAGTCCCCAGAGGCACTCATCCAGCCTCCTGCAGCACTCATCCAGTCTCCAGAGGCACTCATCCAGCAGCACTCATCCAGTCTCCTGCAGCACTCATCCAGTCTCCAGAGGCACTCATCCAGCAGCACGCATCCAGTCTCCTGCGGCACGCATCCAATCTCTAGCAGCACTCATCCAGGCTACAGAAGCACACATCCAGTCTCTAGCAGCACATCCAAGCTCCGGTAGCACTCATCCAGCACCGATCCAACCTGAACAATAATGTACTACCGACCACGCACCTACAAATCACTCATCCCAATCATGATTTCCCCCACTACACAGTTACTAGGCCTCACCCTATTCACCATAATCCTATTCAACGCCCAATCTCTCACCAACAAAACTCTTATACTCAACGACATACTGCAGGACACAACCCCAGACGTTTGCGCCATAACAGAAACATGGCTCAAATCCACGGACATCACACTCATTAACCAATTACCAACGCAGACTTACGATTTCTTCTCCATCCCAAGACAAAAAAAAAGAGGAGGGGGTATCTTCCTAGCTGCAAAAAAATCCTTAAGGTTCTCACACCACCCCATCAGTACAGTAACTAAACTAGAACTAGGATTGTTCAAATCAGAACAACTCCAAATCCTGCTAGTCTACGCCCCGCCAGGCTTACTAGAGTCAGACTCCTCTCCTATCATCGAAACCATAACTCTGCATCTCAATCTTGACTCCCCTGCTATAATCCTGGGTGACTTCAATTTACATGTTGACAAAGTTCCCCTCTCTACAAACTGTGAAGCCCTCCTCACCGCACTGTCAGCGATGGGATTCAGACAACAAATCAATAAACCCACCCACAAAGCAGGCCACACGCTCGATCTACTCTTTACAAACACTGGTATTTCTCTTACAAAACAACCAAATTGCAAAAAAGTCCCATGGTCAGATCATTCTCTAATCTCCACCAGTTTTTCCTTACCTCGATCAGACTCCAAACTCAACTCAAGACCCTCTTTCCTATACAGAAAACCTTGCAACTCGGGACATCTAAGTAAAGCTCTAACCTCGGATCTACCACTCATTGAAGTATCTACCCCTAACGCTGCCCTCCAATCCTGGTCCAAAATAACAAAATCTATAGCAAACACTCTCTGCCCACTGACAACCAAAACAAGGTCTGCTAATACATCCAAACGTCAACCCTGGTATAATGATGAACTACGAAAACTCAAACAATTACTTCGGCAAAAAGAAAGAAAATGGCGCAAAGCCCCTTCACCAGCCTCACTCTCTGATTACAAACGATCACTCCATCTTTACAAAAGTACCACGTTGAAAATCAAAAGAGACTACTATGCCCGAAAGGTTCATCATCTCAGCTTTGACTCAAAAGCTCTATTCGCCTTCGTTTCCAGCCTCACTAAACCTATCACTCCAGATATACCACCCGAACAAGCCCAGACTAAAGCAGACGAATTGGCTCTTCATTTTAACAAAAAAATATCGGATCTCCTTAATCAGCTGATTCCAAACACTACGTCTCCAGATAACACATATCTTCCCCAAAATAAAGACATCCAGCTTAATGCCTTTGAACCCATCACAATCACAGAGATACAAAATGTATTAAAAAGAATGAAACCGTCATCACACCCATTTGATCAAATCCCTACCAAAATGCTTCTTCTTATCCCGGACACAATAGCAAAAACCCTAGCAGATATTATAAACTGCTCCTTATCACATGGCATCTACCCAGATGACCTAAAAACTGCCTCAATCAAGCCACTGCTAAAAAAACCAAATCTAAATGCATGTGATCCCAACAACTTCCGCCCTATTTCCAACCTACCATTTATAGCTAAAATCATGGAAAAACTGGTAAACACCCAACTATCCAACTACCTAGAGGACCACAGTATTCTGTCCCCAAACCAATATGGTTTTCGCAAAGCCGCAAGCACCGAAACGCTACTAATTTCACTCATGGACTACCTACTCTCTGGTATTGATAAAGGCCAAGCATATTTTCTAATCCTCCTTGACTTCTCGGCGGCCTTTGACACCGTCAACCACGCCCTTCTTCTAAAACAGCTGGCAAACATTGGTTTAACAGGTGCCACACTAAACTGGTTCAAAACATTTCTAGAAACAGAGGATACAGAGTCAAAATTCATAATAAAGAATCCCAATACCACCCTTCTAATAGAGGAGTGCCGCAAGGATCATCACTTTCACCCACCCTTTTCAATGTCTACCTGCTACCACTCTGCCAACTACTAACAAAATTAAGCCTGAAACATTTCCTTTTTGCAGACGACGTACAGATCGTAATCCCTATAAAAGAATCAATCTCAAAAACAATGGAATACTGGGACAGTTGCCTATTAGAAATTAAACTTCTCCTCAACAGTCTAAACCTTGTACTCAATGCTTCAAAAACAGAATTCCTGCTCATATCACCGGAAAACAATAACACACTTCCTAAACCACCCACACTCCTTCAAACAACCCACGTAAGAGACTTAGGAGCCATCCTAGACAATCGTCTCAACCTCAAAACATTCATTAACCAAACCACCAAAGATTGCTTCTACAAATTACATATCCTGAAAAGAATAAAACCGCTGTTTCACACTCAGGACTTCAGAACAATCTTGCAAGCAATAATCTTTTCCAAACTAGATTATTGCAACTCATTACTATTAGGCCTCCCAGCTTCTTACACCAAACCTTTACAAATGGTTCAGAACTCTGCAGCCAGAGTCCTTACAAATTCCAGGAAAATTGACCACATTTCACCTATTCTCAAAAACCTCCATTGGCTTCCGATCCACTATAGAATCATGTACAAAACCATTAACATCATATACAAAACTATCAACCAACACACGCAACTTGACCTACAAATACCACTTAAAAAATTCACCTCCGCCAGGCCTATCAGGGAACACTACAAAGAGTCACTCCAAATTCCAAAGGCCAAAACCTACCAACATAAATCCTTGAGTCTCAGAGCCTTCTCATCAGCAGGTCCAGCTCTCTGGAACTCGATCCCACCTGATTTGAGACAAGAGTCATGCTCTTTAACATTTAGGAAAAGACTAAAAACTTGGCTTTTCAAAAAAGCATTTCCAAGCCTTGAATAAAACCTCCTCTCACTAGCACTAACTCGTATGCAATAATGGAATGTAAACACGAATCAACCAACCTCAAACCCTCTCTCACTAATTCCTGCTGAATATTTATCATACTATTACCATTCACAACTGTGTCATATTTATTCATTTGATTACCTATGTACCGTTTCATAGTCTTATTTTTTCACTTGCTATTCTAATGTATCAATAGGCTGAAATGTAAATATTGTGCTGTTCAATTTCTCCCCTTCCATCCCAAGTTTATTTTCCTTGTTTTTTGTAACTTTCCCTCTCCCTTTTTCTGATTCACTGTATTTAAAGTTCAAGGTTCTTATTGAAAATATTGTTTTTTACGTTACGTTATGCTTTACACTCCTTGTTATTTGTAAACCGGGTTGATGTGATGCCTATCATGAAACTCGGTATAACAAAAACAATAAATAAATAAATAAATAAAATAAGAAATGCAAATGAAATGAAGGGAGCTCTGTTCTCTCATGTATGTTTGATATATGACATCTATCAGGGAGATCAGCTCTCCAGTAGATTATAGCAGGAAGGGAGCTCTGTTCTCTCATGTATCTTTGATATATGACATCTATCAGGGAGATCAGCTCTCCAGTAGCTTATTGCATGAAAGGGACTCTGTTCTCTCATGTATCTTTGATATATGACATCTATCAGGGAGATCAGCTCTCCAGTAGATTATAGCAGGAAGGGAGCTCTGTTCTCTCATGTATCTTTGATATATGACATCTATCAGGGAGATCAGCTCTCCAGTAGCTTATTGCATGAAAGGGACTCTGTTCTCTCACTGTGCTGTGAGGAGGAAGCTTGGAAGAGCTGCACAGGAAAATATTCACCTTTAATCCCCAGTGCTCTGATTAAAAAAAAGAGGTTAGGAAAGACTTTCTTACTGGATCAGAAACCAGCGCGGACATTTCCCTCCCGGATGGTGAAGCTGCGGGGAGGGATTCACCCCGGAGCTACCCCTTTTCTTGGGCAGATGCTGAGAAAGAGGAATAAGGCAGGGCTGAATCCTGCCGGGTCCCGGATGAAGTCTCCCCCTCCCTTTCCTTCTGCAGAGCGAAAGGGGCAGATCTGGAGCTGACAGAGCGGGGTTTCTGCTTTATTTCTGAAGCTTTCCTGCTCTTTGCAGCCCCTAAAAGGAAGAGAAAGCCGAACTGCCAGTGTGCAGCGCATGCGCAAACATCCCTCCCCTGCTCCGGCATTTAAACAAGCAAGCAGCTCCCGTCACCCCCGGACCTCTGGTGTTTCGACGGGAAACCAAGCCCCGCCCTACCTGGGCCTGGGCTTCTCCTTGCGTCTTGCACTTCCGGCTTGTGCTGGGGCTGAGGGATTCCACCCCTCCCCCACCCGATCAGCTGATCCAGTCACGTGACCCCCCCCCCCCCTCCTACAGCTTGACCGGACTGCACAGAATGTGGCCAGGCTGTAGAGCTCTGGAGTTTGCCCTATTGCTTTGCACGCGAGAATGATACTTAAGCTTGCTTTGATTTTTGTGATTTCCAGACGGGGCGCCTAAAACAAACGAGGGTCTCATGTTGGGTGTTTTTGTGGGCTTGGCGCCAGCCTCTGAGGGTTCAAATATATACTTTGGTTGGGGCTGGATTTGGCCCGGAAGCTAAGGGCTACATTTTCTCATACTGCACAGGGAAAAAAAATATCAGAATCCTCCTTTCCCCTTTGTGACCATCTGACTGCACCCCTAAATCTTCACTTTTCTCTTCCTTAGGTTCACACAGATTCATGCTTGGAACCCAGGTAAGAAATGCTATGCTGGACAGACCAAGGTCCAGCAGATTCCATAAAGCAGATCTAAGTGTTTGTCTCCATGACAACTAGGTGATGTCATCCGATGGCACCAAACAGAACCATCTCTCTAGCTCAGTAAAATTTTTACTACTGAGCATGCGTGAGTTTCCATGCCTGTGCTGCCTCCTAAGCCACTACACCCCCTCCCCCATTTTTTTTTTTTGGTCCAAGCCTCCGCACGACGAGTATCCTCTCTTTCAAGAATCTTTTGCTTTTTCTCTTATCTCGTTCAGTAGTTATTTTCTGCCTCATCCGCACCCCAACCATCCTCCCCACAACACACAGCACTTTTCAGACACACCCACTCTCCTATTCTCTCAGACATCCACATACTCTCTCTGCTACCTGCTCAGACAGGCCAGTGCAATATTGGCCCGCGGAAAATGGGCGCTCAGTCACGAGCGCCCGCTCTCCTAATGCGTGCCAAGCCACCTCTCCCCGGCGTCCGATTTAATATTTAAATGGGCTGCCGCGGTAAAAAGAAGGCACTAGGGGAAACTGTGTACCCCTAGCTTGTTCTCGGTATTGGATGCCGAGGCAAGGTGGCTGTCAGTGCGGGTTAGGAAAATGGATGCTCAATTTTACGAGCATCCATTTTCCTAACTTGTGCCAGCCCTATTTTAGCCTCAGCAGCATTTTCATGTGATGTTCTTGCATGCTGCCAGCCCTTCCTCAGCAGACGGTCAGGAGCTGGAGAGGTGGTGGAGAGCGCCACAGACACGTTACCGCCAGCTCTTCCTTATTGTAGGAAGGGAAACTCCTCTGCTCTGGCTCCACCTTTATCTTCTGCTGGTGAGTCCTGGGAAACCCACTAGCTTCATTAACCCAGCTGCTGGTTCTGCCTTATCTATGCTTGGCAGGGCCAGGGTTGCCCTGCCAGCTCTGCGTTACCTTCTGCTGGTGGGATCTGGACAGCCCTGCCAGCCACGCTGCTCCAGCTGTCTATGCACTTACATGATTGGTGTGTCTACCTGCACTGCCAGTTCCTGCCTGTGATATGTGGATGGACAAACTGATTACATAACATTAATACTAAAAGGAAACAGGAATCAATGTGAGGACTAAAGTGACATTGGGAAAGGGTTAGAGCTTCTCTCCTCCCCCTCTCTCTGTCTTCCCCCGCAACGCTCACCCCATCTTTCTCTCTTCCCCTGCCAACCCTTGCCCCTCCCAGGCTCTTACCTGCAGTGGTGTACCTAAAGTATTTGGCACCCTCTCCTTATATCATTTTAAAATTTCCTAAACATTGATAAAACACACATACACGTTTGGTGAGAGACAGAGGGAGAATGTGTGAGAGACACACCCAAACACTTCCTCTGTGTCTCACATACACACACACACATGCTTCCTCTGTCTCTCTCTCTCACACACACACACATGCACCTCCTCTGTGTGTCTCTCACACACTAACACACACACACATGCAGACAAAAACTGAACTGGAAACCACAACAAGCCAGATTCCGTATGCAGTGCAACAATGGAAAAACAAAACTTCACTATTCCTCAAAACAATACAATCAAGAAATTTAAATCAATCAGAAAAGTAAAACCATACTAAAAATATACATCTCAAAACAGCTAATAAATAGTAATAAAATATTTCAAAACAGCAGACACATCACATCCAATAATTAAAACTAACAAGGATAAAAAAAAGCCTCCTGTTTTCCATATCTGGGAACTTTAGAGTTCTAGTCATCCTGAGATCGTTGTGGATTGGAGGAGAGTGCACACACTTTAACCCCTCTCACACACATATATACAGGCATATATGCGCAGGCATAGGCACTCTCTCTCTCAGATACCCGCACAGGCACTTTCACAGAAACCTACACAGGGACTCACAACACAGACACGCTCACAGGCACCCTCTCTCACACACACAGAAACCCTCACACACAGACCCTCTCATACATACACAGGCACTCACTCTCTCACAGGGCCAGTCTCTCGCTCTCTCACACACATTTTGGAACTCTTTTTTTGGCTGCAGCACAGCAGAGTTTCTTCATCTGCTGCCAGCTCGGAGGAAACGCCGGCAGCACCACAGGGCCTTTTCTTCCGCCGCAGGACCTCACTTTTGCTGTTGGGGAGTAGGAACCCCACCAGCACATCACTTCTCCGCACCACAGCGGGACCTTCCTCTGTTGTTACCCGTAGCGGAACTCCCTCTCGCCCCCCCCCCTAGTATGCCACTGCTAGCCCCTTGTCCGTCCCTCTACTTCTCCATCCCCCCTCGCCTCTTCCCCCCAGCAATCCCTTCACCCATCTCCTTCTCTCCTCCCACCAGCCTCTCGCCCCATCTCCCCCTGAAGCGGCCACAAACATATAGGTTTAGGAAGACAGGCCAGGTAAGAAAAGGTAATTTCATTGGCTCAGGAGTGTGTGGTAGGTGTGTCTGATAGAAGGCCTCATTTTATCGCCCACGACAATGGCCACGGTAGCACGATAAAAACTTTGTTTCCCCTCTACCACACCAAAAAAAGGTGTAGTTATTTCTGACACATCCCGCGTTAGTGTGCTTTAATCTATTGCGGAATGCGGTAGGACACCCTAATTTGCATTAACTCCTCCCACTTGCATACTCAAAATACAATTTGCGAGCTAGCTTGTGTTGCGATATTTATCGTGCAAACAACGTGCATAAGGACCCTAACGCATTTTGGTAAATAACCCTATTTGTTACTTCTTTCCCCCTCATCTGCTGGTGGATTTTTACTCATTCCTTCTAGTTGCTGGAACAAGTGTCCAAGCTTAAGAATGGAGACACAGCCATTTGCTTTTGTACTGCACCTCTTTTTGCGCATTTGAGTCTGTTGATGCCTTTAAGTATACCTGGAGGCCCATGATGGTAGATCTGTATGTGTAATCTATTTCTATACAACCTATTCTGCCTTCAGCTCTAAGGATGCTCAATTTCATTATACCCTGATTACTTGATGGAGGAGCTTTCTGGTCCCTACATCCAATTTTTCAAGATCTATATGTGGTCAGTTTACTATTCCAAAGCTGTATGGGAATACAAAGATTGCAAGAATGACAAAAGGTGGGTGGCACCTTATAGACTAACCAGTTCATTGAGGCATGAGCTTTCAAGGACAGTGTCCACTTTGGCAGATGCATGAGCAAATTTCTTCATAAGGCTGATGAATTTCCACTTCAAATAGCTGAATCTGGTGCCTTCCATGTGGTTCAGATCTTCAGCGGGATAGCCATGTTAATCTGGTGTAGCAACAATGACAAGAGGTGGGTGGCACCTTATAGCCTAACCAATGTATTAAGGCATGAGCTTGATAGCAATATCTTATTCCGTACTGATAAAGTACTTTTCGATACCAGTTTGTCTCCTGCAGTACTATGCTGATCTTTTCTCTCAGTGATTTCTGCCATATTTTTCCATCTCCTTCTATTCCTAGATATTTATATATGCCTTCATGCTCCTTCCTTTATCAGACAAATAGATGTTTTCAGTTTTGCTTCATTTTCCTCTAAGGATGGTCACTTTTGCACATTTGTCATCTGAGAAGCTCATACTTTCTGTCCCTGAATGTAAGCTACCTTGATCTGCCAATGAAAGGGTGTGATCTAAATACACAATAAATAAATACAACTTTTCACTACTACGAGTTATGCTAAATTACCATCACAGGAGAAGTAGAGTTTCAAATCATCTACAAATAGTAGGTGAGACGCTATTGGCTGGACATTAGTAGCGCTAAGAGTAAGGCTAATTCCATAAACCAAGGAATAAAATAAGATTACTCTGAACAAGAATAGTGACAGAGAATCTCCTTCGTTGGATCTTAATGCTAGAAATAACAAATTATCCATCTTCATAGTTCAGATTGGATGTCGTCTGCCATATTTTCATGCTGAACATGTTATACTTGATCAATTCAGGGTTCACTTTGCATATTTCAAGGCAAGGAGTGGAGTAGTAGCCTAGTGGTAGAGCTGTGGGCTACAGACCAGGGTTCAAATCGCACTGCTGCTCTTTGTGACCTTGGGTGAATCACTTTACCCTCCATTGCCTCCGGTACAAACTTACAGGCCGATACAGTAAAAAATGCGGGAGAGCTTTTTTTTTTAAATTTTTAAAATTTTTGGTTCTTCCGCCAATATTTATTTATTTTACTATACTGATGCTCAAGACAATGTCTTATCGTACCGGTTTACAGTATTTACAATATTGCTAGGATATTAAGTCAGAGGGTGTACAGAAAAGCAGTATTTTCTGCTTTTATGTACACTTTTCCGGGTTGCTCACAATTTAGCGCCTGCCCTTGGGCAGGCGTTAATTTCTGAGAGTAAAATGTGCGACTTGGCCACACATTTTACTTTCAGTATCTTGGGTGACTAACTAACAGGCTGATCGACATTTCCTTAACCATTAAGCCTCACGCTCACCCTTGATGCAACTCCAACATTACTCTCTGCATCAATGGCAGGGGGTGGCAGGAAACTTGAATCAGTTACCAACAAGGGTCCTGAACTTGGTGGTTGGTGAAACAGATAAGTATGGGAAAATAAGAGTGGGAGCTTGCTGGGCAGACTGGATGGGCCGATTGGTCTTTTTCTGCCGTCATCTCTATGTTTCTATGACGTATTTGCATGTGATGAGCACTATTAGTTTTCGGGGGGTTGGCCACATGTTTCCGACATGCTATTATCCCTTTCAGTATATTACCCCAATCTAACAGGCCCATACAGAATGGTGCACTCAGCTGTTTTTGATGAGCTACTACCCCTTACAGTATAAGGGGTAATATACCATAAGGGGTAATAGCGTGTCGAAAATGCATGGCTAATCGCATGGTAAACGGTGCACTCGGCCGAGCGGAGCATTCTGTATGGGCCTGTCAGATTGCTAGCCTCTGGGGAAAGGGAATTAGCTACAGTACCTGAATGTAATCCACGAGGAAGTACCAAAAGGTGGAATATAAAAATAATGTATTATCCAGGGCGCTATCAAAAGCTTTATCATCTTCAAGCTATGCCATACTGCGGTTTCAAGTTATTTATTTATTTAAAAATGTATATAATCACATAATCAGCAAAGGCTATCAAAGCTGTTTACAAGAGTACACACATAAAATACAGGTGACAGTTTATAAACTTAACAAATAAAAATAACCAAAATAAATCAATGCAATAAAACAAATGCAAAACATACGTGAAGCAGGCTTGCTCGCGTGACCTCTTAAAATTAAGGGCCCACTTACACACCTGATTTAACATTCTAGCATATCTCTGCTTGCATACCGATACGGGCGTGTATGGGCCCTTGTTTTAAAATTGGCCTGTACACATTTGATCAGGAGTAGACAATGCCTCCGATAGCCTGCTCATTATCCAAAAAGTCATCAGAAGTAATTTGAACTGAGACCTTTCCACAATGGGTAACCAACGGAGGGACTGTAACAAAGGAGTTGCCTCATCTTGCCTTCATTTACCCAGCAGCAGTCATGTCACCATTTCTTCTGACACCTGGACACAATGGTTTCTGGTTCCATCTACTTCTCTTTTGTTCTGTCGCCAAGATAGTATTAGAGTCAACGTGATCATATACAGCCTGATTTTAAAAGAGCCACGAGCGTAAATTTTGGGGGCTACGCGCATGACCGGGCCTTGCCACATGCCAGGCACCATTAGACGCTGGCCCGGGGAAGCGGGTGCCGGCAGCCGGTCGGCGTACGGGGTTTACTTCTCCCGAGGAGCAGTAAGAATAAAAAAAAAAAAAAATTGGGGGCTAGGTAGGGTTAGGTTAGGGGTCAGGGAGAGGAGAAGAGGGAGGAAGATTAGGGTTAGGTAAGTTCCCTCCCAGTGTGCTCCAATTAAGGCGCGGACTGGGAGGAAACGGGGGACCAGTCGATTGCGGCACTGCGCGCATGTTATAAAATCGGCGCATCTATGTGCACACAAGGTCTTAGAATCGACCCCCTTATTCTACTTGTATTGACTGCAGTGAACAGCTCATAGATTATAGGCAGACAAGTTATTGGTCAATAATATCTGAGGATATTCTTTGGGTCTGTTCCTGGCTCTTATGGTGCTAGTTCTGGCTGTCTGAACAATTCATTTTTGTTCTCCTCCAGATCTTGATGGAGAAATGTTAAATGTTTGAGCCAAAAGTCCATGGTGGGACCTCATTTGTACAGTTCTGAAGACTGCACTTTCAAAAGAATATAAGCCAGGTGGCATCTTCCATAGGATGGACACTTAAATGGTCAGTGGCCTTCATTATAAAGCGTATTTGGACAGACTTAAATATCTAAACATGTACACCCTAGAGGAATGGTGAAATGGGGAAGACATGACAGAGATATTTGAATACCTTCAAGGCATCAATGCACAGGAGGCTCTGGAATGAGGGGGGCATTGGATGAGAATAAAAGGGGTAGATTTGAGTGATTATGCAAATGTTAGACAAAGGGTGGTGGATACATTGAACAGCCTCCCAGTGGAGGTTATAGAGATAGACAGTATCTGACTTCATAAAAGCCCTAGGGTAAGCACAGTGGATTTCAGAGGAAGTGGTAGGGATGCCTGCTGGTTGACTCGCTCAAAATACAGGTGGAAAAACAGAGAGGGAATGTGAGAAGTATCTATGACAATAAGAATGACATTGATGAACTGCTTCTTGAGATATCTAAGATGGAGAATTCCAGTGGAGGGGAAGGAAACCTGCACCACAAAATGACAGCTGGAGGCAGATCACCAAAACCAGTGGTATCCTCACCCCCAACCCGATTTTCACTTTGGCTGAAAAACTGGTATTCAGTCCTGGAAGTGAAGAAATCATCCCAGAACAAGGAGAAACAGGGTCTTGCAAACCCAAAGCTGTATTATCAGCAACTACTGTGTCTAGGGAGTTAGGGTAGTGGAGGTTCATGACTCTCTTCTGAGCAGCACAGAGGCATCAATCTACTGCCATGCTGTGCTGAGAGATGTGCTGGCTCTGGGAGCCAAGATCCAAGACATCACAGAGAAATTGTGAGAAGCATCAAGCCTACTAACTATTATAGGAAAATTAGTTTCTTACCTGATAATTTTCATTCCTGTAGTACCACGGATCAGTCCAGACCCCTGGGTTTTGCCTCCCCTCCAGCAAATGGAGACAGAGAAGTTTTTCAAAACAACCCTGCCATATATACCAAGGTGCCTCCCACAGTCCCTCAGTCTTACGTAATGTCAAAGCAGAATGGAATGAAACCCAATTCAACAGCTAACTAACTTAAGGTTCATTAAAAACCCCAACTGGGAACAGAACTCGCAGAACCAATAGAACAGGTGAGAATGCATGGAAAATAACCAGACACAATAAAACTTTATACGAGCGGACTCTCCGTTACTTAAGTGCACACAGCTATAGGGCGGAGCTCTGGACTGATCCGTGGTACTACAGGAATGAAAATTATCAGGTAAGAAACTAATTTTCCTTTCCCTGTACATACCCAGATCAGTCCAGACACGGGTGTACCAGAGCCAACTCACTGAGGATAGGAGCCGGAGAGGCCCACACAGAGCACCCCTTCTCCAAATCCCCCAGCATCCGAAGCTCACACATCCAATCTGTAATGCCTTGCAAAAGTATGCAAAGATTTCCAAGTAGCCGCCCTGCAAATTTCCTGGGGCAAAACCTGTGACATTCCACCCAAGAAGCAGCCTGTGATCGCATAGAATGAGCGCGAAGCCCCACCGGTACCATCTTACCACGCAGTAAATACACTGAACTGATGGCCTCCTTCAGCCAACGAGCTATTGTAGTCTTGGAGGCCATACCACCTTTACGTGGACCATTCCACAAAATAAAGAGATGGTCTGATACCCAGAAAGGATTTGTAACACCCAGTTTCCGTAAATCCTTGGCCACCGGATCCGATCGATCCACATCGGAGAAGGAGGGAAGTTCGATGGACTGATTCATAAGAACATAAGAAATTGCCATTCTGGGTCAGACCAAGGGTCCATCAAGCCCAGCATCCTGTTTCCAACAGAGGCCAAACCAGGCCACAAGAACCTGGCAATTACCCAAACACCTAGAAGATCCCATGCTACTGATGCAATTAATAGCAGTGACTATTCCCTAAGTAAACTTGATTAATAGCAGTTAATGGACTTCTCTTCCAAGAACTTATCCAAACCTTTTTTGAACCCAGCTACACTGACTGCACTAACCACATCCTCTGGCAACAAATTCCAGAGATTTATTGTGCGTTGAGTGAAAAATAATTTTCTCCGATTAGTCTTAAATGTGCTACTTGCTAACTTCATGGAATGCCCCCTAGTCCTTCTATTATTCGAAAGTGTAAATAACCGAGTCACATCTACTCGTTCAAGACCTCTCATGATCTTAAAGACCTCTATGATATCCCCCCTCAGCCTGAAGTGAGGGGAAAGGAAGTGAGGGGAAAGGAAGACACCACCTTTGGAAGACACCACCTTTGGGAAAAGACACCACCTTTGGGAAAAGGAGGGGACCGTTCGCAAGGACACACCAGAATCAGAAATCCTCAAGAAGGGTTCCCTGCACGATAATGCCTGCAATTCGGACCCCGGTGTGCCGAAGAAATCGCTACCAAAGATACCACATTCAGCGTAAGATCCTTTAGCGTCGTCTGCTTTATAGGTTCAAAAGGTGGCACACACAAGGACGAAAGTACCAAATTGAGGTTCCAGGAAGGACACGGATGGCAAAGCGGAGGGAGTAAGTGCTTCGCCCCCCTTAGAAAACATGCCACATCCGGGTGTAATGCCAATGCTACCCCCTGGACCTTACCTCAGAGACAACCAAGTGCCGCAACCTGTACATGGAGGGAACTAAAGGAAAGACCCTTAGAAAGACTGGCTTGCAGGAAAGCTAGGATGTCGGAGACCGACGCCCTTGTAGGATCCACCTCACGATCCAAACACCAAGCTTTGAAAACTTTCCAGACTCTAACATAAGCTAGGGAAGTAGACGGTTTTCTCGACCTCAACAGTGTGGCCACCACCGTGTCAGAGTAACCTTTATTTTTCAAGTGTTGCCTTTCAAAAGCCAGGCCGCGAGACAAAAGCGATCCACCTCTTCCAAACAGATGGGGCCTTGATGAAGAAGAGCCGTGGACTCCCGAAACCGCAGGGGATCCGTGGTGGACAGATTGAGCAGATCCACAAACCAGGGACGTCTCAGCCATTCCGGAGCTACCAGAATCACTTCTGCTGGATGGAGCTCTATTCTTTTGAGCACCTTGCCGATCAGCGTCCAGGGAGAAAACACGTACAGTGAGATGTTCGTCGGCCAGGGAAGTACCAGAGCATTGACCCCCTCGGCCCCTGTCTCTCTGTGCCAACTGTAGAACCGCGGAGCCTTGACATTCTGAAACGTGGCCATCAGATCCATGCATGGCGTGCCCCACCGCTCGCAGATGAGCTGAAAAGCCTCGTCGGCCAACTCCCATTCTCCGGGATCGAGATGGTGGCGACTGAGGAAGTCCACCTGCACGTTGGCTACACCGGCAATGTGAGAAGCCACAATGCTGATGAGATGCTGTTCCGCCCAGTCCATCAATAGTCGAGCCTTCGTCACCACTGGACGACTCTTAGTTCCTCCTTGGCGACTGATATAGGCCACCATGGTTGCATTGTCGGACAAGACCCAGACCGACTTCCCCCAAAGGAGCGGGAGGAAGGCCTCCAATGCCAGAGCTATGGCTCTGGTTTCCAAACGGTTGATTGACCACTGAGATTGTTCTCGAGACCACTGCCCCTGCATAGACTTCCCCAGACAAACCGCTCCCCAGCCGGAGAGACTGGCAACTGTGGTGACGACCGTCCAGTCGGGCATTACCAGGGGAACTCCACACTCCAGATGTTCAGAGACAAGCCACCAGTCGAGACTGTTTCTCGCGGAGTCCGTAAGCGGAAGGTGGAACTATTCCTACACCGGGCTCTAGCGGGACAGCAATGCTGATTGTAAAGGACGCATATGAGCGAAGGCCCAGGGTACCAATTCCAGGGTGGATGTCATAGATCTCAAGACTCTCAAGTAATCTTTCACCCTGGGCATCCGCATGGACATCAGGTCCTTCACCTGTCCCTGAAGCTTGACTATCTGCTCTGTGGTGAGGAATACTCTCCCCAGTGCCGTGTTGAACAGAGCTCCCAGGAACTCCAAAGACTGCGAGGGAACTAGACGACCCTTGGCAAGGTTGACCACCCAGCCGAGGGATCTCAAGAGCTGTAGCACCCTGCGGATAGCTGTGTGACACAAAGCCTCGGAGTTCGCCCGAATCAGCCAATCGTCTAGGTAGGGGTGCACTAGCAAGCCTTCCCTCCGGAGTTGCGCTGCAACCACCACCATCACCTTGGTGAACGTTCTGGGAGCAGTGGCTAGTCCGAATGGCAGAGCCCGAAACTGATAATGTTTTCCCAGAATGCAGAATCTTAGGAATCTCTGATTTATTTATTTGATGAGTTTTATATACCGTTATTCGGTTGAGCCATCATAACGGTTTACAAAGGTGTACAATATCTTGTAACTGAGCATTAGTAAGAACGGTAAACAGATTCTTAACAAATGGGTAGTAGTATAGAAACATTTGAATCATTAAACAGTATTAGCGAAATGGATATAGAGTCCAGAATGAGATGATATGAGGAAAGAGGGGGAGGGGAAGAAGGAATGGGGGGAAAGGGTGGATTATGGGGTAAGCAATTGGGAGTTCAGTTGAAAGTCGGTATGATTAGATGGTTGATGAAATGACCGGATGCCTATATGGAGATATGCTTCCGTGAGATCCAGAGACGCTAGGAACTCGCCTTGTCGTACAGAGGCGATGACGGACCGAAGAGTCTCCATCTGGAAATGCAGTACCCGAAGACTCTTTTGAGATCTAAGATTGGGTGGAAAGTTCCTTCCTTTTTTGGGACTATGAAGTAAATGGAGTGGCGTCTCCTGCGTAGATCCACAGATGGAACCGGCATTATAGCCCCCAAGGCCAGCAGACGCTGGAGCGTTCCTTGTACTGCCTTCCGTTTTTCTTGATACGTGCAGGGAGAGATCAGGAACTTGTCCCGAGGACGCCGTATAAAATCTAAAGCGTAACCTTGACTTATCACGAAAGGACTGAGGCCACGACTGTTGTCTGTTGGAACCAGGACGAAAGGAGGACCCTGATGACCGCGCCGGTCGAGGTCTCCGATTACCACGGAACCGCGACAGAGCTGTAAACAATCCCCGGGACCGGGGCCTATCCTCCGGCAGTTTATGAACCTTGTTCTTTCCCAGAGATTGGATCATATCCTCCAATTCCTTACCGAACAACAACTTTCCTTTAAAAGGAAGGGAACAGAGGTGGGCCTTGGACGAAGTATCTGCAGCCCAATTCCGTAGCCAGAGGAGCTGACGCGCAGAAACAGCAGACACCATGGATCTGGCCGACATGCATAGCAGGTCATAGAGAGCATCCGCGCTATACGCAATAGGGATGTGAATCATTTTTGAACGATTAAAATTATCGTTAGATAATTTTAAAATCGTCCAAAATCGTTAGAGTGCACGATACAATACAAATGCTCCCGATTTATCGTCAGGGGCATTTGTATTGTATCGTTAAATAGGGCGCGGGAAAACTGGCACGCCAAAAAAACCCTAAAACCCACCCCGAACCTTTAAAACAAACCCCCCACCCTCCCGAACCCCCCCCCCCAAAATGTTTTAAATTACATGGGGTCCAGTCATGTCATACGGGCGACCGTCGCCCGTATGACATAGTGAGGGCAAAGGTAGCGCCGGCGCCATTTTGAAGATTGGCAATACGGCCCGCGTGCAGGAGGTCGCTCCCGGACCCCCACTGGACTTTTGGCAAGTCTTGGGGTCAGGAGGCCCCCCCAAGCTGGCCAAAAGTCCCTGGGGGTCCAGCGGGGGTCTGGGGGCGATCTGCACGCGTGACGTCGGGAGCCAGGAACCAAAATGGCGCCGGCGCTACCTTTGCCCTGTCACATGATTAGGGCAAAGGGCCACCGGCGCCATTTCTCTTAACGCAGTCGTGGCCAGAGAGAGGGAGATCGCGCCGGGACCCCCCCACTGGACCCCAGGTAATTTAAAACATTTTGGGGGGGTTTGGGAGGGTGGGGGATTTGTTTTATAGGTTCGGGGTGGGTTTTAGGGTTTTTTTGGTGTGCCGGTTTTCCCGCCCTCCCCCGATTTACGATTTAAAAAAAAAAACAAATACGACGATCAGATTTACCTCCCCCCCAGCCAAAATCGATCGTTAAGACGATCGATCACACGATTCACACCCCTAATATGCAATGACCACCTCCAGCCGGTTCGCCTGGCTAGCCGCTCCCTCAGAGTGGCTGGGCCCAGCGAAGACCCGCACGCAGGGTGAAATTACTGCACATCGCTGCTCGGACCCCTAGTGCAGACGCCTCAAACACCTTCTTGAGCTGCAACTCCAACTTTCTGTCCTGCAAGTCCTTGAGGGCTGTCGCTCCCGTAACCGGTATAGTAGACTTGGTGACCACAGACACCACTGTGTCCACCTTCAGAACTCTCAGCAGATCTAAAGCCTCCTCTGGCAGAGGATATAGCTTGTCCATCGCCTTACTGACTTTCAACCCCAAATCTGGAGTGTCCCACTCTCGAAAGAGAAGGCCTGTTGCCGAGAAATGAAAAGGAAAAGAAACTGCGGGACCCCTGAGACCCAGTAATACTGGATCCGTCGCCCCCAACCATGACTCCGCCAGCGGGGCTTCCAATCCTAACTCCCCCAGAATGACCAGGATAAGCCGGTTCAACTCCTCTTTCTTAAAGAGACGAACCACCTTCGGATCATCTCCTTCCAGCACTGGACCACCACGGATTAAATTGGGCTGGGGGTCAGGGTCTCCGCCTGTCCCCCCCCCCCCCCCCCCCCCCCCCCCCCGGGTGCTGGGACTAAGGATCTGGAGTCCCTGGCGGAGAAGAGTCCGTGTCCATCTCGACCGGTCCCGTAGGCAAAGATCTTTTACACTTAGGTGGCTCCGCCTCCCCTTTGGATCCGGAGCGCTGTCAGGACCTCTTGTGTGACGGTGAGAACAAAGCTTCTCGCAGCCTGCTGTCTCTCAGTCTTTTTGGCTTTAAAAGCCTTGTGCATCAGCAGCACAAATTCAGATGAAAAAGATGAATCCGATGAGGGATCTATAGCCCCCTCAGGGCTATCCTCATTTAAAGGAGCGTCTGGAGCCGTAGGGTGGCCCCCCCAAAGGCATGTGCTGTGGAGACAGCGCAGGGGGTAAGATCTCCTCCCCTACCGTGTTCCGCGCTACTGCCGGCAGCGGTCCCAAAATGGCCACCGTTCCCGCGCTAATCAGGAATGGCGCAGCTGACACGGGACGACCCGTCCAGGACCGCGTGGTCGACTGCGGGGCGCGAATCTGACCTTCCCGAGGAGGAACAGAGGGTCCTTCGCCGCCTTGCGAGCAGGGAGCGCAGAGGCCTTCGCGCGAGAGACGACTGCGCGGCAGGAAGAGCCCCGAGGCATGATCGGGCCAGGGAAAGCTGAAGAGCACAACGCGCTGCTAAAAACGTGGCAAAAAAAGAAAAGAAAGACGGCGACGCAGGTCAGGGGGAGTACCGGAGAGTCGGCGCGGCAAAAAGTAGAAAGGTGTTTTTTTTTATTAAGAACACAAACCTGCCCCCATGCTATCCTTGGTTCTGGACAGCTCCTGCTGGTGTGAGTGAGCCAGGTTCCCCGGTATCACTCCAGTGCTGCTAATCCACCATGACAGGGCCCTCAACCCTCTTCAGCAGCTGCCTCGACCAGGGAGGATGGTCCCCTCAGGACCTGACAACCCCCCTGGGAGACTGAAAGGCCTTCTCCACGAGCTTACTACTTTTTTTTTTTTTGTAAAACAAATAAAGGAACAGAAGCCCCTAACTAGCTAACTATTCCTAACTTTTTTAATTTTATTTTTAAATCAGAAGAGATTGTGGGTTTTGCACCTCCGCCATCTGCTGGAGACAGAGTAAGACTGAGGGACTGTGGGTGGCACCTTGGTATATATGGCAGGGTTATTTTGAAAAACTTCTCTGTCGCCATCTGCTGGAGGGGAGGCAAAACCCAGGTGTCTGGACTGATCTGGGTACGTACAGGGAACCAGTGTTACTCATCCCTTGTAGGTATGAATGATACAGATATCTCCTGGAGCATATCGAACGTGACTTCATCAATCTCTGAAAAAGGGAAAAGTGGTTTTCTCTTCAATTCTCCCAGTTGAGGATAAAGGCAGAGGATTGCATTCTGGAAGTGAATGAATGGTTGCATAGATGGTGTAAATTGGTGCATCCATGGAATGCTATTCCAAGGACTACTGAGTAGAGATGGTGTCACCTATTAAGAAGGGGGAAAAGCAATTTCCAAAACAGACTGGCAAATCTACCAAGGAAGGATTCAAATTAGGATAATCAGGGATGGGTGAAAAAAGCCCTCAGGTAAGTAAAACATTAAACACTATCAGGTAGATTTTGAAAGCATTGCTCGTGCAAAAATGGCCCCATGCAGGCGTACGTAAGCTGGGCGCAATGTGAATTTTAAAAAGCCAGGACGTACGTGCGTACATACCCGTGTGCGCATGAAGAATAAGGAGACAGAATGCTAGAGACATAAAGTTCCTGGATGTAATAAATGACTGCTTCATTGAGCAATTGATTCAGGAACCAACAAGAGAAGGAGCTATTTTAGATTTAATTCTTAGTGGAACGCAAGATTTGGTGATAGAGGTAACGGTGGTGGGGCCACTTGGCAACAGTGATCATAACATGATCAAATTTAAACTAATAACTGGAAGGGGGACTATAAGTAAATCTGCAGCTCTAACACTAAATTTTCAAAAGGGAAACTTTGATAAAATGAGGAAAATGGAAAAAAACTGAAAGGTGCAGCTGCAAAGGTTAAAAGTGTTCAACAGGCTTGGACATTGTTTAAAAATACAATCCTAGAGGCGCAGTCCATATGTATTCTGCGCATTAAGAAAGGTGGAAGGAAGGCAAAATTATTACCGTCATGGATAAAAGGTGAGGTGAAAGAGGCTATTTTAGCCAAAAAAAATCTTTCAAAAATTGGAAGAAGGATCCATCTGAAGAAAATAGGATAAAACATAAGCATTGTCAAGGTAAGTGTAAAACATTGATAAGACAGGCGAAGAGAGAATTTGAAATGAAATTGGCCATAGAGGCAAAAACTCATAAAAAAACTTTTTAAAATATATCCAAAGCAAGAAACCTGTGAGGGAGTCGGTTGGACCATTAGATGACAGAGGGGTTAAAGGGGCTCTTAGGGAAGATAAGGCCATTGCAGAAAGACTAAATTAATTCTTTGCCTCCGTGTTTACTAATAAGGATGTTGGGGAGATACCAGTTCCGGAGATGGTTTGCAGGGGTGATGAGTCAGACGAACTGAACAAAATCACTGTGAACCTGGAAGATGTAGTAGGCCAGATTGACAAACTAAAGAGTAGCAAATCACCTGGACCGGATGGTATGCATCCTAGGGTTCTGAAGGAACTAAAAAATGAAATTTCTGATCTATTAGTTAAAATTTGTAACCTATCATTAAAATCATCCATTGTACCTGAAGACTGGAGGGTGGCCAATGTAACCCCAATATTTAAAAAAGGCTCCAGGGGCGATCCGGGTAACTATAGACCAGTGAGCCTGACTTCAGTGCCAGGAAAAATAGTGGAAACTATTCTCAAGAACATAGAGCATATAGAAAGACATGATTTAATGGGACACAGTTAACATGGATTTATCCAAGGGAAGTCTTGCCTAACAAATCTGCTTCATTTTTTTGAAGGGGTTAATAAACATGTGGATAAAGGTGAACCGGTAGATGTAGTATATTTGGATTTTCAGAAGGCGTTTGACAAAGTCCCTCATGAGAGGCTTCTTCGAAAACTAAAAAGTCATGGGATAGGAGGCGATGTCCTTTCGTGGATTACAAACTGATTAAAAGACAGGAAACAGAGAGTAGGATTAAATGGTCAATATTCTCAGTGGAAAAGGGTAAACAGTGGAGTGCCTCAGGGATGTGTACTTGGACCGGTGCTTTTCAATATATTTATAAATGATATGGAAAGGAATACGACGAGTGAGGTTATCAAATTTGCGGATGATACAAAATTATTAAGAGTAGTTAAATCACAAGCAGACTGTGATACATTACAAGAGGACCTTGCAAGACTGGAAGATTGGGCATCCAAATGGCAGATGAAATTTAATGTGGACAAGTGCAAGGTGTTGCATATAGGGAAAAATAACCCTTGCTGTAGTTACACGATGTTAGGTTCCATATTAGGAGCTACCACCCAGGAAAAAGATCTAGGCATCATAGTGGATAATACTTTAAAATCGTCAGCTCAGTGTGCTGCAGCAGTAAAAAAAAGCAAATAGAATGTTAAGAATTATTAGGAAGGGAATGGTTAATAGAACAGAGAATGTCATAAAGTCTCTGTATCGCTCCATGGTGAGACCGCACCTTGAATACTGTGTACAATTCTGGTCGCCGCATCTCAAAAAAGATATAGTTGCGATGGAGAAGGTACAGAGAAAGGCAACCAAAATGATAAAGGGGATGGAACAGCTCCCCTATGAGGAAAGGCTGAAGAGGTTGGGGCTGTTCAGCTTGGAGAGGAGACGGCTGTGGGGGGATATGATAGAGGTCTTTAAGATCATGAGAGGTCTTGAACGAGTAGATGCGACTCGGTTATTTACACTTTCGAATAATAGAAGGACTAGGGGGCATTCCATGAAGTTAGCAAATAGCACATTTAAGACTAATCAGAGAAAATTCTTTTTCACTCAACGCACAATAAAGCTCTGGAATTTGTTGCCAGAGGATGTGGTTAGTACAGTTAGTGTAGCTGGGTTCAAAAAAGGTTTGGATAAGTTCTTGGAGGAGAAGTCCATTAATGGCTATTAATAAATTATACTTAGGGAATAGCCACTGCTATTAATTGCATCAGTAGCATGGGATCTTCTTAGTGTTTGGGTAATTGCCAGGTTCTTGTGGCCTGGTTTTGGCCTCTGTTGGAAACAGGATGCTGGGCTTGATGGACCCTTGGTCTGACCCAGCATAGCAACTTCTTATGTTCTTATTAATTACACACGTAACCCACAAATTTTGCAATGCTGAGAGATAGACTCTGTTCTGGCACTCTATATATCTCCCACTGTACGAGAGACACTTTCAACTCAGGGTGGTTTGGGGGGGAAGAGGGGTGCTGTTACATTAGTCAACCTAGGGCGCAAGGGTCTGATGACTAAAAATTATTCAAAGTTGTTTAATGACAAGAGGACTGTGAGAAATTGCAAGAGTCCTTGCAAAACTGGGAGACTGGGCATGCAAATGGAAAATGAAATTCAATATGGACAAGTGCAAAGGGATGCACTAAGGGAAGAGTAACCCAAATTATAGCTACATAATGCAAGCTTCCATATTAGGAGTCATCACTCAGGAAAAGGATCTAGGCGTCATCATTGATATGATGTTGAAATCTTCTACTCTGTGTGCAGCAGCATCCAAGCAAGCAAATAGAATGCTAGGGATTATTAGGAAAGGAATGGAGAAAAAAACAGAGGTTATCATAATACTTCTATATCGTTCCATGGTGCAACCTTATATTGAATACTGTGTGCAATTGTCGAGAAGGGGTGTTTAGTGTGCCCTTGGGCCTCAGCCCAATCCCAGACGGATCCAGGACCGAACCGAGGGTTGACGGCGTGTTCCACCATGGCAGACGGTCTTACCCTTCCGCCAGGCCTGCAAGCTCCCAAGGCCAACAACAGGAAGATGTTGGAATGTGAATGGTCCTCCGATCATTCCGAGCCCTTTCGGACCTGCCGCTTGGAACGGCATGGAGCAGCAGGCCTGGCCTGAGGATGAGGGCAGACGGGCCTTGACATGAAGACATGACACCAAGATCGATGCTACGGCATCGCAGACGAAGACATGACACCAAGACTGATGCGGACAGCATCAGAGGCGAGGGCTGGAACAAGACATGACACCAAGGTAGTTGAGGACATGAAACCAAGGCTGATGCGAGGACATCACGGACCAATGGTCGATGCGACGGCATCCCGGAACAGGGTCGATGCGATGACATCAGGAACAAGACGTTGACGTGACACCAAGACTGATGCAACGGCATCCAGGACGAGACGAGGAACTTGACGAAGTCCAAACGAGATGAGAGGTTGGGCGGAAGGACATTGGCACTGTCTCTCAGGGCGCCCTACTCAGCCCACCTTCACGGGCGGACCCAATGAGCTGGTCACGGACCACCCTGTCCCACTGCGCGCCCTACACAGCCTGAGGAGGCTGGTCACGGACCACGCTGAGAACAGGACGAGCGCAGGGAAGAATGCAAAGTGGGACTCCGACAATGGAGCCAGATGTCACCCGAAGCACCACAAAGGCTGGCAGGACAAGACGGCTCAGGAGCACAGGACACCAGTCCACCTACAGGCCACGCCACGCTCAGGAAAGACGTCATCCGAGGGAGTCGGGTCTGACATGTACCAGAAGGCTCAGGAGCGCTGAAGCAAACACCAAGAAGGGCAGGACACCAAGGAACCTGGGACATCAGGAAGTGGAGGATCAAAACGAGACACCAGGACATCTGGACGAAGACCTCGGGCACGAAGACTTGACTTGACATGAAGACGAAACGAAGAGGAGCTCCACGAAGAAGACCTGACGGAGCTCTGGCAGGCAGGAGCCTCCAGAGTGGAGTAACTCCAATGCAAGGCAAAGACTGAAGTGACGGAGCAGCCCTTTATAGGGCTGGAATTGGAAGTCCAATCAAAGGTGGGGCCAGCAGCACTTCCTGTGGCTGGCCCTTTAAATTCTGAAGAGAGACGCGCGCCGGCACCTAAGGGAAGCAGGAAGCTGGCTGTGCAGGACCGTGGACAGCGGCCTGCACAGCGTCAACGTCGCAGACGCAGGGCTGGCCTGGAAGGCAGGCCTCGAAGATGGCAGCAACTCCAGCCGCTGCAGGAAGCCCCGGGGGCGGCTCTAGCCGCGCCTCCAGCCCCGGAGGATGTGATGACGGCGGCAGCTCCGTGCCGCATGGGATGCTGAAAAGTCTGCGGCACTGGCCGCGGTGAAGACTGCTACCAGGGGCGACCTCCGGGCCGCGGGAGGAACTTCAGTCCGCGGCTCCAGCCGCACCGGAAGACCAGACATCGGCGACACCAGCCGCGTCGGGTGAAGCAAGGTGAGCAGGGCCTGCTCGCAGGGAGACCCACGGGCAGGGTCCATGACAGCAATTCTGGTCACCACATTTCAAAAAAGATATAGCAGAATTAGATAAGGTACAGAGAAGGGCAACCAAAATGAAAAAGGGGATGGAACAATTCCTCTATAAGGAAAGACTAAAAGGTTAGGGCTGTTCAGCTTGGAAAAAAGATGGCTGATGGGAGATATGATAGAGGTCATTAAAATAATGTGTGGAATGGAACGAGTAAACGTTTACTCTTTCAAAAAGTATAAAAACCAGGAGATACACAATGAAGTTATTAGGTAATACAGTTTGGGCGGTTTTTCAGTCCCCTGCGATCCTGTTTGATCAGTTCCTGCTCCCTTTAAGATGGTCTGGTTCCTGTGGCATGCTGAACGATTTTCAGAGGCAGAGCAGCTCTTTGCACTGAAACCGTCAAGCTGCCTGTTGATGCACTACGTTCCTTGTGAGAACAATGATTTTTCTCATATCTGGCTTAAGATTGTAGTTTGGTGCTTTTGTGTGTGTGTGTATATATATCTAAAATGAAAAACATTTTGTGTATATCTAAAATGAAAAAAGTTTTTCTAACAACCAGTCCCCACCCAATACAAATATAAGATCACTTTTGCAGGAACCCCAAAGTTATTTTTATATATCTTTTATTATATTTAACAAAATATTCAAACAATCGAAAAACACTTATCACTCCTTAAAATGTACATAAACGTTTTTTTTACACATTTTATGTACATTTTAAGGAGTGATAAGTGTGATCATATATATATATATATATATATACTTGTAGCTCCTGTAATAATCTTGCAAAGAGCCCTCTTATACTAAATAAAAAATATGTTTTTTCTAAGTGAAGTTGTATCCCTTCTTTTTCAAACTTTTCCTCTTTAAATTCTTCCTCCTGAAACTGAACCTTTTTTTATTTCAAAAGCTCTTCACATCGTGCAAAAGTACAAAGGGTGCCCATAACTGTGTTAACTATGTTGAGCAACTTAGCAAATTAATTTTTATTAAAAGATTCAGTTATTCTGTCCCAGCTTAACCCCTTTTCCCCCCCTAGATGCTTTCTCTTCTGTGTGGATCCTTCCATGTATTCTTAAGTAACATAACATACTAAAGCTTTTACCACATTCAGAACACTTAAATGGCTTTTCACCTGTGTGATTGCTTTCGTGACGTCGCAGGTAGCATTTGTGTGAAAAGCTTTTCTCACATTCAGAACACTGAAATGGTTTCTCTCCCAGGTGAATCATTTCATGTTGCCGCAGCGTGCATTTCCGACCAAAACATTTATCACATTCTGTACATTTAAATTGTTTCTCTCCCGTGTGAACTATCTGATGCATTTTAAGTTGCGATCTGCATGAAAAGCATTTTTCGCATTCATTACATTTAAAAGATTTGTCGCCTGTGTGAAGTTTTATATGCACTGTGAGGTTTGATTTGCTAGTGAACCTTTTCTCGCATTCAGTGCATTGAAATGGTCTTTCTCCGGAGTGAATTCTTTCATGTTGGCTGAGAAAGTATTTGTGACTGAAACTTTTATCACATTCAGAACATTTAAATGGCTTTTCACCTGTGTGGTTGCTTAAATGTCGCCTCAGGTAACATTTGTGCGAGAAGCTTTTCTCACATTCAGAACACTGAAATGGTTTCTCTCCCAGGTGGGTCATTTCGTGTTGCCTCAAGGTGCACTCCCGTGTGAAACATTTCTCACATTCTGTACATTTAAATTGTTTCTCTCCTGTGTGAACTATCTGATGAATTTTAAGCTTTGATCTGCATGTAAAGCATTTTCCACATTCATTACATTTAAAAGATTTGTCTCCTGTGTGAAGTTTTGTATGTGCTATGAGGTTTGACTTGGTAATAAACCTTTTCTCACATTCCGAACACTGAAATGGTCTTTCGCCAGAATGAATTCTTTCATGTTCTCTGAGAAAGTTTTTTTGAGTGAAGCTTTTTTCACATTCAGAACATTTAAATAGTTTCTCACCTGTGTGAATTACCTGATGAAGTTTAAGCTGTGACCTATATTTAAAACATTTCTCACATTCAGTACATTTAAACGGCTTCTCTCCTGTATGAACTATCTGATGAAGTTTAAGCTGTGATCTGCATCTAAAGCATTTTTCACATTCATTACATTTAAAAGGTGTGTCTCCTCTGTGAAGTTTTGTATGCGCTGTGAGGTTCGATTTGCTGGTAAAACTTTTCTTGCATTCAGTGCATTTGAATGGTCTTTCTCCACAATGAATTCTTTCATGGTCTGAGAGGAAGGATTTGGTATAGAAACTTTGATCACATTCAGAACATTTAAACAGTTTCTCTCCAGCATGAAGACACTTGTGTGTCTTAAGCTGCGACTTCAGAGGAAAGTATTTCTCACATTCCGTACACTGAAATCGTTTTTCTCTAGAATGAAGTCTTAGGTGGGCTGCCAGCTCAGCTCTGCCCGTAAAGCATTCGTCACACTGAGAACATTTTAACAGGTTTTTTGGTATATCAAATTTTCTATCTGTGAAAGCGTTTCTTTTCTTAGAGGTTCTTTTCTCTACTGCACTACTTGGAAAGGTTTTCTCCCTTTCACGATACTGTTGGATAAATCTGTGATTTGACTTCTCAGGGAACTTGTTCCCACATCCAATTATCTTTTGGTGCTCAATAATATTTGAGTTTGTGGTGAAGCTTTCCCAAATATCAGCACTTTCAGATGGTCTCTCTCTTTCAATGAGTTTCTTAGTCTGTTTAAGCTTTGGGCAGGGCTTGGAATTTCTCTCAAGTTCAGTACATGAGGCTGATCTTGCTTCTTTTCTGTCTTCTATCCTGAGCAACGTTGCTCTCCTGACACCTCCTTCACAGTCTGCAAAAGGATCTGGGCTGTCTCTGGCGAGGTCTCGGTGATTCCATTCTTCCCTTTGCTGCCCATTACACATCATCTTCATCTCACTCTTGTTCCTGGACCCATCCTCTGTTGGGTTAAATGAGAGTCTGTTCAATTTTACAGCTATGAAGGAACAGTTACCAGGAAACTTTAACCCCACAGCACTGCCAAAGCATGCATCGACACATCAGCTAGGATGATATTACAAAGGAATTTTTTTCCTTGCCTTTCTTGGCCTCAATATCCTCCTCTCCTGCCTCCAGCTGGTCGCTGGTATCAGGCTCTTCCATTTTCAGGATCTCTACTGTGAAGTCAGGATTGTTTCCTTCGTTGCCTATTAGAAAAATGATAAAGCACCATCAGCTTTTTAAATAGCCTTGGACGCTGACCTTTGGCAAAAACATGAGCCGAGGGGAATTCTGTGAAAGTTTGCGTGTTCTGATGGAAGGAGCTAAGGCTCCTCTGTCGCACTACAGCAAGAAAAAGCCATAGTGAACAGGGCACCCGATCACCCCCAAATACCAGGGCTAGGAAACCTGTTGCAGAAAATGCCCTTTTTACTGTGAAATCCCACCTCCCCTCCTGCTGCGAGAAGTCAGGGAGTCACCCTGTCTCCTCCTGCAGCCAATCCGGTCAGAAGGGCCACCAAGCCTGCCTCCCTCCCTGCTGCCTCTGCTGCTAGTATGTGTGCGTTGGAGAGGAATCACTGTCTCGTTCCCTCCCTGCTTCCCTCTTATAACCACTGGGAGGGAAGGCACCCCTGGCTCCCTCCCTCCAGTTGTCAGCAAAGAAACCAAGAGCCACCTGCTGCTAGAAGGGAAGCAAGGGTAGCAAGCTGGAGCTGACGAAACAGTGCAGGATGGAAGGGGAAGGATGAAAAAAGAAAGGGAATGAGAGAAAAAAAGGAGAAATGAGGGGAAGGTGGTAATGAAAAGATTAATGGGGGGGGGGCGAAAACTATGGAAAAAGAGAAGCAAACAGAAGAGAGAAGGACTAGAGGAAGTGTTAAAGGGGAGAATGGCGGGGAGGACGAGAGAAGGAAGAAGAACAGAGTGCAAGGCCTGAAAATGAACGAAAAATAAAAAGTAAATGGAAAAAAAAAAAGAACAAATTACAAAACGATGGCAGAGAAGTCAAGGGCCTTCATTTTATGGTCTCATTTTTGTGGCATCATTCTTGTAAGATACGCAGGGCCCCACCGCTGACTTTAATCCGAGCTACGTTACCCGCTTCCCGCCAGTCCTCACATGCGCCCAGCATGGGCCCGTCTCCTCGTTCCTCGTGGTCCTGGGGCTCACTTCTGAATCCCTCTTCCTTAAATCGGATGAAAATATCAGGGATGACATCAGGGCAGCCTTTTATGGAAAAAGATGGTCACAATAGATTTCGAAAAGCTCCCCTGGAGACTATCAATACAAGTCAGTTCAGATTTTTGCTTTGATAGCCCACTACAGAGCTAAGAAAAAAAGGGGGGGCTGCTGTGCCACTTGTCATCTAGAAAGGCTGGTGGAAGCACTAAACTGACCAGGTGGCCCCCTTCGGCACTCCCAGCTTTTGGGGCTGCACGGCAGTGGCAAGGCTGCGATGACTGCTCCTCCTTGCTATTCCTGCCGGTGCAGGCCTGGAAGAGGAAGTCAAGTCTTGGGCAAAAAAAGGAGGGAGGTGCATTCACCGCAGCCCAGAGGAGCAGGCAGATCAGGCCCAAAAAGAGAGGAGCAGGAGGTGGAGGAGCTTGCCTGTGGGGCCCAGGAGGCGGTGGCGGCGGCTGCTGCGTTCCAAAGGGGGGAGGGTAAAGAGCGAGAACGAGCGTGTGCGAGAGTGACAGCGTGCGAGAAAGCATGTGCATGAGACAGAGCGCATAGGAGAGGGCGTGTGTGTGTGAGAGAGTGTGAGAGCGCGTGTGCGAGAGAGAGAGAGTGTGAGAGCGCTGTGTGCAAGACGTGTATGTGTGTGAGAAAATGAACGTGTGTGTTAGGAAGGAGAAAGTGTGTGCCCTCCCCTTCTCCCCACCCACAAACACACAGATACACAATAATGCCAGGGTGACTAGAAATCAAAAGTTCCCGGGTATGGCGAGGGGGGAGATTTTTCTTCCCTTCTTAGTTTTAATTATTGGGTGTTCTCTGCTGACAAGAAAGGCTGAATTAGCAAGGACATGTGGATGACATCATCTGACGGTGCCAAATGGACCTCTCTCACTAAGCTGAAGAATTTCAATGCACTGTCCATGATGGCCCCCCCCCCCCAGGTTCTGTTCCTGGGAACCTACTCAGGAAGGCGCATAAGCACCGCCAAATTTGATGTAAGAGATGAATAAAGCAGGCCAAGAGAGAAGTTGAGGGGAACCTGTGAAAGAGGAAAGCTTTTTCTTTTAATCCTCTTCTTCACAGCAACAAGAGTAAATGATGCAAAATGGCCCAGTCAGTCTGCCCATTTGAGACGCCATCCACTTTTTTGCAAACCTAAACTCCCACGTCCAACCCAAACCCGACTTCTCCCCCTCATCCATATCCGTTCCAACCTTGCCCAAACTCTTGTTACAGTGCTGGCTTCCCCCCATCTCCGCTGCTAGGCCATGTCGCCTTCAACTCTGGCTCCTTGTAAGAACAAAACCTCTCTTCTTTCCTTGCATTCTTCAAGGCCTTAATTGCCATGGCTATTCTGTTGCTATTTACTTAAATCGGGAGGCTGTCCCTGCTGAGCGTCCGTCAGGCATTCTTACCCCTTTCCACTCTGCTGAATCTCCTTGACCGTGTAAACCTCGGGTTCGGTTTTAATCTTGCTCGCGCCTGTCTGCTCACCGCTTTTTGTCATCTGTGGCAGCATTCCTGCTCGACTTCGTTCTTGTTTTCTTCATGGTACTTCTCCTGTTCTCTTTCGCTCCCCTAAATCTTTTCTCGGTCGGCACACCACACCATTCATTCTTCGGCCTCGGCTTTCTTCCGAGGGCAGGGTCTCTAAATAGGTTTTTGGTTGCCACATACCATGACAGGAGCAAACCAGGGTCCGAGGTCCAGACAATGTATCAAGGTGAGCTTGGAGGTTCTCTTTCTTCTGTTTTTTTCCCCTTTTTTTTTATCATCTACCATATGCATGCAGACAAAACCCAGCAATCGTTACTCTTTTCTTCACTTGCTTCATTGGGAAGGAGCAAATCTTCCCTCCCACGTGACTGAAGGAGAAAGTGCTACCCGGACCCCAGCTGGAGCCAGAGGTAGTTTGTGTTTCACTGCTCTCCAGGGTAGACCTAGGACGTTGCTGCAGCCAGGCACCAGAAAGCAATTTGTTTCTTCTCCGGAGTCCGGGAGACTGCGTTTGCCTGGAATTGCTTCGCTCAAAAGAAAGCTGCCTTGCTTCTACCAGCACCCGCTCCAGTTCCTGAGTGTCAGTCATCTGGGCTGCCTCACATTCATCTAATTGTACTCGTCTTCCCTGGGCTTTGCACGTCTCTCCTCTCTTTAACAGTTACATAGTTCCAAGCTTGAAATCCTCTTCGTTCCCATCCTCGGATGGCATTCCTTCCCCCTTTCCCTATTCACTTTCATTCCACCACTATCCCAGCCCTTTCTGTTGTCAAGAACCTTGGCCAGCTTACTGACTTCATATTCATCATTTGATCCCAGAATATTGTCATAATGATGGCTTGCTGTTACCATCTTTATAATATTCGGTGTTCACATCCTTATCTTACTGCATCAACCACTAAGCAGATTGCCCATGCCCTTATCTCTGGATTTCTGAAAGGCTTTCAATGTCACTATCCATCATAGCTCGGCTCTTCTTCTCTGGCTCCTAAAACCTATTTTTAATTTACATTTTTATTTTGCTTCTGCTCCCTGGTTTCCTGAACTTCATTGTACCAGAGCGCTTATAATCTGACAGGAAGTAAAGACGGCCAGCAGGAATTTTATACTCGCCAGTTACCGCAGGGAGAATCTCTTCAGTCATCTCCGGACGACCCAGGAAATGGGACTCTTCCTCCTCTTTGATGCTCAGGGAGAACACGGACGTTACAATCGGATGACCTGTCACAAGAGAGGATTCACCGAGGACCAGATATTATCTGATTTCAAGTCCCCCCAAATGGTTGATGTTGATGTCCCACCTCCTCTAATCTGAAAATGCAAAGCCTTTTAAATCCCAAATGTTTACTTACTATCAGTAGGGTCACGAATGCCTTCTTTTCCCTCCTGTTCATAGCGTTGAGTGAAATATTTCTCATCTTCCTTTTTAATCTTGAATATGACATCGGGATTAAGAATTGAATAACCTGGCAATCAAGAGAGCAAAATTACATTTTAAATGTGTATTTGTAGAAGCCCGGGGGAGAGAGAGTTCCACCCATTCCTGTGCTGTTGAAACAGTATGTGCATATCATTGGATTTATTTGCTGACGAAGCCTTGCAACAGGAGACCACCACTTGCTCTTGAGATTACCAGGAGAAGCACCTGGCTAGCTGTCTGATCGTTCTGTGCAGGACATTTTTCAGCTCATCCATCATCTCATGTGGTTCATTTTCTTAAGATTTGTATGTATTTGTATCAGGGCTAAGACAAAAAAAAAGCCCCTTCATCAGGACACAGGAAAATTGGTTCTTGCCTGCTAATTTTCGTTCCTGTGATACCACAGATCAGTCCAGACAAGTGGGTTTATGCATCCCTACCAGCAGATGGAGGCAGAGAACAAAACCTTTGAGGCACTGCTACATAACCAAGAGTGCCACATGCAGTCCCTCAGTATTGACCTGTACCCAAGCCAAGATTAGAAACATTTCCCTCTCCCAGGGCAAACTAGAAAGCCCAGGGTTGGATTCCCATGAACTGGAGACCTACAAAACTTCAGCACCATCAATGTCCTATCAACTGCTTAACTCGACAAACTTAACTGTAGCAATTGGTAAGGAAAACTCTTCAATGTCTAGCAGATAAGTACCAGGAAAATCAGTTTTTCGGCAGTTAGCACCGGGGCGGGTCTCTGGACTGATCTGTGGTATTACAGGAACAAAAATTAGCAGTAAGAACCAATTTTCCTTTCCTGAACATACCCAGATCAGTCCAGACAAGTGGGATGTACCAAAGCAACCCTACACCGGGGCGGAAACCCGAAAGACCTGCTCTCAACCCACTTTCACCGAAAGTCATACTGTCCTGCACTTGATCATCCAATTGGTAATGCTTGGTGAAAGTATGAAGCGAGGACCACACCGCGGCCCTACAGATCTCTTGGAGAGATACCACTGACACTGAGCCCAAGAGGTTGCTTGCGCTGTAGTTGAATGCGCTTTAAGACCAGTTGGGATGGCACAACCCTTACAAATACAGGCCAAGCAAACAGCCTCTTTCAACCAACAGGCCAAAGTAACTTTTGAAACTTTCTCCCCTTTCTTCGCACCACCAAACACCACAAAGAGATGGTGCGATCGCCTAAAAGAATTAGGGACCTTCAAATAATGCAACAGGATGTGCCGAACATCCAGAAGATGGAGATTTCTACCCTCCACAGAATCTCGAGGCCTCTCCGGAAAATCCGGCAAGTCAACTGTCTGATTCACATGAAAGGCAAAAACCACTTTTGGCAGAAAAGAAGGCACCGTTCGCAAGGACACTTTGTTGATAGAAATAAGCAAGAAAGGATCATGGCAAGAAAGAGCCTGAAGCTCCGAAATGCATCTGGCTGAACAAATCGCCACCAGAAAAACCATCTTCAATGTAAAGTCCTTCAAGTAGGCTTGACCCAAAGGCTCAAAAGGGTCCTCACATAGGACCCACAAGACTAAGGTAAGGTTCCAATCCAGACACACCTTTTGAACCGGAGGTCTCACATGCTTTACCCCCCTTCAGGAATCGGATGACGGGATGAGAAGCCAAAGGCTTGCCCCGCAGACAACCCAAGGCAGAAACCTGGACATGGAGCAAAATATAAGCCAAACCCTTGGGCAAGTCCTGCTGCTGGGGTTACTGTGGCAGGGTCCCATATTTTCGGATTGAGAGGATCACTTTTGTCTTGCAGCTTGGGTTTTGATAGGCAGCAATTGCGCACGAAGGGATACTCTTGAGCCAGTAATTTCTACTCTTCTCCAGGCTAGATGGCCTTCTACGTCCATGGCTTATGTCAGGGTTTGGAAGGTTTTTGAGACCTGGTGTGTTCAGCAGCGACTGGAACCAGCAGATGAGCCAGCCACAGAGGTTCGTCCATCGTCAGATGCACCAGGTCCGTGAACCACAGATGATGCGGCCACTCCGGCACCACCAGTACCACTGACCCTGGATGTGCTTCTATGCGCAATAGCACTCAACCTATGAGCGGCCACGGGGGAAACACATACAGAAGGATCCCCTTCGGCCAGGGACACACTCGAGCATCCAGTCCTACTGAACCAACCTCTCTTCTGCGACTGAAAAATCTTGCCGACTTTGCATTGGCCCGCGTGACCATGAGATCTAGCTGCAGAACACCCATCTGGCACAAATGTGATTCCAGGCTTCCGGGCACCAGCCCAAAGGGAAGAGCCCAAAACTGGAAGTGCTGGCCCAGCACTTTGAAGCGCAGGAACTTCTGATGCTCCTTTCGAATGGGAATATGCAGGTAAGCCTTGGTGAGATCCAAAAACGCCAGGAACTCTCCTTTGTGGACCACAGCAATCACCGTACACAGAGTCTCCATTCGGAAATGTGGCAGCCGCAAGCTCACGTTCGCCTTTTGCAAATCCAAGATGCGATGGAAGGTGTCCTCTTTTTTTTTTGGAACCACAAAATAGATGGGAGTACCTTCCCTGTCCCTGCTTGCTCGGCGGCACCAGAACTACTGCTTCCAAGCTTATCAACCTTTGCAGAGTCTCTTCTACAGCTTCTTGTTTGTTTCGAGAAGAACAGTGGGACTCCAGAAAGGCGTCCCCGAGTGGGTGAGAAAATTCTAAGGCGTAACCGTCCTTTACAACCTCCAGCACCCACCGGTCCGAGGTAATCGTAACCCACTCCTTGTAAAAACAGGAGGACTTGCCCCCTTACTGCTGCCCGCGAGGAGTGGGCGAGCCTGGCTTCACTGTGACGGCTTACTTCCTCCGGCCCCCCTGCCCGGAACTGCCTTTGGAAGACCTGCCAGCCCCCCTGAAAGGACCGCTGACGACTGCATAGAACCTGAGGAGGAAGACCCTCTCCCGGACCGAAACCGCGACTCACGAAAGCAGGGACGGAAAGACTTTCTTATTGCTCTTCTTGTCCTCCGACAGTCTATTGCCCTTGGTTTCCCCCAAGGACTTCATAAGCTGATCCAGGTCTTCCCCTAACAGCAGCTTCCTCTTAAAGGGAAGATTACATAACTGAGTCTTGGACCACATGTCCACCGAGCAGTTGCGCAGCCACAAGTCGGCGCGCCGCCACCGCCGAGACCATGCTCCTAGCCGCAGGGCGCACCAGATCATACAATGCATCTGCCACATAAGCCACCCCCGCTTCCAGCCGTGCCGCCTGAGCGGGGGACAGCATGCCGGATGATGCCTGCTCCTGCGGCTTCTGAATCCAACATAAGTAAGCCCGCTGCATCATGCTAGCGCACACCGCAGCTCGGAGACCCAAGGCTGACACACCCCAAACATGTGCTTCAATTGAATTCCCAATTTGCGATCCTGAACATCTTTCAGTGTGGCAGCCCCCACCACCAGAAGCTTCTTGGTCACCGCCGCATCCACCTTAGGCATTTTAAGGCAGTCCAAATGCTCTTCCAATACAGGATAAAGCTTCGCCATCGCCCTGCCAACCTTCAAGCCCGCCTCTGGGAAGTACCACTCCTGGCTGATGAGCTTCTGAATCTTCTTAGGGATGGGGAAAGCATCAGGCGGACCCCGCAGACCATCCAGGACCGGACTGACACCCTCGTTATCAGATTCCTTCTGAGCTAATTTCACCCCTAACTCCTCCAACACCTGGGGAATGAGAGGCCGAAGTCCTTTTTAAAAAAGGCGGACCATCCGAGGGTCATCTCTGTCATCCCTGGTCCCCTCAACAAGGTCCAGATCATCCTTGCTCACATCCGGATCCGGATTCTGATCCCCATCCAGGTCCACATCTGGATCCGCTGCTGGAGTGGACGCAGCGTTCTCTTGCAGTTCATCTGAGTCATCCAGATCCCCGGGATCAAGATCAGCTCGCCAGCACGCCCAGAGAGGAACCTGCTAAAGCCAGCCGAGGTCTCTTGGACTGCCCTGAGGTCCTCTGCTTGGGTCTCCGCTCACCTGCCTTCCTAGCCAGGAAAGCCTCGTGCATGAGCAGGACGAACTCAGGGGAAAAACCCCGTGGGCCTTCAAATGCCCGCTCAAGACCGCTGGACTCGGAATCTGCTCCCTCCTCGAGCTCCTGCGCCGCCGGAGAGAGAGGAGGAGGGGAGTCACTGGAGTCGAGGCCGGCCGGAGTCCCCTGGCTGCAATCCCCCTCGGGAGTAGAGAAAGTGGGGATCCCCACCTTGGTCCCAGTCACGGACTCTGCAGAGCAAGAGGCCCTCTGGCCTTCGAGCCCTTAGCAGAGGATCCCCCCCCCCCCCCCCGAAACACAACCTGTGTACAGAGAAAGGGAATTCAAACGGGCTGACCAAAGCCCCCAGGCCTTGCAGGCCTCCATGCGCGGCTTTTCTGCCATCGAGCCCAATCACGCTCGCTCCGCTGCGAGGTAAGCCGCACCACATGGCCGCCAAGCTGCACCAGTGCGCAGCAACAACAACAGTGGCACGCAAACAGCACACGCGAAAAAATGGCTCACAAAGCCGCGGGCGCACAGAAAAAAAAAGGTCTCCCCCGCCGGGGAAATTACAGCGAGCCGGTGTCGGCACAGACCGCTCCCACTCCCTCACCGACCCCGGCAGCCCCGGAGGTCAGCTGTCCCCGGCACTGCTCAGCCGGCCGATTCTCCTGGCTGGAACCCTCTCAGAGTCTGAAGCTTTACTCCTTTTTTTTTTTTTTTAAACAAAACTTAAATAACAAAAAAAAAAAAAAAGACAAGAAGAACCCCCCACAAGGGATACCTCCCCGAGATAGTCAGCAGCAGACAGGAGGGGATCGCGGGGCACAAAGAGGGAGCCAGTCCCCTGGCTATCAGGGGCTCTGGAGCTAGCGGGCTGCAACAGCCAAGGGGTATCCAACCCCCTGTTTGCCTGGCTCAACCCGAGGGATGGCCCCCCAAGGAACCTGACACCTCGGGGAGCAGATCCAACTCTCCAAACTCCAGAATCAGTCAGGACTGCAGGGGACTGCACCTCTACCATCTGCTGGAGACCGAGAAATACTGAGCCCCTGCAGGTGGCACTCTCCGTTATGTAGCAGTGCCTCAAAGGTTTTGTTCTCTGCCTCCATCTGCTGCGGGAGATGCAGAAACCCACTTGTCTAGAATGATCTGGGTATGTTTAGGAACTGCAATTTAGCATATAGCACCACATGGAGGAGCCTGACCAGGGCAGAGCAAGAATACTGGTGGTGGGCAGGAAGGAACAGTGGTTTTAAGGGTACAGAAATGTGAAGGCCCGTGCCCAAAGCTATAGCGGCTCCTGGAGTGGGAAGGAAGGGACACCGATCATAACGGTAGTAATTGCCACTCCGTGCAGTTACCCCCGTGCTTTCTGTTAAGGGTAGTAATTGCCACTCCGTGCAGTTACCCCCATGCCTTTTGTTAAGATAGTACCCACCACTCCATGCAGTTACCCCCATGCCTTTTTATAAGGGTAGTACCCACCACTCCGTGCATGTCCCCCATGCCTTCTGTTAGTAACTGTCGCTCTGTGCAGGTTACCCTGCTGCCTTCTCTTAAGGACACTTATATGAATATTGTAGTGGAAATTCTCGGGAAGTTATGGGTTAGGGGTGGATGGAGGTTGGGGTTTTTTTACTGTGTATTATGTACAGTGAATTATTTGTAACCCACTTTGATGTGTATGGAATTGCGGGATATCGAGTTTCAATAAAAATGATTTGTGAAGAAAATTGTTTTCTGCGCATAAAACAGGGTTGGTGTACAAAACATGATTTGCGAACAGAAATCCTAGTTTATGCACAGAAGACACTGTTGGTGCAGAAAATACGATTTATCTGCATGCTAAGCACATCTTCTGCACAGATTTCCAGGTTAGCATGCTTTATAAAACTCCTGACGTATTAGCTTACTACAATGGGAGTTAAATGATTTTTTAGTAAGTGCGTTAAACTGGGTGCTGAATTTCCCCAATGCATGTAGGGAGTTGTAGTTTGCATATTCTGAGGAAACTCAATGGGGAAAGTCTGTGTTAGATGTTCCTGCATGCCAGTAGGATGAAGCCAGGGCTGGATGAGCCAATTCTGGAGCCAAGTGGCAATCTGAGATAGGAGAGAACACAAAATGCAGAGATTTCAAAAATCTCTGAAAACCAGAGCACAAGACAAAATATTTTTTTAGAAGCCGAGTCAATCTCTTCCCACCCACCCCCAAATATTTTTTTCTTGGATTTTTCTCTACATTTTTTGATTATTTTGACTTTTTTGTTTTGCTTTTTTTCACCTATAGTCTTTGTTCTTCCTCCAGCCTCTCTCCTCTTTCCCCATCCCCTACCACTCACCAGTGGTCTCATTCCTTGTGTCAGTGGTAGCTGTGGCAGAAGCAACAACAGAGGTGTCTTTCACTGGGCTCCAAACAGCCGCAGCAGTTCCCATTAGGCTCACCACAGCCTCAGATACCAGACCCCAAATTTTAGGTGTCTTGGTGACCTGGTGCCTGGGACTTCTAACCCATCCTGCAATGGGTGATAGAAAATAGAAGGGGCATCTTTACCCCGTGATATCAGGACACCGTGAATCTCCTCGATGACCTTCCTGTACAGCTCCTTCTGCCATTCTTCCAGGATGACCCACTCCTCTTCCCAGAAATAAGCAGCGACATCACTGAATGTGATGGAGGCCTGAAATAGCAAATACAACATGCTCAACCCCTCTCCCTCCAGCTCCATTATACTTATTTATTTATTTATTTAGAGCTTTTTTATACCGACATTCATGATCCCAATCATATCATATCGGTTTACAAGGAACAATGGTGCAATAACATTAACATCAACTTGAACAATAGGCGAAAAGTTTGTGTGCATAATAAACTCTTATATGGTCTCTATCAGAGAGATCAGCTCTCCAGTAGATTATAGCAGGAAGGGAGCTCTGTTCTCTCATGTATCTTTGATATATGACATCTATCAGGGAGATCAGCTCTCCAGTAGATTATAGCAGGAAGGGAGCTCTGTTCTCTCATGTATGTTTGATATATGACATCTATCAGGGAGATCAGCTCTCCAGTAGATTATAGCAGGAAGGGAGCTCTGTTCTCTCACGTATGTTTGATATATGACATCTATCAGGGAGATCAGCTCTCCAGTAGATTATAGCAGGAAGGGAGCTCTGTTCTCTCATATATGTTTGATATATGACATCTATCAGGGAGATCAGCTCTCCAGTAGATTATAGCAGGAAGGGAGCTCTGTTCTCTCATGTATGTTTGATATATGACATCTATCAGGGAGATCAGCTCTCCAGTAGATTATAGCAGGAAGGGAGCTCTGTTCTCTCATGTTTGTTTGATATATGACATCTATCAGGGAGATCAGCTCTCCAGTAGATTATAGCAGGAAGGGAGCTCTGTTCTCTCATGTATCTTTGATATATGACATCTATCAGGGAGATCAGCTCTCCATAGATTATAGCAGGAA